>NW_008796115.1:202860-211642 GCF_000699145.1 Aptenodytes forsteri
CTTCACCGGACTGCCATGACTTCTCAACTGTGATGGACAGTGGCTTAGCAACTTCATCCGCCGGTTCCTTCAGGACCCGTGGATGGATCTCATTGGGTCCCATGGACTTGTGCACCTTCAGGTGCCTTAGATGGTCTTGAATCTGATGTTCTCCCACAGTGGGTGGCTCTTCATTTTCCCAGTCCCTGGCTTTGCCTTCTGCGGCTTGGGCGGTGAGGCTCGAGCACTTGCCAGTGAATACCGAGACAAAAAAGTCATTGAGTACCTCCGCCTTCTCTGTATCCTTGGTAACCAGGTCTCCCATTTCATTCCGGAGAGGGTCCACATTTTCCCTTGTCTTCCTTTTATCCCCGATGTACCTATAGAACCTTTTCTTGTTGCCCTTGATGCCCCTGGCCAGATTTAATTCTATCAGTCAGGGTTTTAGCTTTCCTAACCTGATCCCTGAGGATCTCGTTCTTTTAACAAAGGGCAAGACAGTATAGTTCTTTCCAGCATTGAAAAGAGAGGTTTTAAATTCAAAACCCAGATAACCACTTCCATGATTTACAGCCTAAATCCAGTTTGCAAAAGCCAAGCCAAGTAACTTGGAAGAGTGCTGTTTCTACCTAAACTGAAATAAGTACTCCTTTGTCATACATATCTGGGTGTATTAACAATTGTGGTCCTACTTGGCCCAAGTGGGTGAACCTTCACTGCCCTGCAGACACCTTCAAGAGCACCATATTTCCTGGCTGCTCCATGTGCCACGCTATTGGAGCACACTCAAAGCACACAGCTTAGCTGCCATGTAAGAAGGAAATATTAGGGTACTTGGATTTTAATGGTATGCTCCACCACATGCCCCCCAAAAGTACAGACAGAGTCCCTATCCAAAAAGTGCCCGTATTCAAAAAGAACAAGGCTGGAAAGAACCACCCTGGGTTTACAAAGGGCAGACTGTGCCTGACCAACCTGACTGCCCTCTCTGGTGAGTTAGCTGACTCCATCAATGGGTGGAGAACAGCAGGTATTGTTTATCTTCACTTTAGCCAGGCTTCCAGTATGGTCTCTCATAACATCCTCATAGCCAAGTTGGGGAGGTACAGACTGGATGAGTGGACTACTACATGGGTTAAAAACTGGCTAGATTGTCATGCTCAAAGGATAGTGCCAACAGCTGGAAGGCCAGTTACTAGTGGCATTCCTCAGGGGCTGATCCTGAAACCAATACTGTTTAATATCTTTAATAACACACATGATGGGATGCAGTTCCTTGGCAAGTTCACAAATGAGACTAAGCTGTGGGGAGCAGTTGATAAACTGGAGAGCAGTGCTGCTCAAAGGGACCAGCTGAGGTCAAAGGGACCTCAACAATCTGAAGAAATGGGCAGACAGGAATATAATGAAATCAACAAAGACACATGCAGAGTCATGTCCATGGGATGGACGAACTCAATACTCCAGGATGACTGCAGGAAAGGGACTCTGAAGAAAAAGTTGTGAGGGTCCTAGTGGATGACAAGTTCCATATGGGTCAGCAATGTGTCCTTGCAGTAATGAAGGCTAACTGAACACTGGGCTGCGTTGGCAAAGCATAGGAAGCAGGTTTAAGGAAGTGATTATTTTCCTCTATTCAGTATTCATAAGCCCTCAAATGGACTATTATACTGAGTTTCAGATCTCCCAGTACAAACAAGATATTGACAAACTGTAAAGTGTCCACCAAGATGGCTGGGGAACTGGAGCACAAGAGTTACTAGGAGAGGCTTGAGAGAACTGGGTTTGTTCAGTTTTAAGAAGAGAAAGTTAACGGGGTGATCTTCTTACTACCTTCAACTACTGTATGGGAGGGTGTACAGGCAGACTTGCCAGGAGGCAGCAGAACACAGAGACAGGATGAAAGGTAGCAGGTTCAAGTTGCAGCAAGGGAATTTCCAGTCATATACTAGAAAAAAAATCAAAATTATCCACTGTGGCAGGTGCCACTGGGGAACTTCTAACCTAAGAGATGTTAAGAATTTGACAGAAAAGGTTTTGAGCAACACGATATACCTTTGAATTTTTCCTTGCTTTTAGCAGGAGGTGGGACTGGATGACCTCCAGAAGTGACTTCCAACCTATGTTTTCTGTGATTTTGCACCGCAGCACCCTCAAACCACACTCCTGGTGTTACAGCCAGTGGCTGCCTGGATGGACCAAAATTTTGATAGTATCAACATTTCCCCCTCTCCATCCGCCATCTCCATCTCACTGACTTTCACAACCCACGTGCTGTTACTGCTTGCATGCTGCTGCCTACTTTAGCACTGCAACTGTAACCAGCTGCTCCTACCAGCCAAAATCTAGTTCTCACATACAGACAGGACCATAAATGATGTTATTTCATCCTTTGACAGGTTTCATATAGACCTGAAGCCATTACCTGCCCAGTATATCGTCCTTCTTTTCCACTTAATAGAGGAGACCCATTTCTGAGCAGACACTCATACAACTATGTGAACCTCCATGCTTAAAAACAAAAAGCCCTGAAAATAGAAGTCTTCATTTACCTGTAAATTGTACCTTGAATTGCAGTTGCAGTTTACTTGCTCTTTTCTCTTAGCCTTAATTAGTTTTTCTAGTGGTCTCCCTTTCTTTGCGTGTCAACAGGTATGGAAGGACAGGTTGTGCATGACCCAGGCAGCTTGCACAGAATTAGCGTGCTCTGAGGGTGCTGACTAGTTAAGTCTGTAGGTGCACCTCAGAAACACAGCCCAAAGCAGTCTACCTCCAGGTGTCACATTTTTGGGGAGATAAAGTGTTCGTGGTAACCAAACTGGTACAGCTGGAGCATGGCTGTAATTTTCTTCTATCTTTTTCTAAAATCAAGTTGGGTGTTCAGAGCACTAGCACAGTAGCTACATTATGTCGATAAAAGTCCTTCCTCTGTTACAGATTTGCTGTGTTATCTGGTCCTCTGCCCTTCATAACTGTTTGTGAGGAAGGGTAATAGGACTTTTCTACCCTGATTACAGGCAGTAAAAAGTGCTAAATATGAGAGGGATACTGTAGTAACATGCAATATATATTGCTTTGGTATATATGCACTCGCTTTTTTACTAACAGATGCTTACTAAATTGTTTTTTTTACAAGTATGCCAAGTTCTATTTTAGAGTCTTTATTTTCTCTTCTCAGAATTGAATGAAAAGCCTGATTTTTTCCACTAGAGAGTAATCTTCTGATCTCTGTTCTAGACATTTGAAGATAAAGATGATATACAACATGAAAAAATAAACAGAAATGTGGGGAAAAGATTTAATAGTACACACACACACACACAAAATACTGCCCTATAAAGCAGTAGCTTTTATCTGAAAAGCACTATGTTTCTAAAGTGTTTTCTTCTCTTGGTAGACTGCTTGGATTTTTCTTCAGGTGGTAACTCTAGCACAAAGCTCATGGTGTTTTGATGATTCAACACTAGAAGTCTACTGGCAATATTCATTACACACTTCCAAATTCATATGTCAAAATCCTTATGTACGTTACTGTAGTTTTAAGGCTGACCCTGGACAGTCAAGTGTATGAACAAGTTGTACTGTCACATATGCTAACATATTTTAATCTCAAAGACCTTTAAGAGGAAAAAATTAATCTGAAATATATAAAAATAAGTTATTTTTATTAAAGATGTAGCTGACATTTGGTTTCAAAAATGAAACCTTATCATCTGTATTAAGCATATAGAAATAAGTTATTCTGAAATATGGCAAAAATCTAAACTAAGCTGATTATCATGTGATTTGTCACTCTGTTTTACAGTATTTTTATAAAAGCAATCTGTGAAGTAAGGCAGTAAGTCACCCATTTCAAGTTTAAGATTTTATTAGGCTGGCCTTGAAGCAGTGGTAAAAGCAAAGATTGTAAAATTAAAATCTTTTAAGTTTATCTGTCATAACAATATTTAAATATATTTGTTGGTGCATACAGAATAGTATTATTAATAAAAAATTGTTCTCCTGTTTTTTTCTTCATTTTACATAAAATCCTGCAGCCTGCAATCACCAGTAATCCAGGATTATGCCTATGTTAGATTATCCAACAGGCTAACTGGGTACGGAAATTAATTTTGCTATTAGATTCTTATGTCTCATTTACAATGATGCTGTTAAGAAGACCACAAAAATTAGTCAGTATCATTGTGAAAATGGAAATTAAACTTGTCTTTTACTGAACTATTGCTCATGTTTAAGGATTGAAAACTTTGAGTCTGATCCTTTAAGCATAGCGGGAATATGGTACACCTAAGTGAACTTTTAATGAGTTGGTTCGTTTTCAGATTTTTAGACATAAATATGTCTGATTTTACTACAGAAGTTAATCTCTAGGATATCCTTATTCATTCTAATTATCTTGATTATATATAAATTTATTCATTGTAAAATGAACATTTTGCAAGTACTGTCTAAAAGAAATATTCCCTTTGCATTTCTTCACATTGTTAATTTGCTTTTGATTTTGAAGTTTGCAGTTAATGGAAAACATCATCAAAATGTTAGCAGAAAAGCAACAAACCAGTATAATTCCTCTTGAGAAAACAAACTGAACTTTTTCCATCATACTTAAAAAGTGCTGCTAGAAGTTTTCTAATTGCTCAGATAAAATGAAAAAAATCTAGCAAAATTCACAGTAAGAACTAATGGTAATAATCAGGTCCCCTCTCATCAGTGAAAAGATCTTACAGATACCAACAATAAATGTAGCCATATTTGTGTTCAACATTTGCTTTTTATATTTGTGCTGATTTCTACATACAATTTCATGTGTGAAGTTATTTCTGAAATTAATCACAAAACTTTATATCCCTGACAACTTGAGCATGTGTAAAAATAAATCTATAAAAATGAACTTAGGTGGGTGATAACAGCTATGTTCACACAGTATATGTCCCAAAAATATTGGAATAGCTAGCTGGATGTCCTTGAGTGTTAATACTGCCTTTCTGTGTGATACAACAGATTTCAGATTTATTGCATCTTTTTCCTGACATTCAGCATTATGCTTTGCTGGCCATAACCTTCTGCATATGTCAGATGTTGTCAGCTCTCCGCTTGATTTGATGGCGTGTAATTGAATAGGACATGACTTGAAGTGGTAGTGTTTTTCAGCCAAAGTTTTTATAAATGTATTTATTCAACTCTCAGTAAATGGCCTCTTAGAAAATAACTAGATTTAAAGTTTTCACATGTTGTGAATACCTTAAGTTTTATTTCTGGTGCAGCTGCTTCTCTTTTCCCCTCCTTTCCTGAAGGCATCACCATCCACAGCTCAGGCTGTATGATGGTTTCCCAGCCGAAGTCTCTGCAAAGCCTTTTGTACCAGAGCCATGGCTACTTCCCTGCTCCAGCAAGGACTTGCTGTCCTGGTAATTGCTGCAGGCATCCCTCAACTTCTCACCTTCCTTTGGCTGTGTTCTCAAGATCAGCTATATCCCATCGAGGACATCTGGATAGCACTTGGCTCATAGACTTGGTATTTTTCCTCAGTTTTGAAGAGCAGTTGTCCTTTATATGGAGAAACTGTTAGACCCTCAAGTGAAACCTGGCACGCACTGTGTGATGCCTTGGCTTCCTAGTCAATACGTCCCCAGGAAACACAAAGGAGTTCAGGCAGGAGCCCTCACAACAGGAAAAGTGGCTTTATCTCAGACTGTGAAGGAAATCTGCTAAGTAACTAACATAAAGTAACTTCACTGACCAGTGTAAGCAGGGTGTTAAACAACACAAATACTTCCTTCTTACCAAGGTTGGGTTGGTGTGATACTACTTGTTGTATTCCTAACATGAAATTGGGATTTCTGTCTGAATCTGTGTTAAAACTAACATTTTTAAAGGATTTCAACACAGCATTCTTCCGACAGCAGTGACAGTTCTTGGCACTGTATATTCTGCTACTGAGAATAATCCCAGAAGACTATATTGCTGACTTGGGTCGTTCACCCTATATACAAATGACATGTTTCCATGTGGTGGGACATGTCAACTACATGCTATGCTGGGCAGAAAGAAGAATCTAAATTTAGGAAGATGGTTTATCTGGTCAGATACAATTACCCCATCTGAACCTGAGTTCTGCAAATCTTCTCAGCTTTGTAGTTACATACGAATCTAGAATATGATCTGACCATCTATCTTTTAGATAGGCAGAAGAACACTGTGGATATTAAAAAACAACTATAACTCATTTGAAAAGAAATCACACAGAAATGAAACAAAACTTTGACATAAATATTCTTCTGCCTCTTTAGGTACCAATAATATCCCGTGTAAAATACATAGCAGGTTGCCTGTGTTTCATGTATATTGAGGGAATGATGGTACAGCTCTTGCTTTCTTCTAAAGTCTTAGACGGTACATTTAAATCTGTACATAAATTGTTTTTCTAATAGAAACATTACTTTTTCATGGCAAACTGACTTTCAAAGATGCTAGATAATTATCTGTAATAGCCCACTGTAATTAAATATAGGCCACAGAAAATGAATTGTAATAGGAACAGATAATGAATTTATGTACTCTAGCTTTTATCACTCTCTCTAAAGAAAAAAAAAAGAAAACTGTTCACAAAATTGACAGTCTTTAATCTGCAACATTATATGCTGCAGATCAGTAGTCTCCAGTGGAGTAATATACATCTGAAAGTATCACATTATGTGTTTGAATGCACATGTTAATTCAAACATGGAAGACATATATAGTGCTGAATCAACTGCATTGCATTTATGATTTGCACTTTTCAAGTTCACCAAGAATTCTTCTTTAAAGGAGAGCAAAAAGAACCAGTGTAAAACCAGCCACTTAAATAAAATATTTACTTTTGACAAAAATAAAACAGAATTAAAAAAAAAAAGGTTAATGTCTTCAAATTCCATTGGAATCTTCCCTGTAGGCATAGTTCCTCTTCCCAGAATGTTTTAATGATGGTAAGGAACAAAATTATAAAGAAAAAATACTTTTAAAAAAATCTAAGCCACCCAGTTATCAACCATCTTGACAGATGATCAACTTTCTAGATAGGGTGTTTTGTTGGTTTTTTTGGGTTGGGTTTTTTTTTCAATGGATCTGTCATGATTAATCTTCCTTTGAGATTGCTTGCTATAGTAATCGTATTGTCCATATGGCATTAAAGTAATTTATACAGTACTAAGATTCTTATTCAACCATGCTTCAGATTTCTCATTAAAAAAAATCTGCGATCATTTTTGCTGGCAAACTCATTTGTGTTTCATAAAATGACTGGTCAACCTATTTTTCCTCATATCTGGAAACATAAAAGACAAAAAAAATCCTGAAAAGTAATCCTATGCCTGATACACTTCTTCTCTGAGCAGACAATGAACTGAAAGATAAAAAATGCAGTGAAACACAATTCTTCTTGCCCACACTGCTGTCAACATGGCAACCTCTGTTGCCAGATGGGGATTTTTCTCTTACATTACAGTAACTATGGCTAAATGCCACAAAAAGTCCTTAATCAGTCTGAACTGAAATTTCAAGTATATATCCTAATATTTATAACAGGCTGGTATTTTTTTTTAAAGTAGAGCTCACAGAATAGAAAAAAACCAAACCCTAATATTATAATGTACAAATGTTAATGTTTTGACTTTCTAGAATATGTTTTTATGTCAACTTTTAGATAAAAATTGCTAGGATAAGAGAGAATAAGTTACATTAATGATTATATAGTGGTTGTAGTTTTTCTTGTTGGATCATATATTTTTGGCAGGATAAGTAAAAGAAATAATATTTAGAGTGTTAATCTTGCTTGATAAAACACAAAACCCCATGAGAAAATGGTAGACGATGAGTTTTTTCTGCCACATTTAAAGAGATAGTAACAGAGAAACTATAATGCCTGAAGAAAGCAACTTTGTTTGTATTATTTTTTCCCAGAATGTTTAGCCATAGGAATGGGTGAAGAAAGATGGAAAAAAATTAAGAGATGTTATGAGGATCTCCCAGGAAAAAATAGTCTTCTCTTTAGTTGAGGGGAATACAAAAGGGCAGAAACTAAACAACATGCAAACTGTTTTAAAGAAAAAAGAGCAGTAAAAATACCAGTCTCAGGGTTGCCTTTCTGTCTTTCTCTATTTTATCTTTAGCAATGTCTAAACTCTACTGGGAAAGAATGCCCCTGGCAGTTCAGCTGCGCATTTTTGAAAGAAAAAAAGAAGTTAAAACACCCACTGCCTATCTTAAGATCAGTATTTATAATGACACTCCTCTTCATAATGAATCAAAATAGTGTACTCAACATGTAAAGGTAACAACCTTTAACTAAAAATACATCTATCCTCAGAAATATATTCTAAAACTTAACCACTGACCACAACACCTGGAGTTAATATACTCTCCAGTCACTACATCACATTGTTTTAAATTCCACTAATCCTCCTGGTGGTGTCTTCTGCTGCTTCATACACCTACTACTGTGCCCTATTGCAACTACTCTGTATATCAGGCATTACCATACTGTATGCATTTCACCACCACCATTTTTCCTACTAGTAGTAGTATAAGTGCAACAGTATGCCTATTGTAAAGCAGTGCCTTAGAGGGACGGTGTTAGTTTGTATCTGTGCCGGGATGACTACGAGCTATCCTCAGTGACTGTGATGGATCACAGAAGCAACAGAAAATCAGACTGGTGAGGACTTTCAGGATGTGTCTGAGGGCCATATCAGCAATGTCATTAGTATGCATGTGTTGTGATTTAACCCGGCAAGTGGCTAAACACCAGACAGCCGTTCGCTCACTC
>NW_008796115.1:211804-246774 GCF_000699145.1 Aptenodytes forsteri
CGGCCAGCTTTCCCCCAGTTTATATACTGAGCATGACGTCACATGGTATGGAATGTCCCTTTGGCCAGTTTGGGTCAGCTGTCCTGGCTGTGTCCCCTCCCAGCTTCTTGCTGGCAGGGCACGAGAAGCTGAAAAGTCCTTGACTAGTGTAAACACTACTTAGCCGCAACTAAAACATCGGTGTGTTATCAACATTGTTCTCACCCTAAATCCAAAACACAGCACTGTACCAGGTACCACGAAGAAAATTAACTCTATCCCAGCCGAAACTGGGACAATATGTCTCTCCTGTCAGTGGGTGTTTTCCCCAACCCACCACCTATGATGAGGGTAAAAGGATACAGATCCCTCAGTCAGTCTCCATACTCAGTCTCCATTTAGGTGCTTCCCTGCTCAGACTACTGAAGAATTTGCAGAAGCGGATGCGCCACAGAGTTTATTCTTCTTCTTCACCTACTAGCATAGTTGAAGTCTATTATGGCTCTTACCGTATGGCTCTTCTGTACTAGCCTAAACCATTTTTTCATCTATTCAGCATAGATCAGGCTTTCTAGATGTCCTGTTACTCCCATTGTTCTTCTCCGGATCTCTTCAAATCGTCTGCACATTTCTTAACCTGGATCCAAAGCTGGAAATAATACTTTGAAGTTTCACAAGTTGGTTGAAGTCTTTTTTTCCTTCTTTTTTCTAGAAATGCATTGTCTTTATTTTGCTGATCTTCCTTCTTTATATTTCACAATCAGTTTCACCCATACTCTCTTCTGCTATCTTACTCTCCATCATTTCTTCCCTATTGATTGACAGTAATTACAGATGGTAATACTCCCTTTGCTGTAATTTTCTCTACTTTCTGCTTTATAAAAAGAAAGAGAATTTGCCACCAATCCTTTCCAAGACTTGCTGGACTGAAGTATCTTGCTGTATTCCTTTCTCAGCTAGCCTTTGGATTGCTAAGGTCTCCCACATTTCCTGTAGGCAATCCCGTTATAATATTTTAAGTTTTAAAAACACCTTTCTCCTTACTCTCCCACCTCATTCTTTAACTGAAAAGGTCTAAAATCACTAAAAGTGACTAAAAAGGAGTCTTGTTTCAATGTAATATCTGTTTCAAGATGTACTTGCATTTATAAATTACTAATACTCAGCTAAATTAAAAACAACAAAAAAAACCCCCACATGCATACTAATTACAAAATTCTAACATATGGAAAGAGTACCATTGGTCAAAATATCTCAAAGTTAGTGTGATAAATCTTAGATGTATTGTTTGATTTTTAAATAAAAGTCAGCTGAAAAGAGAAAAGATTTAACAAATTATAAGCTCCAATTTTGTTCTACTTTTTTCCACTAATTGAACCTTTATTTTGCATCCGATATGCACAAACATTAGAGAAATCTCTGATTATAGGTTTTTTTAATTATTATTAAAGAGAAAATGAATGAACATGAATATCAGAGAGAGATTAGTATACATAAAATCACTATTGCTCTACAGGCAGTATTTACTTTTAAGCGGGATATAATTTTCCAGAATTTTAAAAAACTGAGTTAATTGGTGAAGAGAGTTCATGCTAGTAAAAAAGCCAATGAAAATTACACAGCTCTTGAAATGTGGACATCTGTTTGTTGTTTGAACTAGGCTGGGATTTTCAACTCAGTCCATATAAGCTACTAATAACCAGAAGACATCACATACCTCCAGCCTTCAAATCCAGATGATTTATAGGTAAAGTTCCCCACATTTCAAACCCAGTCCTCTCAGCCAGCATTCAGTTCCAGAAGGTTCATTTTAAAATGTCATATTCAAAAGACATCTCTCTGCTTTAATTCACATTCCACAAATTCACAAAATCTTCAAATCTTTTCCCCAAAACTCCATCAAATAGGAACAATTTCACTTAATATTAAATAGATTTCCACAAGTGTTACTATCTAGGTCAGATTTTGGTCTAGCGTAATCTGTGCAAATCCAGAATAGTCACTGATTTGAGCAAGAACAGATGCACCCCCTCTGTCTATGTCTCTGATTCACTTTGAATTCCTGTGTTGTTAATCTCTGCATGTCGGTGTCTTTCCTGCCTGTGTAAACCAGTTCATCACATGGTGCATTCTGCTTTTCTTTTGCTGGCGTTTCTTAAAGTACTCAGATATGCTTTTTAAGCAAAACCCTGCCTCATGGTGGTATTCCATACGTGTGCACTTACTGCTTTTAACTTAAGGGGAACGAGCATCACTGCAAGCATCTGGCACTGGAACCGTGAATGGTACATTTCTTTTGGCATTCACCTAAAACAAGCAGGCAGCTACAGGTTTCAGAAACTCTCTTTGTTTCGTCAGATGCTTTGGGAAGAAAGAGCAATATTTTCCTTCCACTCAGCCTGCCAACCTACCTTCTTTCTTATACAAGTAAATGCTCTTTAAAACAAGTATTTTAAAAAATAATTTATGAGAATTAGTCTCAAAAAAAAAAAGAACATTCCTTAGAAAATTGAGCAGTGTAAATAGGGAACAAATACTACTCATCAGCAATCCCTCCAGATTTACACTACACCTTTGCATTTTTTAACAAGGAAGTAATTACTTATTGATGTGGTCTTCAAGCCATTTCTCTCTTTTGAGAGAAAGCACTAGGCTGGGACAGAAAACCAGAATTACATCTGACCATTTACTGGTTTGTAATCCCTAACCGAGTCTTTATGTGAGATTTTCCCGTTGTGCTAAATAGCACCAAGTTTCTTGTTGGTCTGTTGACATAAAAAGTCATATGAAAGTATTATGCTGTACATATCTTTTTCAACTATATCAACATAAATTACTTGTATCTGATCCTTATTATTCAAAAAGAAGAAAGTAAAGGGAAGAAGTTCAGAATATATTTTTCATTGAAGGTCATTGGTCATTGTTATTCTCAGAAAGATCACCCATTCAGATTCATTCATTGTCTCTCTTTGAAAGCTGTCTGGATGTGTTAAAAATCACTGAAAGCTTTCCCAGTAGATCTGGGAACTTCTACTTTTGCTAATTGGAAATATGGTATTCCAAAAATCAGACAAGCTGAGCTGTTCCCACTAATTTTTAGCATTTCTCTTTCTAATCCTAGCCAAAGTGGTAAGATACAAGAAGTGGAGCGGTACCTATTTATTTATTTATTTCAAAATAGCCAGTCTTCATCAAAGACCAGATGAGCTACTGGTCACTGAATGCACATGTCCAGTCAATGAACAAATCCAAGCCAAAGCCTACTGAACTTAATTTGCTCTATTTCCCCCCTAAGTTCTCTCAAGGATTGAACATCTATTCTTCACAATTCAAAGATGCTAATGGGAATATTGTCTCTTTTCCCACAGATGGAGCATTAAAAGCAAAATCAATAGACACATCATAATCCCCTGCAGGTAACTTTTACTCTTCAATTGCTTGGTCCCTTTCTCACATCATGATGCAATTAAGACCTTTTGTCATTTTAGTCTTGCCCTCAGTAAGCAAAGATGATCATGTCAGTGAAAGTAAAAGTCAATGGTTTTATGTACTGAATTATTGTTCCTTTTGAGACTGAGATGAGAACTCCAAAGTTATTTCATGGGAAAGCTGGCTTTACATGAATGCTCAAGAAAGCTTTCATCTAACATGGTCTTTCCTCTTTAAATTTCAAAGATAAAACCAACCACCAGAGAGCTTTTCATTTAAAAAGAAAATCTCCTGCAAAGAATACATAAATTATGTCATACCTTGTAGGCTATATAAAACTTCATGTCCACAGCCAAAAATAATTTTTCTAACCTCCAGGTCAGTGTCTACACTGGTACACATGGTGATGAAACCCATTACCTTAGACCTGTGAAAAGTAAGTTGCCTACAGCCTCCGAAACAGCAGTGGGGCGATAGTGTGTGATGGATGTTAGGACGAAGACAGTAGCCAGAGGCATCTGTTGGCTGGGATAGGAATGCTCTCCGTGCCAGCTCTGGTGCACGTAGCAGTGCCTGGCATGCTCAGTGTGAGCTGCCAGCTAACTGCCTGTGCTTGTGTAGGGGTTCTGTGCTGGAGCCCAGCACCTGACCTACAAGCAACCAAATTCAGAGGAACTGAGGAGGTACTGCAGATTTCTTCTCAAGCAAATGCAGAGGACTGGGAGTACAGCCCTTCCACAGTCCCCCTACATCTCCTGTGGGTTTCTCTGTGGTGGCATCATCACCGTGGTGAAGCTGCAGTCATTATCAACAGCTGAGGGGCTTAGCAAATGAAGTTGGAGGGAGAGAGTTATTTTATTTTGACACTGGAGTATTTTGAAATGACAGCATGAGACCCAAGGGGTAAATTCTGATGTGTCTAGAGGGAACAGATTTTCACCCTGTGTTGTAAGTTTGGTTTTGAAAAATTGGCAGCTATTTTATAAAACAGCTTTAAAAAAACACAGAGAAATGAAATTTTCACTTCGTATGTTCCGTAAGTTTCCTGCATCTTTGAGAAGAAAAAAATTGTTCCAGTTTCACACATAAGGAATTTGGACACATGGGTATTAGTCATTTTGCTAAAGATCAAACAAAGTTTGAGTTAGAAAAAGGAAAATGTTTCCTAAAAGTCCCCTTTTGTAACTTACAGATTTATCTTTCTTTTTGTTTGGTAGTTCCCCATACCGAAAAAATCAACAATATAACACCACAGAGTCCAAAAACCACACCAAGTCCATTGTTACTACACCAAATACAGTGTTCTTGAAAACCAGTTGGAAAACATAGGGACAAATTTATTGCAGACTAAACCAAGAATGAGTTTGGTGTCTGACATTCAGAAAAAATTGAACTTGCATGTACTTTCATGTATTTGAAAGTTAAAATACAAGAAGCTCAAGCTGTTCTTATTCAAGCTTCTGCTTTGTGTTCTAAAATACCCATTTTAGTGACATTTCAAACCATAAAACATTTGTGTGGGAAATGGATGACTAATACAGTCTCTACAAATGACTGTTAAATTTTTCTGTTGAACTTCAAATTCTAATTGCTATTGAATGCACTTTAAAAATCTCTTGCTGAAAATAGTCCTAATATGAAAGTTTCTTTTTCCAAACTAACTCAAATTACAAGATCCTGTAGAAGAGCACTAATTTCAAGTTTCTGAGGAAACACAACTGACAGGCTAAAGAAATCACAAGAATAAACAGGATACAGTTATAACTACTAGCTTGCATTTATAAATACATTACCTCATACATCTGTATAGTACACAATAATATGCTTTTGTGACTGCAATGCAACATTGATCTTTTTAATTAAATAATCTAACTTCCATAAGAAGTTTAAAGTGGTTCTGTGTAACCTAAATGACCCAACAACATTTAGAGTATGGTAACTTCCAGAGATGCAGAGCTGTAGCAAAAACCACAGCCAACAGAGGCCATATGATAAAGTGTACTGCTTTCCACTCACATCTTTTTTGAATCTCCTCACATCACCATACTAGCCCACAATATACAAATTTCACTTATTTATACCCCTGGACTAACCTACCATATATACCTATCCCACATCATCAGCTCTACAGATTTTGACGTGGTCTGGACTAGACTTATCAGTAGAAGAAACAGCGGAGCTGTGTATCCACTGGTTTGATCAGTTAGTACTAGAAGTGCCTTTTGTATTCAGGAAATATTTCATTTAAGTAAACACATATTCTTTACCAGTTAATTGTTGCCCAGATATGTTTTTGTTCTTTTTAGTAGCTGCTACATTACTTCTGCCCAAGGCATTTGCATCTGCATCTGTTGAGGTACCTGCTAAACTGTATTTCCACAAATTTATAGCTGGGCCATAAATGTTAACCAGAGGCTTTCAGTGTTACCACCTCTGCGATGACCATCATAGCATGGGCAGTGTCTGCCAGGGCAGAAATGATCGCCTGTGCTCCCTGTCCGCATTCCCATCCACTGCACAGGAGGGAAGCCCGAGCCCCACTGACAGCCCTGGGGTCTGCTCTTCCCGCCTTTCTCAGACAAGGCTGTCCATGTAGCAGCACCTACTTGTAAAGGAGGGGAGAAAGAACATCAATGCCACTGGCCAAGTGGTGCTTTTGCTTTTTTCTCTGCTCTATAAACCATTTCCAGCAGACAAGGAAGTGCTTTGGCTGTGGCGAAGGCAGCCTGGCTGGCTGCTCTTCCCAGGGAGAGGAGAAGCAGGGAAAGCAGCCAAACAGAGGCACTGCTGCTTCTTTTCCCCACCCTCCCAGTAATAAAATTTTGTGTTTGCATCCATCTGGCTTTGATGGTATTTTCCAGTTCTGCAATCTGTGTACACTTTAAGTGCTGTTACATAACTGACAGGATTTTTTTTTCAATTATTTTTTGCATGGGAATGATTTAAGAGAGTTACTGTATCCCTCTGATTGCTGGACTTGTCAAATTATTTTGAACTGTTTGTTAGTAAGTAATTAATCAGTTAAAATAGTCCTCTACCACAATGGGATTACTTGGTGGCTTTTGTAAAATGGCATTCAGCTTTGGCTACTAGGTAAGCAAAAGACCGTGAAACGATGAGGTGTTGCTCAAACTTTCAGAATGAGGCCAACCTTAAATTCAGATTTGAGTTTGAAAAGAAACAGGAGAGCAACCATGGACCAATATGGTTTTGGCAGCAAAAAGGGAGGGCAGAGTTTAAGATTGTTTCTTTTACACCAACCTGTTTTTTATGTTCATATTGACTGCTACTTGCTCTGAGTGATTGTTCTGTGACCTAATGGATTTTATTATTAGGATAATTCCAAGTATATGCAGTTGACTTTTTTCCTCCTTTATTTCATCCTTCCTAAATATTACCACTGAAGTTATACATATTCACCTTCCCTCCATATTCAGCATCCTCAGACAAGCCACCATAATCCTGCGTCTTTCTTCTAACACTCTTTCACTGTTTGTTGGTATGTGAACATGCTCTTCGCAGAGCCATATATAAAGAACACTTACAGACGTGTTTCTATAAAACTGCCTTGCTCTCCCTTGCTGCTGACTTTGTTGTTCCAGTCACACAAGCCTTGATCAGTGTGAGGTTTGTGGAAGGAAAGGACCTGGTGTTCATGCTGCAGGGTGGTCACGGCTGTAGATGTCATCTCCTCTTGTTGAGGAGAACATCTGCCTCTTCCCACATGGTGGGAAAGAGGACCGCACTCTCCCTTCTCCTCCCTGCTGCCCGATTCTCAGCTGAGGTAACTGCTTAGTCACTTCCCTGCTTTTTGCAGATGCTTTCCATAGGTGCCTATCTGCTTAACCCGGGGGAGGGTTGGATGCTGTTACTGAACATCCACCAGAAGTTTCTGCTTTTGAAGAACTGAGACCCCCCCCGGGGTCCTGGACTAAAGAGGAAAGAAAAGAGCGCTAAAATCCTGTGGCTAGAGAGTGTGTTCTCCTACACAGGCGTATAAATTAACGATCCAGTGTAGAGTTGCTTTTATAAGGAGTTACAGATTTGACTAGATCACTGAGTGAGCAGCAATTGCTTTCCATGTGTAACCTACTGTTATGATGTCCATAACAGCAGTGTTCCTTAGTGCAGCTCAGCGTGACCACTGAATATTGATTTTTCCTTCAAAAATACATTTAGGAGTCCTCACTGATCTCAGAATTTCCTGAGAAATATTAAATTCATGTAAAATCTTCTGACATTCCCATTCTCCACCCCCACCCAAATTGTATTCCTCCTACCTCTTTATTACAATGCTCCAACTGCGCAGGGGACAGGTGGCCCACAGGTAAAATCTGGAATTAAATTCATATGCCTAAGCATACAGTGCCATTGTATGGTGATTTTAAGAGTGCCTAACCTTGAATGAATTAGTAAATAGGCCGACAGCTTGTTTTTAAGGACCAAGCTGACCAGCAGCAGGAACTGAACCAAATAAGGAAGGGAAGTACCAGAGGCAAAGGATCTTTACAACAGCACGAGCACCTCTTCTGCTTCTGTATTTCCTGCTTTTTCTACTGAAATGAATACAAATACAATGGCAGCTTCCATGTGACAGACACTGTCATCCACAGCTTTCAGAGCATCAGGATAGAGATGCACTTGTAGGATCCATTATGGGCCATTTCTTAGCATCTGAATGAGGAATAAATACATCTGACTGAAAAACAAATGCTCCTTTGTGCTTCAGTTCCATTAGGATTTTAATAGGTCCATTATGACTCATTATAAAAAGTAGCGCTTGACCAAGGTAAACTATATGAAACAGAAGAGGCTTAATGCTTTCTCTAAACCCCATATTATTCTGGTTAATTTAGAGAAGAGTCTGTATCCTTCACAAGGAGCATCCAGGTATACACTTTCAAAGGTGCTCAAGCGGTGCTCTCCCTCTCTTTCCAGTTTTAGTGGAGTTGGACTTTAGACACCATTGACTACATGAAATAAACTTGTGCATTAATTAGAAAATGTATGTAGAAGGTGGGTCAGACGTGCCGGTTAAAATGCCAGTTAAAATGCCAGTGAACTAAATGTGACAAGTATGTATACACAACTTTGAATGAGGGTATGTGTTAACAATGAAAATATTTTCCAGAGAGAAACAGAAGTAGTAACCAATGACAAAAAATTTAGAAGCAGGCAAATTTTGTAATGCTTGTGATGTTTCTGTGGAATATGATAGGGCAAATATCTATAAAACAGTTACTGAATATATTGTGCAAACCCCAGGACACTGACTTGACACATCCACTATTCCACAGTAGGGTGTGTCAGAATCAGGACCAAGCATAGTAAATTATGGTGTATTAGAAGAAAAAAATGAATAACAGGAATTATTAGGAGTTCTGGGGTGTCTTTTACCAAAAATAAAAAGCTTTGTGGACTGCCATGTCCAATTACTTCACAGTGATATGAAATTTGCATTCAATACTCAATATTTCATCACTGGTTCAAATGCCTACCAATGTGCCTAAGTATTCAAGCTTGTTTGTTGATCCCTCCCTCTGTTGAGTATGAATTATTGCTTACATGCAGAAATGATTATTTAACCAAACAACTGTTACCACATCTTCTGAATTGCAAGAAGTGTTCAAGTATTATACTTGATGGTTTTTGCAACAGGTGGTAGTACAATATGCAGTAGTAGGAAATTTCACAAAAACATCAAGAATTTGGTAGAAATGAGGAGGAATAGCAGGATCCATATAGTAAGTTTCAATTTTGCACAAGCACCAAGTTTTATCTGTCATTATTTTAAAGTAAATAATAAAATACAAACTAGCTTCCAGAACTATTTTGCTTTTTGATGGCCAAAAGAAACACCCACTGATAATCTGTGTTTTATGAAGGTAGATTGCTTTGACAGTGTAGGTGTTTGCCACAGTATAATAAAAGAAAGGTAAATGTTAGATAAAATAATACTGCTCCAATTCTCTCAGGACTTTTCAGGAGTCTGATTTGTATAGCTGAAGACTTTAGGACACTGCCTAACATATAAGAATCTATTTTGATTTAGAGATTGCCTTTGCAACTTTTTAAAAATACATTCTTAATATACTTATGAAACAAACACAATGCGGGCACCAACAAGGCTTCTTCCAAACTTGTGCTTCCATTTAAAACTTTATTTTGTATGTTCAGAACATCACCGGAAACATAGAAACTTGTAGGCACAAATGACTTCATATCCAGAGGTTTTGAATAAAACACTTGCTAATGAAATCTCAACAACACATTTTCATGATAACTATATATCTTAATATTTCATATATACATATAAAAGTCATGCATTGTAAAGAGGCATTTTGTCCAGATCACATTTTCTGGGTGCTAAAATTCACTGTTGATCTTACATGTTTTAAATATGTCATATTTTTTCTGTACATTTTAGAGAGTTTATTATACTGATATCACATTCCCAAAGGAAACACAAAATGTAATAAATCTGTATATTTTCTTTATTTACCTTACAGTTTTTCCCTGTATTAAAAAAAAATAATTGTATAAGTAATAGCAAAACAAATGTTTTAAACCAGCTCACAAGTATGTAAGATATGTAAAATCTAGTAGTATAAACTAGGATGACAATGTAAGGGTACAAAATATGTTCTCTTTCGAGTCTATGGTCCATGAGTAATATTGCTTCTGTACTGGCCTTGCTTTGATACATGCAAGTCCATGAAATAATTCATGGCTTATTATGTAGCACGTGAGGAATCAACTGGGAATTAAAGGAAATGGTTCTCAAGCCTAACAACCGGCAGCTACTTGTTTTATTTCCACCTTTGCCATACAATTACTCTTTTCTTACTATGAGGCACATTCAAAAAAAGTTCAGGGCCAAATTTCAGCCTGTAATATCCTTGCAGTCATAACCATTTGAGCCTAATTTAGATCCCCCATACTCTACTTTGGCAAGACTCTTTACTATGTAAATAGTTCCCCTAGTTAAAGTAATAATGTTAAAAGGATCTTTGTCTTTATATGGCCTTTTTTCTTTGAGTATCTATCATTATTCCATGCTGGCTGCTTAGGCGTGTGCCATGCATGATGACCTTTGGCACTGGCGTGTTAGCATCAGCAGGAGGCCTCTGTACTGCTGAGCTCTGTATGTGACCTGTTACTCCTCAAGTGTGATCATTCTTTTGATTTTCCAGTTTCGTTAGCAGAATCCAATGTTGTGAAGTTGAGTATCTTCAGCCATTTGCTTACAAACAGAGTAGATGTATAAACATGTATAAAAGTCTTAATAAATGTAGTGCTTTTAAATGTTTTGCATCCCTGATCTGGAAATACTGTTTGCTCTATTGACAGACTGACAAGAAAAAGATGCGCTTAGCCATGTAAGCCATACCAGGTTCCTTTATGTGTTTTAGAAACTATTTAAAAATGTGAAGAGGCAGTCTGACCAAACACAGAGCGAGCACTGGACTAGGACTGAGGAGATCTGCTTTTGTTCCTGGGTCTGCCACAAGCCTGCTGGGTAACCTGTGTGCAGTTGCTTCCTCGCTTCGTGCCTCAGTTTCACCACCTGCAAAGTTAAGATAATGATGCTGTCCTTTTTGTAAAGTGCTTTGAGATTTATGGAGAAAAAGCATCCTGTAAGAGCCAGGAATTTATTGCTAAGGAAGAGCCTTAGCTTTTTTTCATGCTCTCTCCAATTTTCTCTTCTAATGCAATGAAATAAACACACAAAATTCTGTCTTCTTTGAAATCAGTAGGAGTTTTACGCTTGATTTTAATGGTGCCAGAATTTCTTCTGAGTGAATGACAAAAGTTGTGCTCCTTTCTAGACAGTGCTAATAGCAATTCTTGCTCAATGAAATGTATACTATCACCCTACCTGTGAAATATCTGCACTTTTCTTTGAAAGGTGGAAGGTAAGCAAGCAATAGCTCTGAGAGCAACCAGGTAACAATTTTTAATGCAAATACTGTATTTGAACAGCTCCTAGAAGCTATTTATAATGCAACAGCATGCGTACTAATAATACTAGTACTTGACTGCATTTTCCTATAGTATGATTTTGACATAAACATTTACCAAAAATATGGTGGTTTGGTTTTATTATTTCAAAGCAGTTCCTAAGGTGCAAATTGTAGCTTATATAATTTTGATGTGTCCTTTAAAAAATGTGTGTGCTTCTTTTACCTTAGATGGTCTTCGTTATCAGTAGGATACATACTTTACTCATTCATATTAGTTTTTAAAAAAGCTTTGGAGAGAGATCCAGAAAAGCTCACATTTTGTACACTTTTTCCCCTTCCAAAGGTTTTGAGAAGAGCAGTTTCCCCTGACAGAGTGGTTTGAACCAGTTTTTTTCTATTCTGAACTTTGTATTGCATTGCAAAGCAGTACTGACTGCAGCTCTTAATATGCCAAATCCTGTAGTACTTATCCCAGCAAATCTTCTCTTAGAGACTCTTGTGGGCCCTAACTCCAGATACAGGATTTGGTTCTATAGTCACAGCAGTTCAAATCATGAGTTTAAATGGTAAATATAAACCCCTTCAGACAGTATAAAGGCAATAGATCTAGTAGTGCATGAATGCAAAACCATTCTAATTGGAATACAGTAATGTAAAGAAGTTTCACTCAGCTAATCTGGTAATTTGAATAAAAACTGTATATACTACACCGACTCCTCTCCAAGGGTACCACCAGCTCAACAGACTTTCCATTCATTCACTAATCACACTGTGTGTTCATTTAACCATCAGCAGCATTTGAACTGAGCCTTTCCCATAGAGGCTTTTAAAGTAGCGGACTCCCCAGCCAGTCCTCCCTGGGGAAGCTTTCTGTTTGTATATGTACACCATTTTTATACAATCTCACATCTCCACAGGCAAACATCTGCTCTTCTGAAATATATCGGGGCCAGAAGCTCAGGTCATTCTTGAAGTGATGGGTCCAGAAAAGGAGATGATCTCCATCTCTCCTACAGGGGCTGGCTTTTCCTCATCCTGCAGTTCAAACACCGCATCATACTGGAAAGAAATCTCATGCTGGGGGGGTAGAGAGAATATCTGTTCCTATTAACTGTGCTACCCCCCCACACTTTCTTTTGGTGTGAAATAGTTTGTTTATTTGGCAGATCCAAGACTACCTTATGCACACTGCCCCACCAGTCAGTAATGAAAATTGCACAGAATTGTTTGTCCACAGCATTCTTAAAGGGTGTGATAATGCCACCAAGCATGCATTTATATGTTCTAAGTTTCTTCATGGCCATTTCTTTGTTTTTCTTCTAACATTATACATTGCCTTCTCTTGCAGTTATATGCAAACATAAGTAATATGATGTTGACTTCCCAAATCTTCTACATTACGCTAAGGATGAAATTTATTTTCTTCTGTAAACCACAAAATTAGATATCCTGGCCCATCTTTCTTTTTCTTCCCGATTTTTTTCACTGATAGCTAAAGTACATGATTTTTTTATTGTTGGCTTTTTTCATAGTAACCACAGTACCTGATTTTTTCAAATTCCAAATATTTCTTTTAAAACAGATACTAATAAATAGGGTCTTTTATGGTTGTTTGCTGTCTGTAGGTTTTATATAGGTATTGTCGACAGGTGAGACTGCATGACTGACTCCTGACAGTGCAATTTCACATCACCACACATTTGCCTTTCAGCTTCTCTTTCCTTTTCTGCTGCTTGCTTTTTTTGCCATCAATTTGTAAACTCACAGTCCTGCGTTTCTCTAGGTTTAGCAATTCTTGGAATAACTCTTTCACATTGTGGTTCAGCTTAGCAGAGGTCTCCATAAAGGCACATTTCCACTTCTTAGCCATGGCTTCTCCTTCACTGCTGTCCACCTCTCGACTTTGGTTCTCATCGTTTTTGTTCCCCACTAGCATTATTGGAATGCTTTCTACATCTCCTTTAATCTGACATATTTGTTCATAAATTGGTTTGAGTTCCTCCAAGGACTGTCTGCTGGTGATAGAGTAAACCAAAATGAAAGCATGTCCTTTAGAAATAGAAAGACGTTGCATGGCTGGAAATTGATGGCTCCCTGTAGTGTCAGTTATCTGCAAAGTGCATATGCTCTTATCACAGCTGATCACCTGCCGATAGGTGTCTTCAACGGTAGGGATGTAGCTTTCTCTGAAAGTGCCCTTCACAAATCTCAAGACCAAAGAACTTTTGCCCACTCCTCCAGCTCCAAACACAACCACCCTGTAATCATTGCTTTGCTCAGGCATGTTTCTCGGTGTGTCTGTTGCTCAGCTAGAGGGAAAAATCTAGGAAAGAAAACAATGAAAACAACAAGACAGACATTAACACAGGTACATGTGGAGAGTGCACTTTGTGATACCTTTCCCAATAAGAGAAATTAATGTGATGTAAGTGATGGCATACTAGTTGTAATAATTTAAGAAGACTTGCAGTGGGCTACAGAATGATTTATTTCAGTAGTAAATTTAAGATTTGCAATCCAGCCTGAACTGGTAACAAAAGACCATCTTCATCACTTCATGACTTATTTTAAATTAACATTGTGAGTTTAAGTATTCTTCCTACTGGACTAATATCCCCAGAAACAAAAAGCTGCATCTGGAAAATGGTATTTCAGCAAGGCCAAGGCCCAAACAAATTATAGAAACTGAATTACTCTTCTGTCTCTAAAACAAGACAGCTCTAAAACAAGATCTCCTCAAATCATTGTTGAAACACACCGGTATACACATGTATCACAGTCAATTACTCTAAACATGCCTTCTCTTCAGTAGTTAGGGAATTTAACTCCACTACAACTGGACAACACTCCTGAGTGACATCTAAGACGTATTTGTAGCTTATTCAGCAATAGCATCAGGTATGTTTTGTTTCTAACTCTTCGGGAGCATGTGGCCCACTTCAATGTGTTTTTCCACTTGCATTGCAGGTCAAAGACTACGTTTTGGTAAACTGAGATTGTTCATGTTCAGTCTGCCTTTTCATTCTAATCTTTATTTCACAGCAGATGATATTTGACGGGAGACATGCTACACTTATCAGAAAGGTTGTGCAGGCATCTTCACAACATTTTTAAGTGGCTTATATTGTCAAGGTTGACAAATGCATATGTCAAAGGTCACAAAACTCTGTGATCCCTGAAGTCAGTTCCCCTTGACAAAACCTGTCTGTAAACAGTAGGACCACAAATATTGTCATCATTATTAAATAACAGAAATGGTAAAGCTTTCACAGGGTTGCAAGCTGTAGTTTTTTCAGAATTCATTGAAATAAACATGAAGATTAATTTGTCCTCCCACCAGTAGCAGCTCATTAGGTACACAGTATGTACAAGTCTCTTTTTGTATTTAGTGAGATTTAAGCACATAAACACTAAAAAATTGAACCCTAAAAGTTGAAAAGAGTCTAGGATATTGTTACTTTTCAGACCAAAGCTAGATATATAAAAAGTACATGTGGAACAAGCTGCAAAATTTGCTGCACCTATATTTGTTTTTAGGAAAATGGCCTGATTTAATAGGGAACCTTGTCCAAGTGCCCTATCAGTGCCAAGTTATTGAATTTGCCTGTTGCAATGTTACCTGGCTAGCAGCTAGTTCAGAACAACTCAAAGGGATTTCTTACTAAGGAAAGCCTTCAAGATATTTCTTCACTGCAGCAGAAGGAGTGATTGCATTGTGGGGCAGGATTTTAAGTCACCCTTTACCTGTCTAGCATGGGGAAAATAGCAGTAATGCTGTAGAGGTATGGATGTGAGTGGAGCCCCCATGACCTTATCTCAGTTGCCAGCCCACACTGAATTTTGTGCTTCTGCATCTTTGATGCTGTTGCTGCCTATGCCATTTAGATTAAAGCTATGGCTACCCATGCTGCACTAATGTCTTAATTTTGCTGTTCAAGCATACCCTGATTTTGTTATCCTTCTTGTCCACGGCATCCTATTCTGTCCTAATTCTAATGTCTGAGTAAGCTGTAAACATCTGTCTTTACATAATGTGTTGGATGAAGGAGTTGTACTTCCTCATCTGCCACACTGTAGGCAGAATAACCAGTGTAACTGGGGATGCTGATCCTGAGGCAAAGTAGAGAGCTGTCACAGCTCTGCCTACCCAGCCTGTCTTCAGGCAGAAGGCAGCTTCACCCCTTCCACCTCTCCTACACTGCAGCCACTGTCACTCTCAGAGACCTGTTTAAATATAGGAAAGATTGATAAATAAGAGCGTTCATCATGAGGCACTGAAGCAAAATTGTTTCTGACAGAAGAATTCAAGGAATGGAAAGAAGAGTAGTCTCAGAAAACACTGGTGTATGTGTTTATATGAGGGAAAACCCTCTGAGGAACAAGGAAAATGGGCAAGCAGCTCACGCTGTTGAGAAAACAAACAAAACCAAAGTAGCTAGCAAGAAATGAGAACAGAGGAAGCTAGCAGGATGCTGTTCCACTGAGAATAAACTTGTACCTAAGAGCTGCAAACATGCGAATTCAGAATAGTCATAGAGCTTAAAATCGTGGGTGACTGCAGAGAATGAGCTACCATAAGAATTATAGTTTAACAATTTTTGTGAGCAAAGGCAAGAGAGAAAAACATGGCTATTCTACCTCAGAAGCAGCTTAAGCGTTGCATAATCAGATAATATGTAGCCTAGGAACTATGGGATGATGAGAAAAAATGCACTATGAAAATTTTTACTATGAAAATCAGTGAAATATGGAGTAGAGAAATAAAATTTTAAAAGCTAGCTGAGTGTACTCCTGCTATATCAAACTTCATGCTTTAAGCATACTCAGAAATCTCCAAGAAAACTGGCATATATGGTTGCCCAAAAGTTAGAACAAATTGAAATGTGGCACTTCATGGCATGAAGTATTAATCATCCGAAAAGCTGCTAAGGGAACCTGAAGTGGCATGGTAACAGTCCTCAAATACATAGTAAGTTGCTGCAAAGAGGGAGAGTGTATATCTGTAGTGGAAAAAACTAGAATTAATGGGCTTACATTGTAGAAGAGATTCACATTAGACAATAGGAAAACATTACAGAGGTAAGAAGAGCACACCGATTGCTTAGGGAGATTTTGCAGACTGTCTTTAGAAATGAGGATAGAATCAAAGGATAATTCAGGCTGGAAGGGACCTGAGGAGGTCTCTGGTCCAGCCTGCCGGTCATAGCAGGGTCAGCCATGAGACCAGACAAGGTTGTTCTGTCCTGTCAGGGTTTGAAAACCTCCAACATTTCCCACAATCTCTCTGGGCAACCTGCTCCACTGCTATATTACCCTCAGCATGATTTTTCTCCCCTTATATCTAGTCTGAATTACTTGTGTTTCAACTCATACCTGTTGTCTCTCCTCCTCCCACCATCCATTGCTGTGAAGAGTTTGACTCCATCTTCTTGGTGGCTTTCCTGTAGGTTTTGGGGGGCTGCTGTTTGGTGCCCCCCGAACTGTGCCTTCCCCAGGCTGAACCAGCCCTGGTCCCTCAGCCTGCATGGCGGGACAGTGCCGCAGCCCTGGACACCTCGGTGCCCTCATCTGAACTTCCTCCCATTTATTGATGTGTTTCATGTACTGCAGGTGCCAAAACTGGACAAACTACATAGCTGTTGTCTCATGAGTGCTGAGCAGAGGGGCATTATCACCTCCCTCGACCGACTGGCCATGCTCCTGTTCATACAGCCCAGGACACGGTGGGCCTTCATTGCAGCCAGGGTCCCTGCTGGCCATGCCAGATCTCTGCCCACCATGGCCCCAGGGGCTTCTCCACAGAGCTGCTCTTAAGCCTGGGTTGCTGCAAAGGAGCAGCAGTCTTAGTTGCTGTTTAGTTTGTCCCACATGCAGGTCTGTTAGTCCTAAAGATCCTCAGCTTTACCAACATAAACAATACAGATAATTTTATTTTTTGGCCTGCTCAGGAGCTGGGACCAAACAAAACAAAAAGCTCATGCAAGGCTTTTTAATCACGCAGGAGAAAGTCTTCCCTAAATAATTTTTACCATATGGTTGTATTCTCTGTGTGGATCTGGTCAGAGATTCTCCTGCAGTGAAAATCATTCTGTGTGACTGTGGTGCACTTGCACACAATCGTGCATTTGTTAATGCTTTTCATACCACCCTATTAGCGAACTGATTTTTCTTTGTCTTAAAGTACATTAACTAAAACACGCAACAGGACAAAATAAGGTACCACATTGTTTCATCAGCTTTCAATATTCTGGCCAATGTGGGTATGGAAAAATTAACTTGAAAGAAGTCTGACTTTTCAGACCTACAATATCCTCTCTGATTCATACTTTGAGAACCTGTCTGTGTCATAATCTGCACATAGAAAACTGCAGTTGCTTTTTACACTTTAGAACTGACTTATTCTGGAGTTTGTGTGTAATAAACCCTCATTTGCTGCCTTTGCTACTTTCACAGACTACATCAGTGAAAATTTACTCTCATCCTCTGAAGTGTTAGGTTTAAAAAAACTATCCTTACCTAAAAGGCAAAGCACTTTTCATAACATACATCCATACCCTTCATTTTTTAATGTTTGGTTGCAAAATTCAGCAAGTTAGTGAGTCTCCATATACCTCTGCTGACTTAGCTCTGTTTTCTGCAGATGCTCCGCTGGCACAGGGCTCGAGTTGCTCTAGTTCAGCTGCTGCAGGTGAGCTCAACGGGCTGTTCACTGGGGCAAAAGGCTGCCCCCAGTTCAAACTCAACTACAGACTTTCACGTTGGTCTGCATTCTTTCCCTAACTGTTTCTGACATGCCAGGTAAAAGAACTGAAGGTTTGTTCTGACAGGAGGATACAGTTTAAGGACTAAGTAATTTTGATATAAAATCAGTTATTTTGTTATATAATGATAACAAAAATATGCATTTAAAAATGTTTAAACAAAGTACCTTGCATTACAGATTATGCACTTGATAGTTCAAATTCTTATTTTTCTTTGGGTGACCAATTACATGTGAGTGTGTTAGCATTTACTAAATCAATGTCACTGATCCTGTATTTAGCCACTGGATCTCCATAGTTATCTCCTATCTTTAATCATTTTTTATGGTCTAACTTTTTTATCAATTGTATTTATGACTTGCCTCTTACGTTTGTATTTAAGCCATGAATAACGAATGTAATAATGGGCAAAAGGTATAGGGAGGCTGAAAAATAACTGCTGAAAATTAATCTACTTAAATACTTACCCTTAGAGTAACATGAGATCAGAATCTTACAGCTGGTGAGCCCTTCCAGTTTGTACTTGAAAGTAAGTATAGAAAAAATTGCTCACTCTCCAGTCTTTCCACAGTTTTGGTTTTGTTGCAAAAGATTTTCACCATGTTTGCATTGTTAGACGTCCATGAAATGTCACAGGTTGGAAATTTCTTTGAAATTGTTTGGCTAGATGGTATCTTTTAGGGTAGCATCCATTTTATAAAACAGACTGATACTACCTGTGCTGTCTGGAGTCAGAGTCTTAGATTGTGTCTTAACTGATCCAGTTCTTGAGGTTTTATGATGTCCTACTGAGATGTCAGTCTGATATGCAATACAGCAATTGTCAGATGCTGTGTATTAATTTGCTGAAAGCTCTTTTTCCTCAGGTAAAATCATCTCACGTCAGTCACTGTTTGTTTTTTTTTTTTTTAAAGTCTAAGGAGATGTCTCTGTTCATATTGTTATTGCTATGACGAAAATCCAATAAAGTACAAGCAATGCATTTAGTTCAAAAGCTTGCATCAACTTAAATTACCAGTCCATCAGGCTACCCAGTGATGACACCACTATGCAAAGATACAAGGTGCATGGTGAGGAACAATACCAAATGTAGTTATAGATAAGAAGAATTTCAGTATGGTTGTAAGGTTAATGGTCATTTCATCATATCAAAGCTGAAAAAGATACACATTATTTGCATACAAGAGAGAAAGAGAGTTCTGCAAGGAGTTTTTACTTGTTGTCCATTATGTATACAAACAGTCATTTCTCGGGGAGTATTTTCACAATATCTGCTAATGAACATGGACTTAAAGAATGGAGATTTTCCTACTTCCAGTGTCTTCATCTTTTACTACAAGACTCACTTTTTCATTCTTTTTCTTTCTTCTTCTTTGCTTGCTTTGCTTTGGTCTTTTCAAATTAATGGAAAGTTGGACATGTTTGAAGACAAAATGGTAACAGTTAAACCAGCTTTTTCTTGAACATGAGGTTCTAGTTCATGTGGAGAACATTTTTTTTACTCTCATGCTGAACAAAATGTTCTTTGAAAGTCTACTTCTTGATGACCAGCTAGTGTAAATCGTGATTTTTTCACTGCATAAATGCTGTAGCAATTTTGATTTATGTCAGCTCTGGCTTTTATGCAGGTGTTGTTCTTGCCATCTTTGTTAACAGAGAAGAATATTTTCATACTGTTAATGCCTATATCATTGATATTTGAGCAAAACCTTGGCCAGAGATAAGTATCCATTCAAAATACCTCCTCTTTTTGCTTTGCATGTTTACATAAAATAGGAGGACGACTGGCCAAGTCACATCAACTTGAGTAGCTATGCATGGCTTGACAGTACTGAGGGTAATTAAAATTATTTGATGCATTTAGAGTAAAACTGCTTCCTGAATTTGCTTTGCTATACCGAAGTTTCAGATTGATAAGTTATTGAGACAACATTGCTTGTTTTCAAAATGTTTATCTATATATTGGTGACTTCTTTGCACTTGAATTTAAGTCTCTGATACTTTGATTAGCAGATACTATCCAGATATTGTTGGATAACAAATATTAGGGTACATATTATTTATTCATAATTGTTATAACTTTTTAGATTCCTTTACAAGCCAAAAATACAAGGAGGTGTGTTAGATATTTTGGATCGTACCTTCTCCCTACAAAAAAAACAGGAAGTCTTGAAATGCAAAAATGACTTTCACATAATAGTGTGAAGTGGGATTTGAAGATAGAAATTGACTCAAGGTGTTTTGCTCAAGGTGTTTATGCAGTGCCAGAGATCATTAAGCCATTTGACCTAAGATTTCTCTGGGTTTTTTCACTGTCTCCAGTGCAGTTTGAACAAAGTATCTTGTTTTATTCCTAAAAAGAATTCTTTGCCTACAGCTGTTCCATCTAATGGTAACTCTCTGAAAAGCATCTCACTGCTTTAGGAAAGGTGATTAAGCTGATGATGATGAAATGCTGATGATTAGTTAAATTAGTTGCTTCCAGAAACTTCTCAGACTCCAGCACCAGTTTTGCTGTTGTTTCATAGTAATAGCTTGGGTTTTGCGTTAGTCTAAAAGCTCATGATAGGACTCCCTCCAAGACCAAAGTTTATGCAATTGATCACTGAATCTAGCCCCATGTTAACATTGATTTCAATTAACACTGGAGGATAGTGAAGAATGGTGTTTCAAAATAATGACAATACTGCATGATCAGTGAAGATTAAATCTACTTCGAGATTTCCAGCACTGAATGGCCAAGCACTAACACACTGGTTTACTGAAAGAAAGCTGAGTTAGTGTCATGTAAAGTACTGTTAACGTGAAAAGGAAGGTGGGCTCTGTTCATGTGACATGTAGGTCCCAGTTCAGCTAAGTCCTTAAGAAAATGCTTAAATTGTGTACATCCTTCTCATCTGTTTTTTTTAATCTGGGCTTAATTGTGGTCTAATTGAACATTGTTTCTGAAGTCTGCATATATAGCACTCGTGGTATAAAGGCTGTTTACAGTGAAGGAAAGATTAAGAAAATCAGTGATTTTTGGCAGGTCAATGTAGATGCAGCAGTTAGAAATAACATGGGAAGTTTTCAGTATAATAAGTCGTGTTGGCCAAACAGCATTCAACTATTGGACACTGAAAGCAATTTAATAATCTTACTTTAAGATCTGTGTAGAAGTTACCAAGTGTGGCCAAAAAAAGATCTGAATGAACAGAAGCTTTTGGAGTTCCAGATCTATTTTCAGGGTCAATACAAAAATTGGATGGCATAATAGGTCATGGCAGCAAATGACAGAGAGTTGTTCTCAACTATAGTTTGAGAGAAAAGCAATGCCAACTTACTATTTTATATCATCAGCCAGAAGGAAGCAGACCAGACTAAGTTACAGAGAAAATGACATCTTCTATGGAAACAAAAAATAAATAAAGTTACGTGTATAAACCTGCTGTTTTTCTCTGACACACTGTACTTGTTGTAATATTTACTTGATCTTCTGAGAGTAAGAGACAAAATTAGACATTCTTCTTACTCAACATATTCATAGGAAGCACAAATTCAAACTACAAATTGTTTGTTTCAACTGAAACGGTTTCCGTTTTAGAGCTAGATTCTCTACAACGTTTGAATTGTTTGAATTTGCATAGGAAATTCATCATTTAGAATTTTCTAACAGAAATGAAAGTAGTGGCTCAGTTTGTACAAAACTGGATGGGACGGAGATGGAGCAGAAAGCTAAAACTGTCCTGCATGACCAGAATGTCAGCAAACAAAGTGTATGCTTTGGGGGAGTTTGGCCTAGGTGATAGTAGCATTTGCTTTCAAATATCTAAAAAAAGAAAAAGGGAAGAAAAATAAAAATTGCTCCATTTTTTCAACATTGGCTAAAGCATTTCTTGCATTTTGGCACAGATTCTTCACTACATTGCAAATACATTTGCTACACTACAGATACAGCCTAGGTATTAAGCCAGGATATCAATTTTAGAAAGTTTTTTCAGAGAGGTTCTCTGAAAGGTTTTGCAGATTCCCTTCATACTGCTGGCCTAGCATAGAAGAGTAATAGAAAGGACAAGAGTCTTTCAGAATAATTTGTCACAGTTTTGTTCTGTATTTACAGAAGTAGAATACTGCCCTAAGAACATCTGTATGTAAAGGAGGTAGAATCCAGCCCCTGTACTGTTCCGTGGTCAAAGCTTTAGAATTAGGAGTACACTTAAATGATTTGCTCTGTTGTTGCCCAAGAGCTTTCAGAACTAACCCTTGAGTAACAGGTATGTACTAACAAACCATTACCATAAACCAACATTCAGCATCATTGAACATACTTACCATGTGAAAAAAAAATAATTTAATGCAGAAACAGCAATAATATGCTAAGTTTACCCATGGTGGACAGGTGTCCTACTGGTTGTCACTTCCTATTTAGTAGATTGGCTAATCTTGAAATTAAGAAAGGAGAATTTCATGACTCAGTTCCTGTTTAAATTCAGGCTTTGCTTTAGGCAAAGTAATCTATCTAAAGTTAGATACTTTATTGACTTAAATGGAGCTACTTTTATATTTATTTATCTATTCAAGCATTTTGGTAAACCAGTATCTTAATCTTTTAAGTGCTTAGGGTCAAAACTCAGTGAGAAATTACTCAGAAGCCTTTGTGTACACGTAGTTAGGTATTCGTGAATTCACACATAGAAAATAAAATGTCAGGATAACAGTATTATTCAACTCCCTACAGGACGGATTTTTTGGAGTTTTCTCCCCAGCTTAACAGACCAAATACTGTAGTTTTTTCTCAGTTTTCAGTAGATTTAATTTACCTGAGCAAAGATGGAAAGATCAACTTACAATGTTGTATGTTCAGCTTTCAACATGTAGGACATTATGCCATTGGGTAGAGCAGTAGGGTTATTAACTGGAATTTGTCACTCATATAAATGCAAGATCAGAGACTCAGTCTGACCTTTCAGCCCCTCTGTTTTTTACTAGCAGAATACTCTTTTTGGCAATTAGCTATGACTTTACATGCTGTAGTGAACTTCTGCTTCTCCAGATGTCCACTAGGCAAAATAGGTGACTTTTTATTCTGCATGTTATGGAAAAAGGTGTGGCTTTTAAGTTTTCCTGAATGGAGAAAGTTAGAAACATATGAAACACTAAGAAAACTCAAACCAAGAAGGAAAATTTCCCAAATAATCATTTGGCTCTAGAGTCTTTGGATGTTAAATTCCATATACTGTGAGATTCATGATAAAAATCCCAGCATAGGCAACAAGTGAGTTCTATATAAATGAGTGTATTTACACAGAAGAACCATGCGTCTGTGGAAGACTGGTTTTGATTCAGCAGAGGAAACTGTAGAAGGACCAGAGTCCCTTTTGCCTTTCCACTGTAGTCCTCAATTCCTTAATGTTAATTTGAGACTATTTGCACAAGTCTTCTATAGAAGCAGAATTATTAAAGGTTAAGGGCTTCTGACTTATAACTACTTTTATTACTTTTCCTTGCTGGGCTGGAAAGGATAGCTTGATTGCTATCCTGACCACTGGAACACTTCTGATACTCTTCCACAGCCCAAATAATACCCCATTCAAAACAATGTGGCTTAAATTGAGAATATCGGTATCTGTCTTGCTGTCCTAGCTGTGCATGGTAAGTCCTCCAAAAACCCTACCAGCCAAAATAATACGTTTTGCAACCGGTTTGTTGGGCAATAACTTGTGAATAGGTTAATGCAGCGGGTTTCAGGATGCAGAAGGGTCCCTGACAGGTAATTAAGTAATGCAATCCTGTTGTCAATATGCTTCCAGGCACTAGTAAGAAGCCTGTGCTTACACTGAAAATTGTCTGCAAATCAGAAAGGGTTGAAAAGCAGCAATTAAAGTATAACTGTGGCGAATGATACAGGAATGACAGCTTTCTGATAGGAGTTTCTAAATGTTCACAAGAAGCTATTTGCTGTCTATGATGTGCAATTTATCATAAGCTGGTTTGGGGGCAAAATTTTATTTATTTTTCTTTTTACTCTGAAGTGTATTTTCTTTAAGAATTAGCTTGCAAATCTGCATCTTAGGACTTTCGCAAAACTCAATACTTTTCTTACGGATTTTTTTTTAATTTTTAAACAGAAAACTTGCAAATCGCATCTTAGGACTTTCGCAAAACTCAATACTTTTCTTACGGATTTTTTTTTAATTTTTAAACAAAAGCTGTTTAAATACTAATCTTCATCACTGCTCCAGCTTTCAGTACTTTCTATTCTGAGATAAGAAAGGTAGGTTTAGCCTTTAGAGTAGTTTATTCTTGATTCATGTAATTTTTAAACAGAAAAGCTGTTTAAATACTAATCTTCATCACTGCTCCAGCTTTCAGTACTTTCTATTCTGAAATAAGAAAGGTAGGTTTAGCCTTTAGAGTAGTTTATTCTTGATTCATGTTTCTTCTTGTAGCAGTAGACAAAATTATAAAAACTATGTTCTAAATGTTAAAAAATACTTTCTCAGTAACACATGGTAGCATTTTAATGTTTGAGTGAACAAATTTTTAGTTGGGTTTACAGCAATATTTTAGCTATTGATGGTAGCTAATATTTGATTGTTTAAATTACTAACTTTTTCAGAACAGATAAAAGCTGTCAGTCTAGATTTTTAGGGAAGAATATAAAAATAAATAAAAGAGGGTAAGTCTCCTTTTCTTAGCTTCACATTAATTTTAAGTCAGAGCTACTGGATATTTTGGGAAGGAAACATCTGCAGTCCAGGAATGGATTTGCTCTCTTCATATGGCTGCTTTGCTACATAAATAGTTTAAATGAGGATGCTAAAAGGCTATCATAGCTTCATTGACACTTACTTAGATTCAACTAAAACCAATTCCTTTACCTGCAGTCAAGGTGAGGGGGATTGCATTTTGCTGCCATAGCGTACTGCAGCCCTGCACAGTCAGAGAAATCAGAGACTGATTTTCAACCCAGACACAGAAGTCTAACATTCAGCTCCAATTTATTTGCTTGAGAGGAAGTGCTCCTGACCTTGGTGTGAGTGGAAAAGTGCGTTTGTCACAGACTTGACACACCCTTTTTGACATTTTGCTCTTGTCTTCCTTTGATACTTATTTCAAGAATTATACAGTAAACAATATTTTGTGGTTGAAAACAAATTAATATTTATTTTCTCAAAAAGGCAAAATAAAGTATGTTGTGTTTCAATTAATACATACAGTTGCATTGTCACTCGGTGGGTCTTTTCCACTGCCTTTCCAGTAGTAAGATGAGATAATTTAGCGCACATTTTAATTTTAGTGCAACAATAAGAATGCAGTGAAAGTATCCGTTCATTGTTACTTAAAAACCTTTGTGTGGATGGAAAGTAAAAAATAACAAATGGAAAAAAATTTCCAAGAATTTTTTTTCTGGTACATTTAAGGAAATTGATCATTTAAAAAGGAAAGTAATATTGCTAATATTATGTATTCATGTTTCACAAAATTGCCATTTTTCTCCTTGTATGTAATATTGATAATTGCACAATTAGGCCTAGTAATACAAAGTATTAAGGGGAAAGTAACAAACATTTGGAATCAGCCCTACATGCCAAACCAAATCTGCCATAGTGAATACTGTTTCAGTTTAAGTGTACAAATGGCCTGACACTCACATGCAGTGTGGGAGCTGCAGCACTCAAATGCAGCTTATTATATATTACAGAATAGTTACTGAGGTAGACTGTGAATTGAAAGCAATCCAATGTAATATGTAAATCAAAACCATAAAAAAGCAAGAAAAGGATCAGGTTATAAAAAGAAAGAAGTAGAGGAAAAGGGAATATGGAATTGAATGCGGTCGTTCTGTAGGAGCATCTTTGAACCAGAATACTGCTTATTGCAGGTTTTTAAAATAAGCTAAGTTTGAGGCAATAACACACACTGTCACAATGAAAGTGTGAGTCGTTGCTTTTTCACACATGATGGTGGGATCTTTACATGGGCAGGTGTGTTGGTTAGTACAAAAGAAAGTTATCGGGTGATCCTCAAAGGAAACTAGAACCAGCACTAGTAACAAGGTCAGGAATAGCATTATCAGTTTATGTATTACCCACTATTTTTGTTGGTACTACATAGGCTGCAGTGCCGGTGTAATATAACCTTGACCACTTGGCCAGAAGGAGCTGTGCCTCTCAACTCCAGTCATCTTCTAAAGAGCTCTGCTCTGCACTGTGAGAAGGGGATATTATTCAGCCTGATGACCATCAGGGCTTATGTGTCTGCTGTTTGGCCATGGTGGTGTAAACAACACTGCAGCACAACCTAGAAGAGAAATATGCTTTCATTTGGCTCTGATGTGAGAAGTGTGGAAAACTGTGTTTCCAAAGACCTTGACCCATTTGCAAAGAGACTTTTTAATGCAGGCAACTTCCAGTGAAAAGTAAGAATGGTATTTAGTACTGAAAGAGACCTTCTGGATTACCAAATCCAATTCATTGCCATTGCAGGCAACCATTTCACATAATCCCTTCCATCAAGTTCTAACTGAAAGGCGTTTAGAGCCTTTTCTTTCTATTACTTCAACGAGAAGGTAATTTCAGAACATTGCTGCTCTAATGGTTTGAAACCTTCCAGCCTAAGTGTCTTCACAGCCCATTTACACGCATTCATTCTTCTCTCTTCCCAGGGATGAAGTTAAATAGCTGTACATCGCAATCATTCCCCCAGTTCCATGGGGCTATTGATTTGCAGCTGTGTATTTGAATCTGTTCCACGTTTGGACAGTTCTTCATGCAAGAGCCTCAGGAATGTGGTGTGCAGGGTGAAAGAGAGCATGAAACCTGGAGGGATACCACATTTCATAGCCCCTGAACGATGGCATGGATGCCATTCTGCGAGAATTAGGCACTACTGCATTTAGTAAGCACAGCTGGACGCCGGGGGGCAGCCCCAGAACACGAGTCAAATCCATCAGTCAGAAAAGTTAGAGGCGGGGAGGGGGAGCAGGGCAGGGGAGACCAAAATAGCCCTCTGACCCAAAATTAGAAATTGTGAGACCTGCAAACATTCTACAAACTGTAAACCCTGGCAAAGCTATAACAGCAATCAGTTGCAGCAGCTTAGTTTACATGAAAAGGTATGGGGATGCACACATTACATACCTACACCTGTGTGAATTTGTAAACAGGCATATATGTATTCATGTATGACTAGGTTCTCATGAAAACAAGACATTCAGAAATTGCTTTAAAAATAAAATACATCAAATCTTGCTGCTCCATTCTGGGCTCACCCAGCTGTGACTGAGTACTGCAGCACACAGAGCATCCCACATTTCACGGGGAAAATAGCAAGAGAGAAAGTACTGCAAACTCTGAATTCATGTCACTCACAGACATTTGAGAGTGGCCTTTCACGATTTATTTTCTTTCATTCAATTGAGAGAGGCACAATCTACTGAACAAATAAAATACTGTCCTCCTGTCAGTGGAACGCTGCAAAGTTGTATTTGTTTCAAAGAAAGAAACACCTGGTGTTATTTTATTCAGACTCAACATTTTTGTATTCTTTCATCACATAAGTTAAAATGTAGCTTTCATTTAAAAAAAAACCCACCTCTCCTTAAACCACTGCAGTGGCAGCGGTATAAACTAGGGCAAAATTCAGCACATCGAGTTTTAATGAAGGACAGTTTAAAAAAAAGGTTATGAAGCCATCACTGGCATCCCAGCACACAGAAAAATTATGTTGTTTAACTGGTCAGTATGCATGTGACCAGCTTCTGGCTTCCTTGTCAGCCCCAGCTTACAGCATGCCTTGTTCTCTACATGAGAGATAGGCTTAGATCAAATCTTGCAGTCGTAACTCACGCAAAACTCTATTGACTTCAGTGGAAATTTTGCCTGAGTGACGACTGTGGATTTTGGCCGAAGGAGATAAAGACCTCTAATCTCAATGCAAAGCTATGTTTATTGCACGAGGTGAGGTAGAAAAACAATGGAAAAAAATTTACCTGTGTAGGAACAGAAAGCTCCAAGTGCTCTTCAGTTTCTGCCTGTCATGGCACCAGCTCTTCACCCTCTCTGCCCTGGGTTTCCTCCACCAGAAGGGAGTCCCTGTCTTAACCAAGGGGCCGCAGCTCCGTCGCCTGCCGCTTTCCCCGGCGCCCTGCGGCGGCTGCTGCCCGCCGTGCGCTCGGAGGCTCGGCGCTCTGGCGGCTCTGCTCCTCTCCCGCTCTCTCCCCAGCGCCCGGGCCGCGGCTAACGCTGTTGTTGGCTTGGTCGCAGCCTCTCTCTTTCTTTCTGCTTATACGGATGGACTGACTCCAGCCTCTGCTGGTGCTACTGCCTAAATGGCGACTGCAAAGCTCATCTAGGCTTTTAACTGCCACCTACTGAATAACTGTGGAATATATGTATCTACATAGGCTGTAATTTTCTGGCTTTCTCAACAAATGTAGTAGATTCTTACACTCAGCCTTTAAGCCCTCAAAATGTTCTGTAGTTTATCATTTAAAGCTGTAGTTTACATTAATCTGTGCTCATAATTCTTCCTTTCTTTTAGCACCTAAACACGGAACCTGTTCCTTTAACTTTAAAAAGCTTACAAAGCCTTTGGTTAGGCTAATCCCCAGTGGGCATAAACCAGCATAACCCTATTCAAATCAAAGGAGCTGTGCTGATTTATACTAGCTGAGAAATTCATCCCTTAGCTGTAATATTTATTCACAAAAATACAGTAGATATCAAGTACGAAAATAATGCTATAAAAATAGCTTTTGTCTGACACAGCCCCTCAAAATTTCACTTATTTGAAACAGATGAGACTTTTTTTTTTTCCTGACAGCAGTGTAAAATAGGATTCTTGAGTTTTATGGGCAAACATAAATTAAGAAAGTACATTGTTTTTTCCACCTTTAATGGTGATTTTTTCTGTGAAATGTCCAAAGATTTAATGTCTCCTTCAGCTGTTTATTTTTAAAGCAACTCCTAGAAATACTCAGAAGGGGCTTTTCTTTCCTGACTATAAGTGGGGTCCACTGGCGATGTTTGAACTCTCGCTGCAGAAAGGAAGTCTAAGCATGGGGTCTCTCTGTGAATCCCCAGGGAAGGTGTGGGGAGATGCTAACTTCATAACCCAGTAGCAGGAGAATGTGGCACCATAGTTTCTTTAAGCTTGTAACACGTAGCTGGGTTGAGTTGTGAAATAAAAGGGCTCGGTGTCCATCCCGAGGAACACTGCCCTGCGGAGGACAGGTGGTACCCAGCACCCCAGCACAGCAGCATGGAAAGCATTCAATTTTTAGGCTTGCTGTGACTGCTGAGAGAAGCACAGGTCAAGCAGCTAGCTCCCAACAGCTGGTACGATTTGTTAAATGCCACTCTCGGTAAAGGATGGCTTTGTTTTCCTTGTTTTTATGAAAGATTCATTCATCGTGTTAATGCTTTTGCCAAACACGGAAGTGAAAAGGTTTCTCCTCTATATGTGCCTCTTACAGAAGTATTAGTGTATTAAGATACAAGATGACCTGGCCAATATGCCCCGAGGAAGTAATTTGCACTAGTGTGCGGTTCTGGTACAGATTAATCCTGACCCTTGTTTCTTCAGGCTCCTGGGCTGCAACCTGTGGATCAAACCATGTGCCTCTCCAGCCACAGGCCTGCTCCTACAGCCTGGCACCAAAGCCCTGTCTTTGGCTTTGTCACCACTTCTCAGTAGTATCTTAATCCCGTGTGCTTGGAGAATTGGTTAATTAGTATTCTGAAACCAAAAAGTCAAGGTATTATAATTACTGCAACACAGCAAAGCTTAATCTATAAAGTTTATAATATTACACAGGGATTTAGCCTATGGTTTTTCCTGGTACTGCCCCATGGTAGCATGAGTACAGAATCCACCCCCACTTATTCAAGGAGTCTACAAAGTGCTTCTGTAGTTACAATGTAGCTTCTCAGTAATTTTCAAAGGTAACAGATCTCAGTCCTCAGTGAGTGTCTCTTTATTGTGAATGTGCCTTTTAATTTTCCTTAGAAATAGTAGAAGTACCTGATGAGCTTTAGAATTATGATTTGCCACAACTTTTACTCACTCAGTTTACTCTACAAGTCTGGGAGATTTTAGTTCTTGAACCCTATTCCAACAGGATGGATGTTCAAACTTTGAAGAATATACCTTTTCAAAATCATGATTCTTTCCAAAATTGAATTGACTTAAATTACAAGTATCAGTATAGCCCGTTGTAATTCTTTCCTTATGTGTCCAAAGAACTGAAATCTTTCATTTACAGGTTGCAGATATGTACCTGCACCAACAGACAGAAGGTCCAGTTCTATAGCTTCCACCTGGGCTCTCCCATCGAAATCACCATGAGATTTTTCTGAGCAGAAGCACAGTACTGGATCACCACACTATAACACACTGTAAAGGATACTTGTATGGGATTTCCCTTACTATCTCTGCTGAAAATTAGTGTGGCAGTTCCTACCCTCAGCAATGGTTTTGTAACACTGCTGCTTTCAATGGGGTTGTTTAGATGTGCCAGAAAAGGCAGACTTCCAAAATCCCAGGCGTGTCTCATCTTATCATAAATACAGATTATTCACACATGGTGCCAGCAGCGGATCCCACAGACCTAAACCCAGGTCAGTCCCACGCAGGCTGGCAGCAGCACAGCATGGTAAATATTTCCCTGCCCTAAGCTGCAGGGAGGTTGCATTGCTCTGAATGCTGATGTTATCGTGTGGCAGAGTGGACAGGGTCTGTTCACAGTGAAGAATTGCCCTTGTCCCAGGCGCACCAAGGACCTCTGCTCTGCAGCTCCAAAATATGTACCAGTATGCCTCACGTGTTGCTGAGTGGAAGGGAAAGTGCAGAGGGCAAGGGCACAAAGCCCCACAAGACTATTTCTATTACAAGCTTCCCTCACAAAGAAAAGTCTTAGGCAAGCTGTGTGATTGTTAGGTTTCTGGGCTGCATCCCGAGCTAGAGAGGGCATTCAAGAAACAAGAGACCTCCTTAGTTAGCAAAATATGAGCTGCCTACAGCTTGAAAGCACATTTAGCACAAACCTGCATGTGCACTGGAAGTACAGCTTCTGAGTCAAAATTCAATACATGGCCCGTGTACAGCGTGGAAAACTAAGAAAGTCTTCAGTTTCCCTGTAAAAGTTTAACACGTAAAACAGTTCCTCACTTGTAAAGATTTTCTCTCTGCAAGGCAGAACGTAATCTTGACAAAGAGCAGTCAGCAGAGAGCAGGGACTAAGCTCTGTTTTGTCTTTTCTGGGGTGGTTTTCGTCCTGTTAACCTCTGTTTCTCTGGAACGCTTTCACTAAACCACACCCTGGTTAAAATACATCCCTCTTCTCTTGTATACTTGGAAAGCTACTGTCTTAGCTATGCAACGTCTTAAAGAAATCTAGTTCTTCCCTACAAGTATCCTTAAAAATGGCTAATAGCTACCATAAATCTGTAATAATACATTGTTAACTTCCCATACCGTATTTCTGAGTTGTGTTCAAAAATGAGCTAATGAGTTGTCTTCATCAGAAGTATGTAGGACATTACAAAAGATCTTAGCATACTGTTTTTCAGAAAGATTTACTGGAGTTTTTGTCCAATAGGAAGAAATTAATCTTAAGAAAAAATTATTAAGAGTGTTTTTCCGGGACAGCTGGTGGTCAGCAGTGGATCTATTAATGCCCTGTAATCAGTGCAGTAATTAGATTCCTAATCTGTGAATATGATGTGACTGTAGCTACAGGACAGGCTGTATTTTGTATTTGTGCACTGCATTTGAATCTTAGGCAATTTCACCATTTTGTAAATGAAGCATAAAATTTTAATGGTCTTTTTAGTGCCTGCACACTGCTTTGAACCTGAAAAGCTCAAAAAAAGTAGATAACTAGCAAGTCACTACTGCTTATAATTTTGAAAATATAGTAATCAAATTATTTGCTGTACTTTTACAAATTGGCTAAGTGCATCACAGCCCATTTACAATGCACTGGAGCATGTGACTATCTCTGGTAGAATTACATCTTATGTATAAAGCAAATGTGATTAAAACTCATACGTAGTGTATCAGGCATTTAGTGGTCTACAACAATGCCATCAGATGAGGGGGCCAAATTCTTCCTGGGTGTAATTAAGGTTCTTATTTATGTTGAAGTGACTCCAGACTACCTCTTGATTCTATTGGGGTTAGAAAGATGGATCCTTACCTAGTATGTTCTAACAGTAAAGCCTCATCTGACAGCCAGAGTTGCTCTGTGAAATGTGGAGAAAGCTCAAACTGCAATTCTTCTGGAGGGGAGTGTTACACTGTAATATTTTCAGGCCTTATGGGTAGATAGATGAAATATTGGCATTGGTAACTGCGGTCTTCTAGTTCATCACTTTGCAAGGTAACATTATATTGCACACAAAAGTTAAAAATAAATAAAAAAAATAAATTATTGTTGTAATAAAACCCTGCCTAGCTCTTAGCTTGTAGTAAAAGAAAGCAGCTACTCCAGCAAAATTGCAAGACATGTCACTCCTACAGACTGTAGATGGAATTGGTAGTTTGGAGAAAATATTGCCAGATCCCATAGAGTACAATTTTCTTCTCCTTTAGATTTCAGTGGATTTCAGCCCAGGCTTTGTCACTCAAGCCTGCAATATGCAGGCTCAATTTGCAGCTCAATGCAGCTGCCTTTAGACACCCTCTTGACCTGCAATTTCCATTATTGGCTGTATTACTCTGAACCAGAAGTTTCCAAGTTTTTACCTGGTTCCTGGTGAGGGGAATGGCGCAAGGAGACATTTTTGCCTTATTGTCTGTGTGAGGGTCATAACTCCAGGGCTTGCTTCTGAACAGTTGAGAGCAAGCACAGGTTTGCTGTTGATTTACAGGGAAAGCAAGACAGGGCTTAATCCTTATTAGCTTCTGGGACGTCAGATACCATAAAGGTGATTGAAGGAGATAGGCTGTTGACTCCATTCTCTAATATGTGTCCAGGCACACAGGGGAGAGTGTTATTGTCACTGAAAATTTTTAGCTAACTGCATTTAATTTGGTTTTCTGTGAAATGGAAAGAGGCTATAGCACTGCTCGGTATTTAACATGATCATTTCCAAAAAATATACTGATAACATTTATCATAACCAAAGAAGAACAGAAAAACAAAATTTCTTTGTTGTGAAGAGCAAAAAAGGGTCATGTTTGACCAGCCTTTTTTTCTTTTTCTCCAGAGATACATCTCACTAAACCATGCACAAACACATGCACACACAAAATAGTGATTCAACATTAATTACATAGAACTGTAAATACAGAAAAAGTAACTATGCTGTGTTACAAATCCATAAATAATATTTAATGTTATTAAGAAGACTTTGAGAAATTTCTAAACTGTTAAGAAGCCTTTATAGCAAAACAGAGTATTTCTGTCTTCGTTAATTTGTATAAGTAGCCATCACACAATATACTGGATATAAATTAGTATATTAAGAACAGTCTTTCCATTTGCTGATCAATATTCACCCTAAACCCCGCACTGAGTTTGACCCATAGTCAACCAGGCATACCGAAGGAAACCTCTGTGAAGGAGGAAGGTTAAGAAACTTGTGACTTGATAAATGTGGATGAATGACATTAACCAGAAGAGTCATTCATTGATCTTAACTCTGCTATTCGTGGGTGCCAATATATTACTGTGCATAAATGTTTTTTGTAGCAAGTATTTAGACACCAGTGAAAACAAAGGAGAAGCAGAATTTCAGAACTGGGATTATCCTTTTCTTCAATATTCACATGGGACTGAGAATCAGCAAAGACAGCCCAGCTGTTACAAATGTAATTACAGCTCGCAGGAGGACAAATGATAGTTTAGGTAGTCAAAGGCATATGAGCATAATGCCTTAAAAATTCAAACATTATGTGAACTACTTGCATTGCACCTGAAAACAAAATAAAAAAAAGGAACACCCCCCTCATAAGTGTGCAGTCCTTCATTTTTTAATGCATCCATTTATCTAGTACCCTTTAAAAGGAGGACAACCCCATTCAGGTTTTACAGCAGCTCTTAGGTGTAAACCATTACAGGGCTCACAAAGACTGAGTGATTGGTGAAAGATTATAACTGCTTTACTTAGTATCATCCAAAAAAACCCTTCATTTACCATTACCAGACAGAAACTATCACACTGTATAAGAAAATATCATTATTTACTATTAATATATTAACTTCATTAATTTTACATCACTGTAAAAGTACCTAACACATATAAATAAATATAAAAATTATAATCTGTTATTATTCATATCCATTATAACAGAAGACCTGGATAGGCTGGATCAATGGGCTGAGGCCAGTTGTATGAGGTCAAACAAGGCTAAGTGCTGTCTTTTGCACTTGGGTCACAACAGCCACAGGCAATGCTACAGGCCTGGGGAAGAGTGGCTGGAAAGCTGCCCGGTGGAAAAGGACCTGGGGGTGCTGGTTGACAGCCAGCTGAACATGAGCCGGCAGTGTGCCCAGGTGGCCAAGAAGGCCAAGAGCATCCTGGCCTGTATCAGAAATATTGTGGCCAGCAGGAGTAGGGAAGTGATCGTGCCTCTGTACTTGGCACTGGTGAGGCCGCACCTCAAATACTGTGTTCAGTTTTGGGCCCCTCACTGCAAGAAAGACATTGAGGTGCTGGAACGTGTCCAAAGAAGTGCACAAAACTGGTGAAGGATCTAGAGAACAGGTCTTCTGAGGAGTGGCTGAGGGAACAGGGGTTGTTTAGCCTGGAGAAAAGGAGGCTCAGGGGAGACCTTATTGTGCTCTATAATTACCTGAAAGGAGGTTGTAGCAAGGTGGGTGTTGGTCTCCTCTCCCAAATAACTAGCG
>NW_008796115.1:246823-257536 GCF_000699145.1 Aptenodytes forsteri
AGGGTTGTCAAACATTGGAACAGGCTGCCCAGGGAAGTGGTGGAGTCACCACCCCTGGAGGTATTTAAAAGACCTGTAGATGTGGCATTTAGGGACATGGTTTAGTGGTGGACTTGGCAGTGTTAGGTTAACTGTTGGACTCAATGATCTTAAAGGTCTTTTCCAACCTAAACAATTCTATGATTCCATACAGTCATCATATTACTTTTGCACTTTCAATACCACATAACCCCATTCATGAACTGCTCATTTATTGATAAACAACAGAGTCTGAAACTTGCTATTACTTTCTGCATTTAAGGCTAACTGGTGGAAGTGTTAGCTGTAAGTATTCTGTATTAAACATTTGGATTACATGAAACATTTCAAGAAAGGTCTTGCCTTTTTAGTTATAGACAATGTATTACACCCTTTGCAAATGACATTAGTTTATTTATGTAGTCACAGTTCCCAATTTTGTCTTCAGACCTTATTGTTGCCTATTTGAAATGGAAAATTTTATCATAGGTTCTCTTGACATCACAAATCTAATTGGTACTCAAATCCCTTAATTGCAACAATAATCAAATGTGAGTAGTGAGGGGAAAAGAGCCCTCTGTCTAATTTGCTAGATTGCTGCTCCCAATTGCTATTGAACTTTTTTCCATATGAAGAGTAGAATCAGGGTAACAATACAGGAAACAATAGATAATTGCTAATTAGACATGAATTCTACTAATTTGAAAGCCTTCTTAGTATCAGTGGTTTAATCTCATGCCTTTGCAGAAATGACCAAGGACAAGAATGGTGTTTGGCTTAGAAGCCCTAGAGTGTAGGTGCACGAAATTCGCACATTGTTAGCAGTTCTCCAGATTCTGCACTATGCACAGACTATCAGCAGGAGTTTTTCATGCTCTCCTCTTGACCCTGGGCTAAGTCTATTATTACCTCTCACTTCTACCAACTAGATTTGAAGCAGAGAGTTTGCGTAGCAAGAACCCTTTCCACTACTCTCCACATTGCTGTTTCATGCAGAGGTGTGCACTGTTGTCATTCATTTCTTTCTTGAGGGTGTTCACAGTGGGGAGTGGAGCCATGTACCTGCCAATGGTATCTGCTAAGTTGAGCCCTATGGTCTTTAAGTGCCTGACCACCAACTGGTTTGCTCTCCTAACCCTGTCATGAAACGTTAAATACTACAGCATGATTTGAGACAGTGTACAAACCTTTTGGTACCAATATCAATCAGAACTTACTTCCTGAATAAGACGTCTGGTGAGAAGCAAGTTTAAGAACATGTTGATTTCTTTCTCATTGTCATGTACTACAGTGATAAACTGATCTGCTTCACTTTCCCTGTCCCACCGAGTGAGCCCTTTACTCCGTTGATTCAATCCCCTCATCAGCATTTCTGTCATTACAGAGATCTTATGTGTCTCTGTCAATGTTTTAAAAAGCAGTGTTCCATCAACTTGTCAAGAATAGCTGAGGTTTTAACAGGTTTCTCCCCCTCAGCTTGGAGAAAGGCTGCCTTTTACGTGATTAACACTGAAATTCATCTTTACCTGTCAAGGTTAAAGGAGGAGCACTGAATGCCACAGCCACCTGCCTGCGTTCCAGCAAGGCTGGCTGAGTCTGCTAAAATCTCCCCAGGGTGACCGGGACATGCAGGCTAGGATGGCAGCTCTGACAACCTTGCGCACAAATCAGGTGGTGTTCTCCTCGGCTTCTGTAGGGCAGCTGGCTTAGCTGACACGGCTTGTCAGAGTGAAAGCTAAGCGCACTACTCCTTCCACACATCCTCTTCCTGGCATTGATCAGGAAGGCTTGTACCAGCAATGGCAGGAGCCTAGTGCCACCTCATGTTACAGGGATCTGCCTCCTCCCCTCTAAGATATCCTACATTGACCAACCAAAGTCAGGCAAAAAGGTTGCATTCATTTTCAGATATGAAAACTGAGTAAATAATGGGAATAAGAAAGCCTGTTGATAGTATTACTGTCAGATTCCCCCTTGTCACCACTTTGCCAAATTTTCATTGGGGTTCCACATAAACGATGGGAATATTTCTATCTACCCTTTACTTTTTGGTGACTTTTCAGTTCTCTCTATGGTTCTTGCTACATATTTCTCTATTAGTTGTCTTAACATTTTTAAGGCCTTTGCTGGCATCTGTACACTTATTCATATTTGCAGAGCTATATAAAATGTCCTGGCGTCAATGACACTTGATCCTTCTCATCACGTGCTTCCTGTTCATCCTGTCACTGTGGACTCACTGCGGAAACCAGTAGGTCAGACATATTTATCCTCCTTACAAGGACAGCCTCTTTTCCCAATGGCTCTGCATATCCTTAGAAATACATGATCTTGACTGAAACTTGCTAGCCACACAAAAATGTGGAATTGCCACAGTGGAAAAGAACAACATGGTAGACTTAATTTCTTTTGACTGAATTACCATATTAAATAGCTTGATCAGGCAAACAAATAATTAAAATCCTTATTTATTTTTATTAGTTATTACTTGCCTTAAAGAATGCAAAGTGAAGGTTGTTTAGTGGACATTACAAAATTCAAAACCACTTTGGAAACAATGTTAGCCAAGGTATCAGGAACAATCTCCCAAAGGACAGTTTTGGGACAGTTTCTTGGCAGAAATTCTATTCATTTGGAGGAAGACAGAAGTTATTTACCCTTCTGAACATTATTCCAAGTAACTGAACCTATAGACCTTCAGCTTCTAGAATACAGCTCATGCTTGAATAGACAATAGGCAGAATTTTCACGTTCTTCACTTACCCTTAAACATGAATAATAAGAGCAGCCTTTCCCAAGTACATGTCAGATCATAATCTAAGGGCAGATAGTTACCACTGTACTTCAGTGGGTAGAGCTGAGGCCTGGAGAGGTGAATTAATGCGCCCAAGGTCATCTAGTCTACCGGTAACACGGCTAAGAATAGTCTCTGCTGAGTCTTAGCAGAGCTTTCTGGTCACTAGCCCCTCCTGCTAGTTCCTTATGTTCACTATGAGAATGTGGCTGTGGGCTCATGGATCAGGGTATTTAAAAGTACTTGGATTATTCGCAGGCATAAATTTCACTGATTTTCACTGGATTCTGATGATACATCTGCACTGTTAGTCAAGGGGGTAGAAGCAGTCTTACTGTGGCTACATGGGCGAGGGCAAAATTGCTTTCACGGAATTATGAGTCCCTTTGGCTAGATGGCTTCCAGAATTGCAGAAGGTTATGGATAGCACTCTTGGATATCTGTATGCTGCACATCAGTGGGCTATAAAGACACAGTCTGAGTCACATGGAAAGAATAACAAAAATGTTTAAGTTCCCATTTTGATGCCTAGACATCTACACTCCTTTGTGTTTAGTAGCATTAAAATGTATGCATTTTTATGAATCCCCAGATGTGCTTGTTTTCCTTTTTAGGTGAAAGAGATCTTGCAAAACTGTCATTTGAACACTGCAAAATTCCCAGTCTTTTAGCTCACTTTATTTGGGTGGCAGCTCTTTGGTGAGGAATTTCCAGGGTTGGGAGAGCACCATTAATGAACTACAGTTCATTATAATGAACTACAGCTTCTGTAGCCTTGAAATTGAAAGAGGCAGTGAGGATGAGGAAGGAGGAAGCTAATGAGGTGAGAAAAACCCCATAGATTAAGATGTGGGGTAGGACTACCATCAGTTGGAGTCCTAGGATAGCTACAGGAAAAATGGCCAGGCTCATTCCAAAGCAAGAGGGAAGCAGTCAAGGCTGTATCAAGGTCCAAAGCATGATAAAAGTTCAAACACAAACAGAAAATATTGAGCTGCCACCTCCCTTCACTGCTGCGTTAATACTTTTGGGAAGCCCTGTTACACAAATCCCTGCTCACTGGGCTGGATAATGCCATTAGTAGCTGTCTGCTCCGAATGAAACTGTGGATTACCGATTCTGTATGATAAGACTTCCCACATGCAATTCATGCTACAGTTCCTGAGTACAAAATACATTTTTCCCTCAGTACAAAATATTCCAGCATCAAAAAAGTGAGGTACCTGTATTCATAAACTGTTCAAGGGTATCTCAGAGATGCCCACTTACCCCAGCTGTTGGTCTGAGATCAAGAAAGAAGAAAAAAAATGTGTGCATCCTGTAGGATGTCAGGAATGTGACTGTAATAAAAATGTTCCCTGCTTGAAATATAACATCCCTTTCGGTGCAATTTGAAGGCCTGCTGTTCATTTAAATTACCCACTGTGTGGGCTGTGTGCAACATAAAAGGAATATATAGTATTTGCTTTCCTTAAAAGAAATAAGAAATGCTAACCTAGAAAGTTTTCAGAACAGCATAATCATGTTTAAGAAAATTAGTTCTTAAAAAATGAAGAAAAACTTAAAACTATTTACCATTTATACAAGCTAGTTCTACCCTTTTCTCTGCCATTGTTACTGTACCATAGGTTATTAATATCCAACAACATGGCTTTGTTTGGAGCATTACAGACCTCAGAAGACCTGGACTGCAACTGTGATCATGAGATTCTTTGTGCAGACAACCAGCTAGGCACCTGCTAAATCAAAACTTGAGTCCTCTGAATATTTCTCTTGAGGAAAGGTGGTAGAACTGGATGCAAGAAGGTGTATGACTTTTGTTTATAGGCTCTGGGCCATTTAGAGTATGTCTAAAGAACACAATGTGGACTGTGCAGAGATAGCTGAGCCTGTGCTAGATAAGCTAGCTCCAAAATTGAAAATAGCACAACCATCTTGGCTCAGCAGGTCTCTCAAATTAATTGGCTCTAGTGAAAAGTGCAGTGTGATGCCTTCAGTGACATGATGATTGTACATCTGGGACCTCTGCTAGTACCTGGATCCTGTGCTGCACAGACGTATGCTGCATGTAGGCATATCCAAAGAGCCCACAGCCTATACAGTGGCCAAAAGTTTAAAGGTTTGCATTGACGGAAGTAAGACCATAAAGAGCTTTACTCACTGTGCAGCAATGCAATCACTAACACTACCACATTCATGCTAAGGGAGTCATTCAGGTATATAAATAGTGTACTTAAGAACATAATTTTCCGGAAAAGCCCACCTAACTATTAGACAGTTATTACATGGCCATAATAATAATTCTTGTGGGGTCAGATTCTCGTTGTTTTTACACTGGGGCTTTGCAGACTTCAGCTGAAGATAGAACTTGACTAGTACATTCCTTTTTTTTCTGTAATAGCACCTACTGAATAAATGGGATTTCTCAGAATAAACTAAAATTTTACATAAAATATTCTTATGTAGGATAACAAAACATGTGTGCCTTATCTCTTGCCAGTTTTATAAAATATCCCAGGGCTAGCTCAAAGAAGGCTGCTGTTGCTGTTGCCCTTTCCAGGGGATATTTTTTTTTGTAAGAACTAAGCAGCCTTAATCCAAGTACTCAGTGGGTGAAAGCCTAGCTTCATTGAAATTAGACTTCAAGATGTGCTAGTTTACAGAGTTGAGAATTGGGATCTTTCTGTGTAAGTGGGCTCTAAATAAATGAGCCCTTTCCATTCTGTAACATTGCTGCAGTCCTGGAACAAGGATGAATGCAGGTATATTCTGCCCAAATCAATTGTGTTGGCATAGACAGAGAGAATACCCTTACATGAACTGCTACCACTTCATCATTCTGTGAGTAACACAATCTCACTAAATCTAGCAAATATTCTTTCCCTGCTAAATTTTCTGACGTTTCACAGATAAACTTGATCATTCTAATTCATTGCTGTGTGGACATTAAACATTTCATTTTATAAAATATTTTCAATATAATTTCAGGAAGAAATATGTTGATGCACACAAATTGGAAATAGACAAACAGTTTATTGAACCAAATTTTGGATGGAAACATAATGGATAGAAAAGATATTCTTAGAGATGGTTTTCTAATCTGTTCCAGTTAACCACAAAGGATTCTCCCTAGGGAAGAGAGCTACCAAAGAAAGCAAGAGGGAGACTAAAAGTTTGAAAGATTTCATTGAAGTCCTTTACCTATCTCTAAGCAAGAGAGAAGCTATTCAATCCTTTCCATAGCTTGCATTTCATTGCAAGGGGCCTCTGTGTTGATATACATGTGCTTCTTTAATAAGATCTTGATTTCAGTGAATTTTACAAGTATTACCAATGAACGTGACAACCATGGCATTTTCTCTGGGCAGAGACTGATGCTTTCCCATTCCCAGGTTGAGCTGCAAAGTTCAGTTCAAGGTTGGAAGTTCATTTGTGTAGACCATATAGGTGTGCAGTAGGAGGTTCGTTATGGCAGACGATATAGGTGTGCAATTTGTTACTTCAGTTGACCCGAAATTTTACATCTGTATGCCTGCTTGGTTTGGGGAGTTTGACTAAATGCAGTATCTCAGTTTCTTTTTCTGTTGGTTTTGGGTGTACTACTATTACTTTGCAAAACATCAGCATGACCTTCTGATCTTCACTCACTACAAAATAACCCAAAATACAACAGTTGAGTCCCTCACTAAGTATGTATTGACAAAGGATTATCTGGGTATTGTCAGAGTTCTCCCTTCCTAATGATTTTGGTAATCTTACATGATTTTTTTTTTTTTTTTAAATAAATATTAGCCCAATAGTGTCAGATTTGGAGACTTTGTCACAGTGCCAACAGCCAGGAGGTGCTGGCATTGCTCTTATTCCACACAGCAAGATCTGGAGCTCAGTTCAGGAGTGCATTTTTGATTTCTTGTCAGTAAGGCACAGGACTTCCATCCGCACACTGGAAGGCTTTCCCTTCCAGCCTGTTGGTCTGCTTTCAGGATATGAATGTTACACTATGAATGGCCTGCATGATCCCTAATGTTACGTAAAAATGACATATTTCTTTTCACAGCTGACCCCAGCAACTGACTGAGTCTTGTTCCCTCCAGGACAGCTGCCTTCGACGTGATGGTCAAGGCTGCCTCACTTTGCTGATTACTTTTATCTTTTAGACAGGTTCCGCTGAACAACATGGTTCAACACAAGTTATTTTAACTTTTCTGTTAAAGGAATTTCCAGAAATAGTGTCCAGGGATTTATCTCAGGAATCAGAAAGAGGAAGCTTCTCAATGAGATTCCCAATGTCTTTTTTTCAGATGCTCTCTTGAAGTTCATCAGCCTGTCTGGAAATTCAGTACAGAAAGCTATGCTGAGAGAGGCTACAGTTGCCAGAATAGATTCGCCTCTCATCAGACCCCAAACAAAAGCTGTGAAGGAGGGTTTATACCATATTTTAGATTACACCTTCTTAGGAGTTCAAAGAGTGAAACTTTGCTGTCTGTTCCATTTTCTGCAGTTCTTCAGCGCCTGACTAGCCAATAATAGCAACCTAGTGTGTCCCCTGCTGCTGCAGCTGTGAAAAAAAATCTATTTAAAAATATCCCACCCTGAAACAGAATGAGGCTGGGGGGGAATAATTTTTTTTTTTTTTTTAATTGCTAAATTATATGTGGGAAGATATTCACTTTGGTTCTAATTCTCCAAGGAAGGATTAAAAGGGCAATGTACAGAGCAGTTCAGTTGCAGCTCTGTTGAAACCAGTGGTGTTAAAATTATTTACTCCAGCAATGAATTTATCCTATAGGATATATTACATAAATAGATTTTTAAAAATTAGAGTAATTAGAATTGTAGAGGCATGATCCAGATCATTTTACAATCTATCTTTTTATCAAACTTTCATTATCAATAACACTAACTTTAATTTCTGGTGGCCTTCTGGTGGCTTAAAAAAAAAAAGGTTTTTTAAAATTTCCACCTTGTATACACACAAACAAAAGCACTGACACTGTCTTAGAAATCTATCAGATAAATGAATGTTTAACCAGGAGCACACTGAAGAAAATTACTTTTAATCAGAAAAGCACAGAAATCTATTACTGGAAATTACATATTTTTTGATATCTCCTTGGACTGTGCTATGTGATATAATGGCGTACCAAACAGCTGTCATTATTACAAACATTTCTCCACTGACTCTTGATGACCTTAAAGTGTCTGCTAGTTTAGTAGAAATTTCAGTACTGTGCAAAGTCATAGTAATAATGCCCTATAACAATATGCTGGTGAATGTGAAAGTTTGAGAAAAGGAATATGTGTAGCCAGTAGAAATGATAAAATAAAAATGTACTAATTAAAATAACTAAGAGATGCTTAAAAAATGTATTTGTGAGGTAGGTTAAATGAGATATAGAAAACACTTAAGGGAACAGTTCCTTCAACCTTTCCCCAAGATGGTATTTCTAGACACCAGGCCACCATACTATCACCAGGACTTGTGCCGTGTTAACGTGCTTTGATTTTGTCAATAGAGATTTTTTTCTCCTTTTTTCTGCCTTCTAATTGTTGTATAAGTTAACCTGCAATGTTTTGCAGTAATAACATTCTGACTAATCAGAAACAAAGCTAAGAAAGTGAAAACAGACAGAAGTGCATGTGCAACAAATCACTAGCGCTCTGCTCTGGATCAGAGTTTCTTGGCATTTAGGTGCAGATTTCCACATTGCAGTAATCCATTTGAACCTTATCTCACAAATACCACAGGTGAGAAGAAAGTGGTCCCACTTGCCTGGTGTTTGGAAGGGTAAGGCTGTCTGGTTTGGGTCAAATTCTTTGCAACATGGGATGCAAAAATCAAAAGGATACATTTCATGGTGCCTGTCAGTGCCAGGTCAGTGCCAGGTCAGTGCCAGGTGAAGCACCGTGCAGCAGCAGGCTGTGGCTCTGCAAGAGGCACAGGAGTAAAATGACTGTACTTGGAGTGCATGCAGACTTTTTGAAGTCACATAAAACCACTGCTAGGTGGTGCCTGACCTCAGAATAGGCAATGCCAGTGTTAGGCTTGCTGATGTTACGCCTCATTTCTAAACAACCCTTCCGACCACTAGGGATGGCTGGAGCATTTCTCTACCCAGTTTTCCTGCTTTAGGCCCTTTATGATGCCTGTGCTGGATCTCAGGGGCTTGAAATGGGACACTGGGGACCTTGCTGCCCAGCTTTTAACCGTCACTGGGATGTTTTTATCACCAGGCCCATGAGACACTATGTTGGCGCTACAGCCTTCTCTTCCCACCACATGGTCACAGAAGAGGTGGACCAAGGCCAAATATACGGCTCTAAGACTCCAGTGATATTTTTTATGATTTTTTTCAAAACATTCCTTATCTAGTTATTATCTAGTTTACATCATCCATTTTGTCTAGTACCAAGGGTAATTGCTTCCATCCAGTGAAAACCAGGTATATGGAAAAGACTTTTTTATCCCTTTGCTGGGCTCACGATTTAGATTTATTTCTCATTCATTTGAACTCAGGATTGGTATCTACCTGGTGAAATCCATGCCATTACATCAGCTCCCAGAAAATTTGCCTGTCGTGGATTAAGAAATAGTGTGACAAGTCCATTGTTGGTGCAGTATATATTCACCTTTATGTTAAAAATAATTATCCAGAATACATGATTTTTTTTTCTGGTCTTTTTAAGTATGGCCTGTGTGAAGACTGCAGTCCTGTGTGAAGTCCAATAGACGTGACTCAAGCCAATATTACATTACACTTTAAGCAACACTGGAAATTTAAACTAAAGTATCCTGTATTTGGTGCTCTGTTCTTCATTTTCTTGGGTAATGCAGAGCAGAAAGAGGGAAAAGAATAGTTAGTGATACAAAAGGGCACAGATAATTTATGGCACATACTACTTGCTAATGTCAAAACAGTTGCCCTAAAACTCAGCTTCTGAAATTGGGTGTATCTTTTACAAGAAAGACTGTCAGCCCTCTCACTGATTTCTTGTCATTAAGGGATATTGCCTACATTAATGCAGTAGTTTTGGTTTGGGGGTTGAGGGTTTTTTTGCTTTGTCTTTTGCATTCTCTCCCAAAAAATAGTTAATTTAAGCTAATGCTGTATTCATTTGGTCTCCCAGTGCTCCTTTCACCTTTTGCCCTACTGTCACAATTCTGGCCTTGCAAACCAGGACAAAGCAAAGCCAAGCAAATTAATTAGCTCTGTCATTTATTGGAGTGCTGTTTTCATTACAGGTATCTTTAAATTGCCTTTTCACACAACAAAGTGCCTTAGAGTGGAGCAACTTATACCTGCAACCATTTCAGAGCTCTTTTCATTGGCAGAATAGCACAAACGAGTTTCCTGTAAATATGCATCACATGTATTACTGGGTTTGGTGGATAAAGCTTAATCATAAAATATTTCCATGTTAGTCATAAAAATTATTTTTTGTAAGAAAATTCTTCATCTACTTTGTTTCCATGTGTAAGGACTTTAAGCATATATGAACCGAAATTTGTAGTCAGGAGCCTATTAAATGCAATGAGTTTCTGCATAATACGAAAAGGAAAGGGAGCTGCTGGACAGACTAAATTGCTTCAAACATGGTAAAGTTTCAGGGTCCAGCTCCCAGAAAGATCAGCCTGTTGTGGTTTAACCTCAGCCGGCAACTGAGCACCACACAGCTGCTTGCTCCCTTTCCCCACCCCCAGTGCGATGGGGAGAGAATTGGAAGAGTAAAAGTGAGAAGACACGTGGGTTGAGATAAAAAGTTCAATAACTGAAACAAAATAAAATAGTAATAACTGCTTGTGCCCTCCAGCCTGCTCAGTCGGTAGAGCATGGGAAGCTGAAAAGCCCTTGACCAGTGTAAGTAGCAACAACTAAAACACCGGTGTGTTATCTGTTATC
>NW_008796115.1:262848-276314 GCF_000699145.1 Aptenodytes forsteri
AAAAGTCCTTGACTAGTGTAAGCACTACTTAACCACAACTAAAACACCGGTGTGTTATCAATGTTGTTCTCATCCTAAATCCAAAACACAGCACTGTACCAGCTACTAGGAAGGAAATTAACTCTATCCCTGCCGAAACCAGGACACAACCTAATGTACTAAACAGGAAGATGTGATAAACGTCAATCAGAAGATGGAATAGAAATAGTAAATAAAAACTATTGTGTCTGTAGCCCTTTGGAGGACAAAGAGTACAGGAAGAAAGTTAAAATAACATCTTTGACTCTGATGCTGTGGTAAAGGGCATTCTGCCTCTAACAGACTGTACAAGAAGTGAAGAAAATCAGAGATGACCACAATTTTAACAGATTATACAGAAAAATAATGAAGAAACAGTATAAAAACTGCCCTGTTTTGTTACTCTGCAGTGAGGCATACAGGCTAAAATAGCATGCATCTGTTTTTCTATAGCTAGAGTTTCTTCTGCAATTGTCTGAATTAGGGGTTTAGATGATGTAACATGCCACCAAGGTGAATTGTACTGTATGTTCCACTGTTTTCATTACTTTTCAGCACAGACTTTTTTTTTTGCATTCATCTATTGTAATGGTTAGACAGCTCAAATCCAGTACCAATAATTTCCCCATACCTGTGCAATTTTGTGGTTTTAATTAGACTGCATTTTAAAATTATGTATTTCTTGCTCTCTGTGTATATATTTCTCTGTGTGTATTTATATATAAATACATAAATCCAGTAACAATAATTTCCCCATACCTGTGCAATTTTGTGGTTTTAATTAGACTGCATTTTAAAATTATGTATTTCTTGCTCTCTGTGTATATATTTCTCTGTATGTACTTATATATAAATACATAAATAAATATATATTTTATATATACATATACACTTAAAGCTTGAAAAATGAGAGATTTCATTTAGGTATCAGTACCTATAACAGAAACTAATGTATCTGTCAGATAATTATCCATTATTTCCAATGTACGGTACCACAGTCTGTTCAGGTAGTAAATAGAACATATTATGTTCAAAATACTGTACCAAAAACCCCACCTTCATAGCTACTTTGTCAGTTCTCTACCTCCACTTCAAAATTCAGGGCAGAGATATTTAAATTAAAGGATCTGGCCAAAATTCCCAATGCCTTGTTTATTCATTAAACACATGCTGCTGCCTGATTTCTTTGAGAATCTCAACTACAATGATCACTGAATCTGTGCTGATTACTGGCCACATCACAGTGCTTGCTCTTATTTGTTTACTGTGCATTTATGTATCCAATTTCCACAGGCCAACCAATAAAAAAATCCAACATTTTGAAAGGATGTTTCATGCAATTTTTAAAATTTACCCAGAAAATGTAATTAGCACAGATCTCACAGTTTATTTTTCCTCTGAGAGGATGGCGACAAAAGTAAGAAAATGCAGTGTTAGTCTTTTTCTGCTTCAAGCAGTGCAACACGACTGATGTAATTGAATTTGAAACCAGTGGGCTGCTGCCAACCACGTGCTTCTGAAAACTGATCACATGTGAACACTTTTAGGAACTGAAACACACATAAGCTAACATTTCCTGGAGGTTTGGAAATTTGCTAAAAAAAACCCCACCAACTACACTGGAGATGTTTAGGATACATCAGAAAACAGATGTGACTATTTTTAGGACCAGATGGTACCGGGGACCAGCACCACACTCTTCTGATATCAAACCTACCTATGAGTACCAAACGTCAGAAACCTGTGGAGAAGAATGGGATTTCAGAATTAATGCTGCTGATGATGACGAAACATTCAACTAGTTGCTTTTCATGGGATATTTTTGTATGAAACAGCTACTACTTCTCTGTCAAAACTCCCCAACATATGGCACTCTCTGTTTGAAGTAAAGTTATATGAACAAATACTAAGCCCATAAACATATTATTGTGCCTTTCAGTGAAATTTACATATTTCAGCAGAAAACATTTAGGGTTATTCTCCTTCAGTCAGTCTTGAAAAGTCAGATGGGAGTCAGGAGCTCAAACTGAGCTTTTCGGCTTTCACCTCATCGCCTGAGGTTACAGCAGGTGAATACTCAGGTTTCCAAACTTAAAAGTTAAAGTACTATTAAAGTGCATCAGCCCTGGTGTAAAGTTCATTACCCTCCAATTAACTGTAAAATTTCTGAGAAACCGTGCTTCTTACTCACCTGCAACTGCAGTTACTGAACATATTCCCAGGCTCTTATATAGCACCTAATGGTACCTACCCCCTTTCAGTTGCAGTCTGTATTTGGAATGTTCTGACTCAATCAGAATATTTCTGTGACCAGAGAAAAATGTACATATCCAGCTTCAATGGGGAAATATGACCAAACACGTGCAACAGGCATGCTTCAGATTGAGTCAGTTGTTTTGTGCGTCTGTTTATAGATATTCGTGTTGTGTGACTGAGTCAGAGTAAGCATTAGAAATGGTTATAAAAAGAATCAAGGAAGCTTTGCTTTCTATAATGTATAGATTATAATCATCAATTCATTTAAGTGGCATGAGGGTTAGGATACCTTTCTCACCCCATATCAACTCAGTTCTGTCATGCTGAGTATAATTAAGCTGGACATATTAATCCTACTGGTATTTTACAGTACAAGAAAAGCATTATGTGCATGGAAAATGGAAAATGGTTAACTCTGACAAAATAAAATGAAGCAATTATTTTTATGGATTGCTTTACCTTCTATTTCCAAACAACCCTATCATCTCTTAATGAAACATAGTTCTTATTGACCTGTGATGGAATCTGTAAGTCCTCTATGTGAAAGAGCTTAAGCAGGGATAAGATGTGCAAAGTGACATCCTCTCCCCAAATTTAAAAAAAAAAAAAATCAGTAAAAAATCCAGATCAAGAAATGAAAAATTATCACTTTTGCAAGAGCTCTCCTTCAGCAAGACATTAAGTTGCCAAACTGCTACTTATGAATTAGTGACATTTTTGAAAACAGTTTTTTCTTTTTATGCCAAAAGGTCGACTATAACTCAAGATGTAAAAAAAAGAGAACAGTCTTTATATTCTAAGGAAAATATTAAAAAGGAGTCACCAATATATGGTGGAACAAATCCATCCTTGGCTCACCTGTTTCTGAGTCAGCACTAAGGAGGAAAGCCAGCCAAAGGGAAACAGCTGAAGTAACAGTTTCTTAGCCCGCAAAGGGAAATGAACCAACTTTATTTACTTCCATGTATCATGAGTGTTTTGCTTGCTGTTATTATTTAATAACTCCATTACGGTTATGTCCAGTGATTCCAGGCCTTATTCTGTTTATGGAAGGGAAGCTGAAGAGTGAGCGACAAGTCCCGAGGGTGTGAATTCCTGCCCATTTCCAAGCACACAAGCCTGTTACTAATTCTCAACATATTCTTTCTGCAGTAAAAAAAAGACCACAGAAAGCTGAACTTTCACTTCCACTTCTGATTTCCAGCAGAGAAAGGAAATGATAACGAATCCCTTGCTTCATCTGGGGTAAGTAGTTTTGTGGGAAGTGTCTCGTTGACAAAGACACTCTTAGTCTCTGACACTGGGTCTGTGGCCATGTCTGTGTTATTGCAGATTGTGAAAATGCCCCTGTTTCTCTTCCATCTGTTTCTGCTTTAAATGGTTATGATGACATCTCAGGACACTATTCAGTGCTGAAACATTTCATATTAAGACAGGTTGGCATCAGTCACCATTATCTTCCTGATCTTGACATGACTTGGGCATGGCAAAGTGTCTCCACTGACATCCTGGAAGTATTGGTAGGAGTCTTCTGCCAGGCGCAGATTAAATAATAATTGCAGCTCCCCAACTTTCTTCGCAGCAAATGTTTTATTTAGGAGGCAGAAAAGTGATACTCAGAAGTCCTATTGCTGTCAACAAACCACTTGAACAAGTTTGTGGTATAAATAATGCTGAGCTCTCACTTCCCTAAACCCAAGAGTGTCTGCTGCCTCCTCTGCCACATTCTTCAGGAGAAATCTTTTGCATCCTCAATATTCCCCACTATCTATTTAAATACTGATGAATGTATATGTGCCTTTGTTTCTGTGTATGTGCATAAAATAATTTGGGACCTAATCCCTTTTATACCTCGTTTAACGTTTTTGTAGGATCAAAGTTCTCTCTTCTGAAGACCTCTTCTCCGAAGCCTACAAATTTTATAGAATTTATCGGCATTTCCTCCATGAAAGTTAAAATGCATTAGAGGAAAGGCACAGGACTGGCCACAGGTTACTTTAGTCTACTCTTGATCACACAGATTTGGGGCAGAGCCTGGCAGAGGTTGGGGAAATTATTGTTATCTGACCCTATCAGAGACAGGTGAAGAGTTTTGATGCTGTGCTTGGTTACATATGGTTTTGTTATTGAGTTCCAGAACCACAAAGGTGGCTTTGTTTCTTGAGAACTCATCTAACCATTTTCATGAGTTATATATTGCTGAAGTTTAGCGAGCAATATTTTCCATGTTGTTTAAGCAAATAGCTCTTCTTCAAGCTAGTCATTTTTTCCCTCTTTTTCTTTTCTTTTGTGACAATATATGAACTAAATCCTGTTTTGGGCTCTGGCATCTTCCACCTTTAGCATTTGATTAAGCCATCTTGTTAGCCCTTGGTATAGCAGTCTGGGCACTGATTCTTCACCAGCTGTCTTTCTTGCTTCACATTGGAGCAGCTGATCCCAACATGCTTTGACAGACTTTCATGATTGCTGATGACAAAACACCCCCAGGATTTTTTATCTCTCTTTTTCTCTTCCCACATTTTCATGACAGAGCACTGAAAACAGCTGCATTGTACGTCTTTGCTCTCATACTGAGGCAAATTCTGTCCTGGGAAGAGTTCTAGGGATACAGGCAGAAGCAGAAAGGAGCTTGATGTGTATGTCCACCTTGACTCTTCGCACACCACTGAATCAATAAAACTTACTGGCTTTTGCTGTCAGCTACAACAGGTCAGTGATTCACCTCTGAATTTTTCCGTCAAAAAAAAAAGTATCTGGCACTAGGTAAAAAACTATTTTCTAAGGAAAATAGAAAACACATAAAAATACATAACGCCCTTATTTTAAAATTGCATTCCTTTTTACATGATGTGCATTGAACAATAAAATGATTTTTCGTGCTCAGTGCTACCAACACTAAAGCTAAAGATTTAGACTCCAACAACTCCTTTTGCTTGCTCAAAATACCCATGGAAACCAATGTTGGCATACCTCTTTTATGTTTTCTGTAATATGTCTATACCAGACATCTCTCTTGCTTTCTAGAATTTCCACCATTTCATTTTTTAAAAAATTTTCTTTCCTTTAATCTTTTTATTTTCTCCTTTCTCAACTGGAAGGAAAAAAAAAAAACAAAATAGGAACAATTCTAGAGAAAAGTAAAAATTATTTTCTAAATTCAGAATTAACTCACTGAAATATTCTGTTATTGCAATGTGAAACTGTGCCATCTTTCAGTCATTTTTGTTCAGGGGTTTCTGCTAGAATACCTTCCAGAAGTCAAGGAAATTGGCATTAATGAAACAGAGAGTTTGGCTTCTTCCTTTAATATTTTCTTTTTTATTGACAGCTCCTAGCAGCAGATTTGGCCTTTGACCAGAATGCCTTTTCTGACAGATGGTTGCATCCAGTAAGGTTTCAGATAACTCTATGAATAAAGTTAGTACTTGATAGGCGTTATTTTGCACATGCAGTTCTCCTTGAAAATTGAAGCTGTAGCGTCAGGGAGCAGCGAGGGGCAGCTGCTCTGCACAGGCAGGGATGCCCTATAGTCAGGGTGATGGGGCAGGACAGGCAGTGGCCTCCCTGGCCACTGGGAGAGCAGGGCAGGGCTAATGACAGTAATCAGGGTCAGCCGAGAGGCCAGTGATGGCTGGGCAAGCCGAGGCAGGTCTGCGGCCAAGCTGAGATCTCAGGTCTGGTGGCCAGCACCAGGAGGGTGGGTGGCCAGGCACGGTGACAGTCATGGTCACGGCTGTGGTGCAGTCCTGGCAAGGGCCTGAGCTCCACTGTGGCTCCCGAGCCAAGGCAGGGAGGCTCTACTGAGTCCTTTCCCAGCTCTTTCTCACATGGCTCTTTCCCAGGAGCATGATGTAAGGGTAGACGGTATCAGGGCTTGCCTTGAGGACAGGCAGCCAAAGGCCTGGGGCAGCAGAGGTGGCAGAGGCTGTTGCTGCATGCAGACTCTTCCTGGCACTTAGTTCCTCCTTTCTCCCAGGGAAACTGAGAAAATTCCAAACTATAAAAGCTAGTTTGCATCATATCCCCACCCTGAGTCTTTGATCAGAAGAGGAAATCATGCTGACAGGCAGACAGCCGTAACGCACGAATTGTTATACAACTATGGGAGAACACTCCAGCACAGAGATGCAGTGTCAAGAATGAAGTTATATCAGGATTTTGCAGGATGACTACTTCGTTCTTCTTCTTTGCTTCTCCACCTAATTACAAAAAGGATCTTTAGGGCTGTGAGCATCAGTGAGATACATGTCTCCAGCTAGCCATCAGCTACTCTGTGGTTCTGAAATAATCATGCAGCTAAGCAAGAGAGATGTGAATTTCCTTCATTAGGAAGTTGCATAAGGCCTGGTATCGCTATCTTGCTTGTCCATTTGGATTGACGTCGACAAGGTGAGATTTGTATGCAGTAATTGTCTCAGGCTGACGGTTTAATAATGTCTCTAAATTGCTATCAGTGATAAACACTAATAATTTGTCTATCATTTCATAATGTAGAAATGTGAAAGACATCCCTTATTCATTCATCTTGAATCATCTTGAGTTCCTTCATGCCCATGTTTTTTACCAAATCAGTAATAATCAAAGCTCTGATGAGTAATTTCCTCCACAGCTTGAAAGCAATTCTTTTGGCTTATTTGAGAAGCAAGAGTTTGGCATTGGTGTCAAATAGATTAAAAGTTAGCTTAATGGTGGCAAATAATAGCATAGTAGCTCCTCAGCAGTACAGACAATAGTGTTTGGGCCTGTGTACAGGGAAAAGTAAAAGAAGAAAGAAGATTCAAAACAGCAGCACAGTGCAGATAAGAATCCAATATAACCTTTTACTTCTTTACAACGCGTTATTTAATGACTATATGCGCTGTGATTTCTGAGTATGTAGTGCTATGTACCAATGTTAAGGTGCAAAATTTCTGCTGCACTGCCATCCCAGCGTGCCATAAAAAACTACTCTGTAGGTTTCGCAGTTTAATCTAGTCTGGGGACCAGCTGAAGACTACTTCCAAACTGCCTCACAGACTACGAGTAGGATGTGAACACAGCTTGGACACTATTGGTAGAGTATAAGAGGATAAAATAGCAATTTTAAACTGGAAGTGTAGGAAAAAAAGACAAATAGTCCTTTGTTTTATAACATCCAGACTCTAACAAAATTATATGAGTGTCAAGGGAAGATATGATATAAAGGCTCCACAATCAAATTACAGTGAATGAAACAGCCAATAAACAAGAGTGAAATCAGGAGTTTCCAGTGAATGTTGGCAGGGGAAAAAGTCTGTGCAGCTGGTAAAGCAATAACAAAATTTATTGATAGACTTCCTTAATGTAAAACTTTTATATTTTGTTTTCTTTTTGTATTATAACTCAAATGAGCATTTTCTTCTATCTTGTAGATATTACATGAGACTTTGGGCTTCAGGATACTAAAAATATTGATTTCAGCCAAAGACTGTAAACTGATGTACGAAAAGTCCCAACCTACCCCTACCACAACTACTTAAAGCTACACGTGACACCTCCCCTATTCACGGTTTGAGATTCCTGAGCTGAAAATCCATGGTGGTGCATTGTTAGAGGAGCATGCAATGTGGACAAAACTCACAAAAAGACAAAACAAAATCAAAAGCCAAAACTGAAACAAAAATATCCTAGGAAGAAACAAGCAAATACATTTAATTTATGACCTATAAAGAATTAGGAACTCAAGTTTTCACACTGTGTGTGAATATACTCTATCATATAAAATCTGGTCATCACTATGTTTTTATACCCCGCTTCACCACATCAAAGGTTAACATCAGTTTCAAAACATTACATGATGTGCTTCCACCTCTCCTCATTATTTAACTGTCTTGCATGAGTCCCCACTGGAAAGGAACTGTACACAGAAACAACTCAGAGAGGGAGCCCCAGAGTCTTGGTCGAGTCTTTCTCTTGGCTGACATGCTTTCTTCTCAAATTTTCCTCCTGTTCCTATGTTCTCCTTGATGCATAGTTCATTAGCTTTTCCTGTTTACATTATTACCTTTCTGTGACAGGCTGTGTGCAAGAAACACTGCAGAGGCAAGCTCAAGTCTCCTTCATTCCTTGCAACCCCTTCCACAATGACAGCAATATAAAATAGGCCTTCAATAAAAAATCCCAATGCCCCAAAAAGTGAAACAAACCCATTCCCTCCGTGTAACTTCCAGGTATGTTTTACTGAGAGTGCCATGACAGTTTTTTCTTACATTATTCTCCTTTCATACCCTGTGCATATTGTCTTTTAACCCTTTTGTTACATTATGCTACACATTTTGTAAGATTTTTGCTGTCAACTGTTGTTTTAGGAAGTACCTAGCAAGTCTCAGGGCACTAAAGGAAATTATGGCGATCAGCAGGACGGTCAAAAGGTAAAGTCCTAAAACTAAAATGCTAACGCTTGCAAGGCTTGAGAGAACACATAGTTTATGAAGGGAAGTTATAAATGTAAATTATTGACAGGATGTTATACCACATTTTCTGTCACAGCGAACATGTTGCATAGGCAATTCATTTACTGAAAGATGGTTTATGAATGTGTTTTCCAAAATACAAATGCACTTTGTGTCTACTGTTGCAAATGAAGACTTCTGAGAGCAAGCTGCAAAGAGCCTTTAACCTAACTCAGCTTTTAAAAATGTTTTATGTGTGTCTAAGAAAGCAAGGTCACTCCTTCGTATCAGTGGCAATGACCATCATTTATTCATTGTTTCCATCCCTTACTGAGTTTGAAGACGCCTCCTGAACTTTGTAGTTACATTTTCAATTAGGACACCAGTGGCAGCTGGTTTCAGAGCACATAAGGTTTCATGCTCCCATCCTACTCAAAGTAATACACATGCCTGTGCCAGACCAGCTTAAGTGAGCTAGCCAGATGTATCTGAAGTAGAACTGTCTATGTCTAACCCTTTCTTTAAGAAAAACTGTTTTGTAGGTATGCAAAAGCAGTATTTGTGCTCTTTTTCAGGAGTCTCAGGCTGCCTATATTCACTCACAAGCTCTCTTATTCATTCACAGGCTCTGCTCCTAGCAGAAAATTATTCAGGGACAGTTAGGCTTCCCTCTTTTATTAAAAATAATATTTTAGATGGCAGTTTATATTTTTTAAAAATAAGAATATACAAGACCACACAGAAACTAGCTCAAAATCCTGTTTCCAACAGTGGCCAAAAGCAAATTATGAGGGAAGACTTCACGAAAAGGGCAAACCTGCTGAGTATTTTCCTGACTGTCAACTACTTGAGTCTGAGGGACCTCCTGATCCGGACACGGTATCTTCGAATAGAAAGATCTTTGTATTGAAAACCCTTCAGAGGATTTCTCTTTTATAAGCATGGCCATTTGCCTCTTAATCTAGTGCCAACCCTTTGAAGTCTACAGCAACATGTAGCAAGGCCTCCTACAGCTTAACTAGACACTGGGTAAAGAACTATGCCCTTAATTTGTTTTGAACCTGTCCTCTCAGTTTTAATTGGTGCCCTCACCCAGTCACTCTATGCAACTTATTCTTTTGTAGACCTCTGTCAAATCTTCTCTGCTTGACTGTTTCCTAGGTTGAAAAGGTTTAGTTTTTTCCTATCTTTATTATTGCCTTCAAAATAGAACTCCTTACTGCAGCAGCTATCATAGTGTAAACAGCTGGATTTAAACTACAAATTCAATGCAAAGGTAAGGACCCAGCATAAAAGAGTAAAGTGGCAATATAGAAGGTTTTTCTACAACAATCATATGACACAAGACTATTCTCAGCCAAAGCTTTTTTCCCCTTAAGTGATATAGTAATGCATAAACAAAATCATAAGGTCTGTGCTTGACCCTCTACCTGACCTACCTAAATATGAGAGAAAATGTCATAATAAATTTGCCTTACAATCCACTTTTCATGTCTCTTTCTACTTTACGTTATGATTTTTTAGCCAGAGATCTCCCTGAACTCCAGCTATGGAATATAACAAACAGGACATTTCTTCTAGTTTTTGCATGGTGCCCATCACCATTACACCTGGGCAACTGATTTAGGATATAATGTCTTTCCCCGCACACACACCCCACTCACACCATGCACTTGCACTCAACAAGCACTGAACAATATTTTCCTTCCATTTACGGCAGAAGAAATGTGACTTACAATTTTTCCTTCAAATACATGGAAGTTCATGGTCATACTAGACTACTTGTTTACAACGTCTTTTGTGACTGAATCTCTGGTTCGTAGATCATTTTCTTAAAAAAATCCCTCTTGATGTGGCATGTGAATATCCTTTCTGACGTGAACAAAACAAAATCTCCAAAGATGTGTTCCACCTGGCAAAGGAAAATCAAGAAATGTAACTAAAAAGTAGATCGTGTGCTCATACGTAAGCATCTATGTGCAAATATGCCTTAGATAATTTTGATGAGGTCAATATAAACAGATGCAAAACAAAGATTCTACAGAAAAGCCTAGAAAAAATGTGAATGAATCCAAAGTACCCAAGGAGAAATGTAAGGCACAGCTTCCTCTACGGGCCTTACAAAAATTATATCACAGACCATATGTGGAACAAAAATTATACAATACACTATATAGAGAGCATGAAATAAAAATTTCTGTCTAGAATGAGTAATTAATTGTGCAAAAAATGCCCTTTTCTTTATTTTTTCAGGGAAAAAATTGTCAGTTTGTAAAACTGAAACAAAATGTTTCCTTTCAGTTGTATTCAACATGAAATTGTAGTTCTCCACTGTGGTGCACTACTTCATAGGTATTATCATCCAGGTTGTTGGAAACCCTCATTTTCTCCTATGTGTTAGCGCTCAGACCAGACTACACCCCGTATCATATACCTAAAAACATGGATGAGAAAGGCTTTGTATTGTTGGACATGTAGCTGAAGAAGAGAACCTAAAAAACAAGCAGGAACTGAATCCAAAATTACTGTGCTGATACAGCAACTGCAGGGTAATGTGGGCAATTAAATTTTTATAGATTACTTAGCAGCCTGGTTTATCAAACATGATTTCTGCTATTGTGTATACAAAAAGACTGATAGGCTTATCAACGGAATACTGGTGTGCTGGGACATTTCACAGAGCCCAAACTAATGTTGCTGCACAGTACACCATGAAGCAGGATTTCAGGAGGGTAGGAGACAGTGCCATCAAGGAATCCCTAGACACACACTTAGCCGGGTCAAGCTGAGCTTTCCATGCTGTGTGTCGTCAGCAGCAGAGCCAAAAGCAAGAGGGGTGAGAAGAATATGTCAGAAGTCTTGTAGTTGGGAAGAAAAGAGGAAAGAATAGAAACTTTAAAAAATGCTGTTGAGCCCTACAGCATCAGGAGCAATCTGGAGGCGGTGAGGTGTGGAGTACTGCCAGTTTTCTCTGTTGAGGCAATCTCTTTGCGAGATTGCAAACTACTTGTCTCTCCTTTAACACTGTATTTATCTAGCGCTAAGTGTGGAACTGAGCCCCAACACCACTTAATGGCACTGATGGCAATATCCCTGTGAACCTGGCATGTGAGCTGTCTCCCAGTGCATGAACCTGGCCTGGCAGAATGGAGGAAAGGGACCAAACAATCTGGTACCTAACGCTAATTCCACCACGGATGTAGGCAGACAGCACCTTACTGAGATCTCTGACAATTCTTCTAACGCATCAGAGGAAATGCTTTTCCTGCAAGATGCTAAAATGCAGTGACGAATTCTGTAACCATCCTGAAAATCAAAGGATTTAACATGATTTAAATGACATCAAATGCATACGCAGGACACAGAGGAAAAATCTGCCTCTGTGATGCTGCTCAGAAAAGTGCAGACAGATGGAGGAGGAAAAGGAAGGGAGGGCTTTCAACGGACTTGTGTGTCTTTTAAGGTGAGTGGGAACTTCCTTATTGATATTCAATATGACATCTTACTCCTGCTAAAGCTTACTAAGGGCCTACCCTGCTAAGTTTTGCTCAGTATTGAAATACGATGTGCTAGGAAGCATTGTTAGGACATTATGTCCTATGTTACAAAGCTCTGAATACAGCTCTCGATAGCCAATTAATTTACCTTTTGACCAGCCTAGAGTGGTTAGACATGGATTAAGTAAATGGACTGTATTTGCAGTGGTCATACTTTATAGCAATATTGATAACAAGTTATTACAATATGCTGTAACTGGGTAAAAATGCTGCGGGTCATATATCTAAGTTTTTCCACAGAAATCTGAGTATGATGTTCCCTGCTTGAATACTAGCTTATGCTTACCCCTAAAGCAAATACAAAGGAACCAAACAAAATTACTTCAGGCAGGTGCTTTCCCACTGACGGTGAGGAAAGATGGAGAGTCCATGAAGTCCATTAAGTGGTACTTCAGTGATGACAGCATTATAAAATGCTATGGTATGTAAGAAACTGTTACAGACATCTGATTGTGGAAGTACCTTTCAAGCCAGCTGGAAAAAAAAAAAACAAACTCTTAGAACTGGTGAATTTTTAGTCCTTGCTTCAGGTCTTTTTCAGAATAGCAGCCATCACCGTATCTCCCTGAGGGGATGTTACATAAAAGGCTATGTCCTAATGGACACAGAGAGCATGCTTTATGCTCACAGAGGAGATAAATAATTTATGGAGTACAGGTAGCAGTGGACTAATACAAGCTCTAAGAAACAACTGTTGTTTCTTGTATCCATAAAAGCTGCCTTCTAGGTGTCCGTTTGGGTATTATATTAACTTCTAAAAAGTGTGAAATGCTAGTTAGGACACTGCATCAAAAGTAGTGGTTCCCAAAATAAGAGTAATGACCTCAGTAGGAGCCGTGGCACATAACAGTAGAGGGATGAACTGAACAAAAATAAACTTGCAGAAGTGAGAATCATAAAAGGAGCTGTAAATCAGGAGGTGAAACTGGAAGCGAGGTCAGGTTTGGGAACTGAGAATCGAGGATATTTTGACTTTTTACCCAGTTCTCTTTTATGCATAATATATGCAAGTATTTGCTACAAACTCGCTGAGATCTTACAGGAGCACTTTACAATGCTCCTTTAGAGCTTACCACTCACCTGGCACTCTGCTGATTATTTGAAATGGCCTTGGCTACCGTGCTGTGTATGATGATACTCTGAATAGGAATCTTCCCCCATAAACCAGAAACAGCAATATTCAGTGTCGTGAGCCAGCAGCTAAGCACCACACAGCCGCTCG
>NW_008796115.1:276750-290082 GCF_000699145.1 Aptenodytes forsteri
CACCCCCCAACCCCCCCCCAGCCGCTCGCTCACTCGCCCCCCCAGCGGGATGAGAGAAGAGGATCAGAAGCGTAAAAGTGAGAAAACTTGTGGGTTGACATAAAAACAGTTTAATAACTGAAATAAAATAATAATGAAAATATTAATAATAATAAAAATTGTAATGAAAAGGAAAATAACAAAAAGAGATAAATAAAACCCAAGAAAGAACCAAGTGATGCAAATGAAAACAATTGCTTACCACCAACTGATTGATGCCCAGCCAGTCCCCGAGCAGCAACCTCCCCACCAACCTCCCTCCTAGTTTTATTGCTGAGCATGATGTCATATGGTATGGAATATCCCTTTGGTCAGTTGGGGTCAGCTGTCACAGTTGTGTCCCCTCCCAACTTCTTGCACACCCCCAGCCTACTCACTGGTGGGGTGGGGTGAGGAGCAGAAGAGGCCTTGACTCTGTGTAAGCACTGCTCAGCAGTAACTAAAACATCCCCAACAACACCGTTTCCAGCACAAATCCAAAACACAATCCCATACTAGCTACTATGAAGAAAATTAACTCTATAGCAGCCAAAACCAGGACACGCAGTTAAGGCATCTCTGCACAGATGTTTTGACTAAAGCTAGCTTTAAATCCACATTTGCTTGCCACCGATGTACCTCTCCCTTCTCTTTGTCAATTCTTCTGTCTTTTGAGGTCAGTGGTAGTTCACTTACTGATGTTTAACAGCAGAGTTTTAACTCATTATGAATTGTTCTAATTAACAGGGTATTAAAATACACTGATATCTTTCTCTCCAAATATTTTGGAAGACAGTATTCTTGACTGATCTTCCTATTCATGTTAAAAAATAAACAAATAAAAAAAAGAAGACAGAATAGAGAATTGTCATGCTGATACTTGCAAAATCTTCTGAAACTACATTTGTTGTTGACACACCTTGTAGTTAAGACATCAAGACAGCAGATGCGGTGTCAAAATAAACTCTGTAAAACCCATCTGACTCTACATATAATTCCATTGACCTTCAGTTGAATTGCAAAAAATATAGCCCAAAGCAGAAGTTAGTCTTTTGTTTTTAGACAATACAAACTAGTTTGGGCGTTGAAGAGATAAATGTTTCTTTTTTGAAAAAGAGGTTGCATGCTTGTCTTCACAACTACACCAATATTAAGGAAAATACATTGTACAATATTTAATATCTATGCTTACTCTATAGATAAATCGATAGTGTGATAATCCTTAACTTTAACTAAATATCTAAATGTCCTTAGTCATTTATAAGAATGCATGTAGTCAACAGAACATTCAGATTTATTTATTTATTGGTGGATGTTCCCACACTTCACTGAAAGAAATTCTAACATCTGTTGAGCTCATTAATTCAAGTAAGCTACAGTCTTGTCATCTTAACCACAGTCCTAGTCTAACAGTAGTTAAGGAGAAATCTCTTGGTTATGTGAAAAAATAATTTCTGAATTGTTAGGAACTTCACTTATTTTATTAGAGCAAATATTTATCTGCAGTATGTTATTCCACCATCAAGAAAATAGTTTGCATCTTTTGTTCCTCTATTTTGGTCTCTTTCATTAACCATTTATATATAAAAATCTAAGTACGTTAGGACATGATTTTAGAAACCTATGAAACAGAAACCCACACATCAAAATGTATGTCCAATAACTTTAGCTTGGTATTCTTCCAACAGTGTGATCTACGGGTACAAGTTGCTAACCCTATAACTGAGATGGCTCCACACGTAAACCTTCAGTTAGGCTTTCCTTCAGCCAGTTTCAGTGAAGAAGGAATCACAGCTCTCGGGTGGCATCCCACTCACATAACTTCAGCCATTCAGAAGTTAGACATCTAGCCTAAACTGCCTCCACAGTCTAAAGAGAGAAAGAGTGAGATATGCAGAAGCTGAGTTGTTCCACTTACATTAGACACTTATCTTGCTATATAATTAATAATTTTTCAGCACTTTCTCCTTTGTTGGATTCTAGATGACTGACCTATACTAAATATACATACCATTTAGATGATGAAAGATGTCTGAAATTAGATGGGATGGCTATCACCATTTCTGTGTGTTGCGGATTAACATGGAGTCTTCATGCACGGTATAAACTGTATAGTGTAAATTTGCATCCCAACACATCACAAACTATTTTCCTCAAGTAGGATACCTCCAAGCATGACACACTCATTCTATCACCCAGAATTGTGTCCCTACAGATTCATCTTTTCACCCAGGCATTTTACTTCAAAAGATTGAGCCATGCATTATCTCAGTTCAGGCACTTTGCAGACAATGGAATTCACTCTTGTACATAACAGACAATGTAAATATGTGAAGTGTGGGTGAAATTTGGGGAAACTAAATGCCTCGTGAATTCATAACAAACGGGTCACCAGAGCATCACCATGCAAACTTCAACCTCATTCAGCATCAAATTGTTATCTTCTACTGACTTATCAATGTGTGAAATGAGGGGGTGTTTTCAGTATGACTGTCAATGGGCAGGTGTCTTAAGTGTTTTACTTTTTGTCACATCAGGCATCACTGGTGCCTCCAGAACGGCCAAGAAATGAATGTTGTTAGGTAACAAAGTAACCCTGTTCCTTTCTAAAGTAAGCTGGTTCATATAGTCTCTTGAACATATTATTGAAACTCTGGGTAGAATTCACATTTAAATCCATGTTGGCCAAACAAGCCATGCATAAACTGTTATCTTTGGACTACTAAACTGAGTAATTGGGAAGGAACTGATGCAAAAAATGTCAGTGATATCACAGTGACCAGGGAGTAAAAAATTCTGGCCATGAGAGCTGCCAGCAAAGGCCATGCTAGCTTGATGAGGAAGGCAAACCCACGAGAGACAGTCTGAGTCCTAGAGCCAAAAAGTCACACAGCATAACATTACCCTTGATATCCTTCTCAGTGAATTTACCTGTGGATTCTCCCACAATTACTTTAAACTGATTAGTCAGGCCCTTAAGCCCCCTCTTTTTTCTCTATAGTTTTAAAAATATCCTAGTATAGTATCATTTAATGAAAATCGACCAACAAAGTCCATTAACTGTAGCCTTGGCCTTTAATTTCTTTTTATATGAAACATCCTAATGAATAAACTAAGGCAAACTGAAAGCATCAGCTGATACTATGAATAATGTCAGACTATAGCTTAACTATTGAGAAGCTGTACAAGTACAGCTTCAGCTTTCAAATCTCCTTTCTTTACAGAGATTCAGCTAAGGACATCAGAACAACTATTGCTAAAAGATACGATGGTAATGGAAGAAATCTGCAAAAAGTGACATTACCACTGTATAGTGGTAGAGATCTTTCCAGAGTATTTTATGCAATTTATAACTTCCTGAATAACAGTTACCAAGATATCTCTTTGACAGCGTTTTCTAGGTTATACCTTTTTAGTGCAACAAGATTTTGATTTGGACTTCTGAACCCAGGAAGGCCAAAAACTTATTCCATGCGCAATCAGGAAACAACTAAGCACTGTGTACATTTGCCTATGGTTGGGGCTAGGAGTTCCCACAGTGTCACAAGCTGCCTGCTGGAAACATAAAGCAAACTAACATGGATCTCTGTTAATCTCAAATTCACTGTAGAAGTAAAATTTAATACATTCCCTTGTACAGACTGGGAATGAAACTAGACCTGGAAGGAACAGTGAGGGGACTTCCATGTCAGGCTTCTTTCCCAACACAGGATCGTATGAGGTGTATGCCAGTGACTTGTTTCGGAAGACTTTCAGAGACAGTGATTACACAACCTGTCCACACTATTTATTCCAGTTACTCACTGCCCTCCTTACTAGAATGATTTTCCTCATTTCTATCCTGGACATCTTTGGTTGCAGCTTAAGCATATTATTTCTTGTCCTAGCTACTTTTCAGAGACAGAGAGAACAGATTATTTCTTTCCTTTTTCCATAGCCCTTTTGTTACATACAGGTCACCATCATGTCTTCTGTTCAGTCTTCTCTTCTTCATGTTAACAGCTCCACGAGGCATGGTTTCTGGACCTCTCACCAGTTCTGTGGACTGGACCGGACTATCGCTGAATGTCTCTGCTCTAGACAGTTTCCCTACCTGTTTCTGGAAATGCGTGTGCCCACAACTGAAGATAGCACTCCAATCACAGCTTTAGTAATGCTGTGGAAGTAATAGAGCAGAAGGAGGATTTCTCATGCCTCACTGGCTGTTCTTCTCCTCATAAATTACAGTACAATGGTTGGGGTGTTTTGTAGTATCATGATACTGTTAATTCACATTGAGCTTGTTATAAAATGTAACCTCTGAATCACTTTCAGAAGAACTGTTATCTCCAGCTGACTCTTCTCCCCCATATGTGCCATTGATACTCCTTCCTACATGTAGTTCCTTGTATTTGTTCCTGTAAAATTTTGGGTTAATTTTCCTGAACGTTTCTCCAATTTGTTTTCCATTTTGAATTCTAACACTGCTTTCCAACCTGCAATGCCTTCCAGTTTCATTTCACTCGCAATTTCATTAAGCACGCTTTGTATTCAGGCATAACTGGATAAATACTCTGTGCAGAAAAATGGCAATACCATGAGATCCATGTTCTACTTTGTCATTTGAGTAAAAGCCTGCAGCTCTGTGTGACTACATACTCAACCACACCTCTCTGAGCATATGAGGTAAGGACTGTAGAAGTTTTTCCACTGCTGTTAGGGAAGTTTGGACCATCCTATAGCTTTTTATGTTCCTTTTTGTGAAAACTACTTATTTATCTTAGCTGCCACATTTTAAAGATAAAACAGCAGCAGACAGAGATTTACTGCGGTGAATTGCACTGTTGTGTCATACGGCTCTCTGCCTCACTGGCATTTTCAAGGCAATCTTTTTCTCACACCAGAGCTTAGTTAAGGAATGTGTGGTGCAGTGAGAAGGCAGTTTGCTGTTATTGCCTGTTACTGTGACTGAGTAACACTTACAGTGAGGTCAGAACGACATGCGGGGAGTCCTCCTCATCACAGCAGCTGACTTTTCTTCACTGATGTTTGCTTTTTCTAAATTAACAAATATTTGCATTACTAAATATTATATACTGCCATCTCAGATTGACTGAAGTGTGGATTCAAAAAGTAATTTTAGACCCCAAGGTCTAATTAATCCACTATCCACAAAATCCATTAATTTTTGGCATTCTACAGCTAACTCCCTATTAGGCAATCTAGCACTGTCATCCATTAAGAAAGTAAATCAAAAGGAGAGGAAGTGTGGACGGACACGGCAGTAATTACTAGTACTGGACTGGCAGTCCAGAAGAAAGATGCTTTTTAACTGATTTACAGAACAGGCATAGTTTCAGCTTGGTAACACTATTCAAATACTGTGCCTCAGGTAAAACTCATCTCAATTGCTTTCAGTGTCCAGTGTACATAGATCCCAGTGCCCATTACTCTCTGTTTTCTCCAAGACTACCAACTGGGCTATCAGTTAAATACCTTTGTGGGGGTAATGATTTTCTTTATGCAGATATTTCATTTTTTTCAAGTAAACAAAGACTTCTATACAAACCACCAGTCATCAGTCATCCATTTCGTGTTACTCATATTTACCCAATGTATACATTGCCTCTCTTCAGTTTGAGCTCCTGGGATGAAACAGTTCAGCTGATCACATGGTTCACAAGTTTTCTTGTACACCCTTAAATTGACAAGAAGAGCTTCCAAGAACATTTCTAAAACAGGAAAGAACATTTGAATAAAAGAAAATCATATTAAACACTTATTTAGCTTTTCCCCTTTCTCACTTTCTAGTCCTGAAATAATCGCTGAATATTTTTAGCCTTTAGGAAACAGGAATATAAACAAAAAATAGAACAAGGCAAGCCCTGTGGATGGAGTTGTAGCACTATGTAGAGTTGAGGTTCATGACCTTTCCAGAAGGCCTGACGTCAGTTGCTTATAACTTCATCAGACCATGACCTCTAAGAGTGATATTTTGCACACTCCATTGTCTGCATAAAAATGAATCTTTCATAATTTCACATTTAAACTTTATCAGAAACAGCTTGCTTTTTCCCCTCAAAATCCTAGAATAACGATATTTTTTGCCTATGTTAAAAATATTTTAAGCCATTCAGTGATGAACTCTAGTATCTCTGTGCAGTGAAACAAGGGTTTGATATATAGCATGGGGTATTTTGTGAGAAAGATATTTGTTTTCTTGCCTTAGTTTGGCTAAAAGTTCTGTGTAAGAGTTGAAAGTTAGGCTCTCAAAACTTAAAAGTCAGGACTGAAGTCACGTGTATAACCATAACATACTCCACTGTGTGTATGCTGTAGAGTACACAATCGCTAATTATATAAACACAAACTAATTTTCTACAAGACCCCTCCTTCATTCAGTTCATAAGGGGGGTTGGCAGTTATTTAATATGAGGTATTGCTCTTCCTTCATAGGCAAACCCTCATTCATCAAATAATGTCCAGTCCAGCTAAAAATGACAGGAATCCCATTGGCAGAATTCATCTCTACCCAACATGATTCACTGCCAGAGCAAGCCTACCCTGTCCATACCATGAGCCAGGGCTCCTGGAAAAGATGTCTTATGGGCCATGTAATTTCAGAAGACAGGTGCAGGCAAGCAGGATGACTTAAAACTTTGTACATGACCTTAAATTTGAGCATTTCTTAACTCCAATTTTTTAATTTTGTGACCTCAATGGTCTTTTATTGTATTATTGTTATATGTGTGTCAATGCATACCAGTTACATTTTCTTACACACTATTTCCTTAGGTAAGGTCTCTTGCCTTTTTTCTTTTTAGTTTTTATTTTCACCTTGTTCCTATCCACACACCTCCACATTATTGTTTGTTGTGTTTGGTTTTACACCCACAGAGCTGGGGATTTGCCTTCTAAATCCCTGAAATGTCATACACCGCTATGGTGTTATATAAATAATAATAATAAAAAAAAAAAAGAAAAAAATCAGAAGCTTATTTTGTGCATTCGTATTACGACGTTTTGCAGAACTTCTGAATGAGATGTTTATCGATTTGGTACAATAAAAAATAGATTTGATGGTCTGTCATAACATTTTTCTGTACTTTATTGTATTCAATACAAAATAAATTATTTTCCTTAGTTGGTTTAATGCAGCACATTTTGCTACTAAGGAGACAGAAGTTCAAAAGTAGTAACACTTGCAGCACATATTAATGTAGTGCACAGTTGTTCAAAAACCCATGCTGTCCTTTCACTGACATTTACTCTACTGAAGAAGATTAAAGCCCATTTATTTGTCTTACAAGAGTTACAGATATGACAAATAAAGAACATATATATAATGTGGCTATAGAGCGAGAGAGCAGAAGCAAGACGACAATGCTGGGAACTCCAAACGTCCACGTGTGCGTGTGTGGATGTAGGAAGTCATAAAAAGTAAATCAGCTATCCCCAGAGGCAGGGACTCTACCGCTGCTTTATAGCAATATGGATACATACAGATGAACTCCTAGTATGTTCAAAACAATGCTCGTCACAGACTTCTAAGCGTTTAAATATGAATGAGCCAAGATGAGTTAATGGAAACTTAGAAAAAGGCAATTACAACTATATACGTGTCGTAAACTAAGGCACCTGCAGTTTTAAAAAATATTAACACAGGGTTAGCCCCAAAGTTCACTGAAATCTGTCATAAAAAATGCTGACTCCATGCAATCAAAATCACCACAAAAGTCTGCTGTTTCTTTGAACACATTTTATGAAGAAACCTGGAAGTATCTTTGGGATGTCTCAAATCCTGATGTCCCATTGTCTCTCCTGATCAGTCGCCAACTAGTGGTCTCAGCAACCTCTGTGGCTCCTTAGCTCCACAGGCCAACTAGGAGCACCTCTCTCAGTTTGTTATTGATCCATTTTTCAAGCTTTAAAAGGTGCATGAATTAAGTTGGGAAAGCAATAGCCATTTGGCTGTAACTGCTGCAACCCATGTAGAGAGAAGAATAATTCATTAAGATAAAATAAAGTGGTATTTTCCAAAAAAGTGAGGGAAAAAGTAACCAAAATGTTCTTCTAGCTGGATTTCAAAAGGCCTGGATGTGTAGTTGAATAAGGTAGAGTCCCCACTGAGAATACAGTACATCTCACAAGTGCAATGGAAATACTGCCTCTTTAAAATAGAGTCCAAGGACAGCCGATAGAGCATAAACATTTCTCTAACCTGTAATCTTGCAATCATGATCTCCTTCATCTGTCAGCATCTCTTTATGAACCTTTTCTTGTCTGGCTGGTGAGATAGATAAAAAGAGCAACCACCACAGAGCTGCCTTTAATTTCTTTGAAAAACTGCAAGATGGAAGAATAATTGAATACAACCTAGGGCAATGGTATCTGTTTATAGTGGTTTTATAAAAACCTGGTGGGATTCAGTGATTTCTGGTTTCCATGGTCCATGTCTTCCACCCGTGTAACCACATCATTTAGAGGTCAGATACAGACTTTGCTTTAGCAAACTGGGCTCTGCATTGCTGTATCGCTTGCAAGAGATGAATCAGACTAGGGACTAGGGACCAAGCATCAGCTTTCCAGGTGATTCAGTGGGACTCCAACACCCCAGCCCAGATCTGAGTGTTATTTGGGTATCTGGAGCCACTGGAAGTCTTTTGAATGCATCTGCCTTCAAAATTTTTCTGTTACGTAGCTGTCTCCAGTCTCAAAGTTTGGTTTCCCCTGTTATAACACGAAGATAGTAAGTACAGCATTCACACATGGTCCTTCAAGATTTGTGCTTGAAAAATGCTAAATACAGAAGAGTGTTGTTTGCTCAACACCCCATCAAAAACACCCCATCTTGCTACACAGGAGAGGCTGAAGAAACCCAGTCCTTTTAAATAACTCCAAATTTCAAACTGTTGGATTTTAAGTTTTTATGCCTGCTGCATCACGCATTTAGAAATGAAAAGAAAAAAAGAGACTAACAACAAAAGAACAAGCTTTTGACAATTAGCATGTAGCATGCCTTAGTTCTTTACCACTCACATGCTATTAGAAGTGCTGTGGTCGTGACGCATCGGAAAGGACATTATTCATGTGTGGCTAAGGTTGCCGGACATACTTAAGTGCTTCTACTTCCACCCCCAACGACAGCTGCCTGCAGTACAGTGTCTGACTAAGACCCCCCAGTGCTACTCTTTAACTACTGTTTTTTCTTTTTGACTCAACCATCATGTCTACATTTTAAAAATAATCTAGACAAACGTTCGTCTTTCATATAAAGTCCGTTCATTCAGCTTCTCAGTACAGCTTTGTCAGAGTTCTGTTTCACTATGAACGTGGCTAGAAACAACATACATTATAGTCATAAAGGATGATTTTGACAGCATTAATCAAGACATCTACTAGACATAGAGAAGTCATTGTTGTATAAAATAAATGTAAATAAGATTAAAATCAAGCTAACTTCTGCTTTCTGTTTTAAAGCTATGAGATCCCCAACAGTTTCAGTTCTCAAGAAGTTACAAATGTTTTCATATGTGCACTTGCGTTGCCTTTGACAGAAACTTGGTTGAGAAAATTTTTCCCATGTTCACATTCTGAAGGGAAGATAAAAGAGATCTTACAACTGTCCCATATTCATGATTCATTCTAAACATTTTTTAATTGTTTTGCTTTCTGGAGTGCCATTTTTAACTTAAACTGGATGTTGCTCCTGGGTTGTCCCCTAGAGGTCTAAAGGTTTTCTATGGCCATGTGCTGCTTCCACTCTTGCACAGACCAGCTGGACCTTATCTGTAGTGTCACAGAGACAAAAAAACCTATTATCATGCTGATTTAATTCTTTCTCATGGCTTTGCATAATTCTAAAGGCAAGTGTGTTTTTAAAGGCATGTTTGAGTTCAAACAGATTTAGTTCAAGATAGAACATTATTGTTTTAAAGACATTTAAAATATGCACGAGTGTGTATACGTGTACACATACAGAGAAAAACATGTTATTAGACCCTACCAAATTTTCGGTTTATTTTATATCTTTCTTACAGTATGGATTAAAGAAAAAGAAGAAAAGCAGCCTAAAGTTTCAGGGCTAGTAACCTCTGATTGTGAAAGCCTTCTGCTTTTTGGCAGAAAATCTATCTTCGTGACGACATGCATTTTTATAGCTGTTAGGACAATTTCTTTCTGGTAAAATCCTATTGTATGTCCAAAATTAGGAAATGAGTACCAGTATAAACGGCATATTCATTTGAACAGCTGTTCCTCCCATAGACTGGAAGGCTTGTTAACATTCTTGCAATCCAGTGAGGGAGGGATTCCCAAACCAATTCTACCACGGAAAAGACAGTGGTGTTCAAAGCATTCGGAACAGTTAAGATTTTTTTTTTTTAACTTTAGTGTAGTTTTTATTCAGAGACAGACTGTGGAAAAGTTAAGTCAGTGCTCAGTCAAGTCTCAGAAAACAAAATATGATGGAAAACAGGAAGGCACTACTTGTGCAACTTTAAGATATTCCTTGGGTTACAACATCTCAGGTATACTGCTTCAGCATGAAGACTCCAGCTACTTTATAGCAGCAAACAAACTAAAACTAAATTATACATGAGGACTCCGATATTAAGGAAGTGTTTATTCTGACTGGAAAGTAGGTTATGAGAACAGATGGTTAATATTTTGCATTATAAAAAATATTTTATAATATTATATAGCCTGATTCATTTACAGTGTATCCTGAGTTAGAGGTGCCATGCTGTTTGGTTGGAAGAATATCTATGACTGGGATGCAAGGTCAGCTCAGATCTGACAGGGCTCATTAGTTCTGGTGCAGTGATGTGGAAGTGCATCACACCTCTTCCAGGGTTAGCACTAACCCAGAAATAGTACATCTGCTTTTTGTGCATCAGAATCTGTGACAATTATAAACTGGCTTCATGAAGAGACAGACTGTGGATCTCCACAACCTGTTCTCACAAAGAGGAGTACTTCTTGCTATTGGGAACACTCTTTCTGCTTCCTCAGGAAGTAATGTGGGTCCAGCTTAGATTATTAGCTCTGAGCACTATGGATGAGAGCTAATTCAGCTAATTCTAGAAGGGTTTAATAGATTAAGTATTAAGATGCCAGCACTGCATCTAAGCAAATATGAGGTCCTAGACCACAGGGCAAAGGTAGTGACTGGCTCTGTAGGAAATGGCTGACAAATGTTACAGACAGAATAAAACTACTGCTGGATCCAAGCTGACTCTTGCAGTCTCTCTCTCTCTCATGTTTGCTCCTCAATCCTTGAGATTAGAGAAGGGCTCATTAACAAAGACATGACATGAGACAACCAACTAATAAAAGTCTCTCTGGAGCATGGAATTTGGGAGAAATACTGTAGAAAAGTCCCATAAGCTTGGCTTATACTGAATTAGCTTCACACTATTTGTAAGTATGTATATAAATACATATATAATACTATTTAAGTACTCTGTACTATTTGCAGGTTATACTAAATACAACCATGTTTCAGTTGAAAATAAAAAATTAGGAGTTTTGTGTGCCTACACTGGGAACATTTTATTCTATTTCCATTTCTATATACTCTTAAGGATATAGAATTATATATCTATTAATAATAGATACATCTATTTATTTATTTATCTCTATTCACTGATGCCCTAGGTTCAGCAGCAGTGTGGCTGCTTTTATTATCCACGTGAATATATAATAGTCTTAGAATGTAATTTTAGATGCTTAAATACCAATGCATATGACCAGGAGGCATGACAGCTAATAATACCCCATGTCTCACCCAATGCAGTCCCCCTTAACAGTATGCTTCCATCTAGTAGTGCTCTGCTCTTATATTCCTAACTATTAGTGCCTATCTAGGCACTAATCATTACAGTATACAAGAGGTGGAAAGGTGTATTACCCCATCCGTTAACTGATCCCCCAACCAGAGGGAATCCCAAACGGAACAGGACCAAGAAAATGTGCTATCCATGCTCCAGCATGTCAGTACACAACCAACGACGAAAAAAAGGCTTCCACAGATGCTATGACTTTATGCTAATGCACTCCTCAGCTCTGGCACACTGGCTTCCAACACTGTTCTTGTTTGCTGATTGAGACAGTCCAAGATGGCTCTCAGAAGGCTACAGATCCAGCATTTTACAGACTGAAATGCTTCTGGAAATGGTGCTGAAACAGAATCTTCCCCCATAGCTACTCAATCTTCTGACAGTTAGAAGGTGATTATGGGTTTTTTTGGGTTCTTTGTTTCATAGAATCATAGAATCATTAAGGTTGGAAAAGACCTCTGTGATCATCGAGTCCAACCGTCAACCCAACACCACCATGCCCACTAAACCATGTCCCTAAGCGCCTCATCTACACATCTTTTAAATACCTCCAGGGATGGGGACTCAACCACTTCCCTGGGCAGCATCTTCCAATGTTTAACCACTCTTTCAGTAAAGACATTTTTCCTCACATCCAATCTAAACCTCCCCTGGTGCAACTTGAGGCCATTTCCTCTCGTCCTATCGCTAGTTACTTGGGAGAAGAGACCAACACCCACCTCACTACAACCTCCTTTCAGGTAGTTGTAGAGAGCGATGAGGTCTCCCCTCAGCCTCCTCTTCTCCAGGCTAAACAACCCCAGCTCCCTCAGCTGCTCCTCATAAGACTTGTTCTCCAGACCCCTCACCAGCCTCGTTGCCCTTCTCTGGACACGCTCTAACACCTCAACGTCCTTCTTGTAGTGAGGGGCCCAAAACTGAACACAGTATTCGAGGTGCAGCCTCACCAGTGCTGAGTCCACAGGCACAATCACATCCCTACTCCTGCTGGCCACGCTATTTCTGATACAGGCCAGGATGCCATTGGCCTTCTTGGCCGCCTGGGCACACTGCTGGCTCATGTTCAGCCGGCTGTCAACCAGCACCCCCAGGTCCTTTTCCGCTGGGCAGCTTTCCAGCCACTCTTCCCCAAGCCTGTAGCACTGCATGGGGTTGTTGTGGCCGAAGTGCGGGACCCGGCACTTGTCCTTGTTGAATCTCATACAGTTGGCCTCGGCCCACTGATCCAGCCTGTCCAGGTCCCTCTGCAGAGCCTTCCTACCCTCGAGCAGATCAACACTCCCGCCCAACTTGGTGTCGTCTGCAAACTGACTGAGGGTGCACTCAATCCCCTCATCCAGATCACTGATAAAGATATTGAACAAGACCGGCCCCAAAACTGAGCCCTGGGAACACTGTTTGTGACCGTCCGCCAACTGGATTGAACTCCATTCACCACAACTCTCGGGGCCCGGCCGTCCAGCCAGTTTTTGACCCAGCACAGAGTCCACCTGTC
>NW_008796115.1:290456-295385 GCF_000699145.1 Aptenodytes forsteri
CAGGGCCCGCTGATAAATGATGGAGAGTGGCTTGGCGAGCTCCTCTGCCAGCTCCCAGATTTTTACCTTTATGCTGGTTTTCATCCAAAGCAGAGCTTACCCATTCTTTTGCTAAGAAATTCTTCTTAAGGGTTTTGCTCAAGACTTCTTAAAAATCTGAATATCAGCTCCTTGTTACCCACTGCCTTGGTTATTTTCTGTACTACGATTAGGCAATTATTTTAAAGAACAATTTACTTTAAAAAAAAGCCCTGCTTTTTGTCCTATCATAACTTGCTATTGTATATGCTTTTTGCTTCTTTCAGCCATTGTTCTCAAACAATGCACCATTCTTTAATATTGGTTTAAACAGAGACATTGTTGCTATAAAAACAAAAGCTAGAACTAATAACTAGCCATGGGCATGTGGTATATGAAGTCATAAAGACTGGACTGGCCCAAGCCTACATCTTTAACGTAACTACACATTTTGTAAAGTCATGTAAGTTCAGAAAACATCTTTTTTCAGCTAATCTACAATCTCAGCCTGCATTGTCCCACATAAATTTAAAAACGTAGATATCATAACTCCTCACATCATGATCTTTCACATGTAATGAATACATCCTGAGCACACTTAATCACTACACTACTACTACACTCTTAATCACTACAGAGCAAACTATCAACAGTTTTATAACAGACTTACATAATGAGCATAATCCATTTTTTGTTTTAAGGTAAAAATAGAGGGGAAAGGTGAGAAATGTGGCTATTGCATGCAAAATTACGGTATTTAAATTGTTGTGGCTATACGCACATAAAATAATGCGGATATCATTACATTTATTGTGACTTGATAAAGAAAATACCTTAATGGCCCTGAATTTTCTAATTGTTACTCTTAACTTCATATAGCAAAGAATATTGCTACTTACATTTCTAGTCAAAGCAGTAAATTAGTATATAACCAAAATAGTCATAATTTATAGATTCTCACAATGAGCAGGCAGGCCAATTAATTTGCTGCATCTCTCTCCCAGTTTATTTCTGTTTTCCACTTAAATTCAGCTATAAGTAAGTGAAATCCTTACGGAAACACAAGTGGCTGGCATTTACAATGTATGAAATATCTTCAGGCCTGGTTCTTACGTAAAATAGGAGTCTTTGCTGCTCTTTGGATAACAGAAAGAGGCCAAAGGATATGAGATTATGGTCCTTACTTTTTGAAGCTTCTGATCCAGCTCAGTTCTTTCTGACTGTAATACAGGACATTTGCTTTTGTGTCACAACACTGCTTTCAGGCTATTGGCTTTTGATTTTCTCTAAATGTTGTTTACTGCTATTGTGCTAACACTGAATCACTGCTTCCGTGAAAAATAAAATGAAGTAGATAATAAATAACTCCCAAATAGCATGTATTTTTGTTCAAACCATGACTGAATTAAATGAACTGTGCAGAAATTTTATATTCCTTAGGCAAAATGAGTCACGCATTCTTCTCTTTGTATAGATGTTGAGTCCCATCTTACTGACACTAATTGCTTCTATGATAGAGACCCTTGACTTTTAGCTGTAGGTATGGTCAAGTATCAAGAATTTGAACATCAGATGAGATTGTCTGTGGTGGTGTATATTTTGTTGCTATGTATTTTAGAGAATTTAACACTCAGACAACAAAGCATCAGCTTAGCTTACAGCATTCCAGATGGAAACAGAGATGGAATTCGAAAAAATGCTCAGCTTCAGCCTGTAATTACCTTGAGAGTAAGCTGCAGTAGTACCCTTTGCGCTGGAGCAGAATTCCACTAGTGCAAACTACATCTGCAGACTACATCTGCAAATTCCACTACACCTGTAAGCCACAAACCAACCCAAAAATTCCCTCGGGAGAATGAAATAAATAATAATGCTTCAATATGGTAGCTTAGCTGAAGAAAGGTCTATTTCAACCTACCTACTTGTATTTTCTGTTAACCATCTATTCCCTGTAACAGTGAAGACAGATAGTGGGAAGTCAACAGAATAGACACTTCATAACTCCAAATTTCTGAAGTTTGAAGAGGCTCAGTTGCGTAATTACTTTTTATAAATTATATTGATCCTAGAGTCAGTATGGTAAAGAAATCAGATTTGGGAATATTCTTTTAAATCATTTAATCAACTCTATCGTGATTCACAATAGGATAAAAAATAGATTTGAAACAAACCAGTGGTGTAAATTTCATCATTACCAACAGCAATACCCCTCTGTTTCCACGCATTAGGTCCTGTGAGTTCAAGGGGTCATCCAAATTGCTTTCACTATGCAGAAAAACTGGCAGATCACATGTGGAACCACCAGAGCAGCTGATGACTGTAACAGTGTCATGGTATGTGAGAAATTATTCAGGTTTTTTACATTGGGAGAAATCTGGACTTTGTCTACAGTAAAAGTTAAGTCCAACTTCAGGGTTGAAGTTTGACCAGAAAGAGACATGGCATTTCACCCAGGCTCCACCTCTCTCCTCTTCTACCAGCGTTGATTGGCATGGCACATGGTCATGTAGTTGTAAAGACTCCCACCACAAGAGATGTACCCTGGCCTTGTGCAAACTGTCATGCCTCCTGAAAGCAGAGGTCTTTCAAATCGTATTGCAATAATGAAAGCATTGAAACTCCCTCAGATGTTCCCAAAAAGTATGGAGGATTACAAAGTTAATTATTGCAGTTATTATACAGCACAACTGGTGGGAGGCTATGGACAAACTATTGGTTTCTACTGTATGTATTCATACTGGGCAGGGGATTCCACAAATTCACTGACACTTTCTAGAAAGCCCAGATATACTCTGATCAAATTTTGCCAGACAAGAAGAGAAATTATTTCACTTTACCGATTATTGGCCTCCTATAGAGTCAGCCACACATGACAGAAAAGCTTCAGAACGATAACATATGTTAAGATATGATAATACGTAACATTACATGTAACACATTAAATAATATATTCCACTGTTGTGAGTCCCTTACCAAAAATCATACAGCAGAACTCCATAGCACAATTATTTGTATTAAATCTCACATGAAATGAAAGAAAAAGTAAACTGTGGACGGCATTAAAAAATATTTATTTCCCTTACTGAATTTCCCCTCTACTGCTGCTATGGGCTGACCCAGGCCAGCAGCCGAGCACCCACACAGCCAATTGCTCAATTCCCTTACCCACCAGGACTGAGGACAGAATAGGAAGATCAAAAGCAAGAAAAGTCATCCGTCAAGATAAAGACAGTTTATTAGGTGAAGGAAAGGGAAAAAAAACCCTAAAAACCCAACCCACGTGATGCATAGGTGGTCACTCTCCACATCCCACAAGCACAGTGACACCCAGCAAGTCTCTGAGCAGTGGCCACCTTGGAAGACACCCCCACCCCTCCACCCTTCTTCATCTACCCCCAGTTTTGATTGCTGAGTATGGTATCGGATATTCCTTTGGTCAGTTGGGGGCAGCTGTCCCGGCTCTGTCCTTTCCCAACTTCTTGTCCACCTCGAGCTTACATGCTGGGGACAGGGGCAGAGTGGCAAACGGAGAAAGCCTCAACGTTGTGCAGTGTCCAGGAAAAGCCAAATTACTAGTGTGTTATCAATATTGTCTTAGCCAAAATCCAAAACCAGCACCATGTTGGCTACTATGAAGAAATTTAATTCTGTCCCAGCCAGGTCCAGTACAATTGCTCATTTATAATTTAAAGCCATGCAGTATTGATGATTTTTTCACCAATTTAAGATGAGACTATTCGTTAAAAAACAGTTCATAGTCCAAGAATGATTTTCCAAAAGCTATTTCCTGCAGATTATGCTCTGTTTGCACTTGGGTATTGATAGGAAAAGAACTGTGCCATCAAAACACGCCCAAGAATTAGGTTTTCTAAGTTCTTACCTTTTTTCTAACATGTAGGCAGTGCCAATAAGATACACATCACCACTACAGCAATTACCGAAAGCCTCATTGAAATGGGCCAAAACCAGAGACCTTTTTATCTGGTATGAATATATGAGAGTTTTGTACTTTGGTGGCTCTGTTAACTATAAGGGGTGTATGGTCCATTTTGCAATGAGGAAAGAGAGCCAGTGTTAACACATTAGAGTTAACACTGATTTATTAAGGGGAAGAAGGAAGTGGACTTTACCTCCCACTAGCACTGCCCATCACGGTGTCATGCAGCAGAGTCACAGCTGAAGGAGACCTGCCCGCTCAGGCCTCCCACTCATCAGCCCTGTATGACCCACAGCAGGAGCAGTTCGTCCCCGGACAGTCCCTGGCAAAGGATAGTTGCCACCTTTTGGCTGTGTGGGGTCATCTGCAGAGGGAGTTAATTCCCTGTCACACAGCGTGCTGAGGAGGCCTTGAAGAGGGACTTTCCTTCAGGTCAGTGTCTGGGCACACTGGAGTCTCCTCCACACCTGGAGTTGCTACAAAAGTATTTTTGATTGAAATACAGGATTTTTTTGAGTGAAATATAACAGAAAGGGGAGATACTGTGCTATGGTAGGCCCCTGTGTTGCTCCAAAAGGAAACCCTCGTAAGAGTCATTTTCTCACCAAAGTACACACAAGTACCGAAAGACACAGAACTTCAATATTCACCAAGAGCATGCATATTCCTTTTCTCCTTAAGAAAAGCCCACATTTGATACACTTTGATCCTCCGTCCCATGCGTGGTGCTGAGCAGCAGCGTGTCCACCTTACAAAGCCAGCCGCCTGCGAGGCGATGCCGCTGCCACGGGGACCCAAATCGCAAGGTACCAAGGAGACCCACATCATGGGGTCCCAAGGACAGCCACATCACGCGGCACCAAGAGGGCCCACATCACAGGGTTCCGGGCAGACCCGTGCCGCGGCGTCCGGGGGACACGGATGCTTCCTCGTCCCCGGGAGAAGCACAGCCGGAGGGGCCGGGAGGCTGCAGC
>NW_008796115.1:296392-319577 GCF_000699145.1 Aptenodytes forsteri
GGAACCTTCCAGTATCACAGTGTTTCTGAAAATAAATACCACTAGCCCAGCGTTTGAGGAACTTAAATCTAGAACTCGAATACAAAAAAATAGATTTAATTATATCTTGGTATGTTATTGTGGTGGTAGGTTTTAAACAAAGCAAAGTGTAGGGCTTCTGTCTGAATGGTGCGTAGTATGTCAAAGATTTGGTGCCTGACAAAATGTCTTTAAAAATGTATTTCCTTCATATCAAACTTCCCTGTTTTGTTTCCAAGAAAACAACCATAGTGTGTTACTAGAAGTGCTGAAAGTAGTTGAATACTACGAGCCTGACGCCGGAGTCATTGCCCTTCATTTCATGTGTTTTGCCAGCATTATTCAATTTTCTTCTTTAGCACTGTACTGCATAAACTTTGTGTTGTACTTGGCCAGATTGGTTTGAAGTGATGTTATTTTGGACAAAGATGAGCAATATTTTTGTTAGGTGCCACGGACTCAAGTAGAAAAGCAGCAAGTGGCATCCTAGTCTGGCCAAATTTCATAATATATTGTAGAGTACTTCTATTTTAAAACAAAATTATTCCTTTTAAGGGAATTAGGTTTTTTTTAATGTTCTTTTCTGTTAGGCTTCTTTCGTGCTCTTTTTATCCACAGAAGCTTAGATCTCCTGAGCCCTTGGGTTGAATCTGCAGCCTAATCAATGGGCACAGCCATCCGGTACAGAGCTAGTATCAGCATGCAAAGTTGTGTATTTTTACAGGCTTGGAGGCCATAAACTGTAGCAGCGTAGAGTACATTAAGGCAGTCCACTCAGAGGAACTGTGACTTCTTTATTTCTTTTTTTTTTTTCCCCCCCTCCATCCCTCTGTTGAGCATTGAGTGATAGACAAATAAGGAAGTTTGAATGTTCTTTATATTCTGGCAGTTATCCTGTGGGGTAGAAAGAGTATAGTGTGGTGAAGACAAAATAATTTGAACTGAAGGGTTTGGAATCAGTTAGGATGCTCAAAAATGGCTAAAATAGATAAAAGTAAATAATTGCTTCGGTTTTCACAGTCGCTTGAAATAACTGCAAAATCCCAAGTTGAAGTGTTCTCGTTTCGCTTCTGTTAAAAAATATTAACACTCTGTGAAAGCAAAGGTGAACTGGGCAGCTCTCCCATTTGCATGTTGTTGTGATTCTGATACAAGAGCAGAATTTGATCTGAAGTCGCAGGAAGACAAAACCTGAAATTTATTTTTAGAAGCAGCTAGCGGGTTATGTTGAACACAACAGTTTAGAAGACTGATGGTAAAATTATAAACTGGATTGAAGCACCTTTGAAGATACTGATGACCAAAAAAAAAAAAGATGTAGGGACATTTCCTTAGTCTCCCATCCTTTCTTTTGGATCTGTTACACCAGAGGCATTGGAAGTGGCAGGTCACTTCTAAAATGTATGTTGTGTTCAGAGGTCATGGTCTCACAATCATAATTATTTTTTGCAAATTACACTTCTTTTTTCGTTCCTAATGCTTTTCCGATATGCAGTATTTAGCAGGAAGCAATGAGTCTGTTGTCATTGATGGTTTGAATATCGTGACTGTAAGAAATTGTGTTTGCATCTGAATCCACTGAAGATACTAGGTAGTGTAATCCTTTTTCCAGCTTTATAGACTTTTGGATCAGTGCCTCAAGAACTGTTGTGTGCACATTAGACAGGCTGTGCCAGAATCTGCTTTCAGTTGCATGTGTTTAGTTCCGGAATAACACAGCTGAAAAGGGGAACTTGTCTGGTTTTGTGCCATAATTACAAGGAATACAACACTTATCTTCGAATGTGAGTAATAGTTACAGAAAGATCGTTCCAATGAGCTATTTAAAATGAGTTTTTTACTTAAAGGTAAACACGTGCTTAAGTGAGTGACTCCACTGGGGCGGGAGAGTACTTGTACCATTCAAGGTGCTTGTTTAAAAGCTGAAGATGGTCTTGCAGGCATTTGTGAGCATAACGTTCAGTCATATGAATGAAAACTTAACACCTTGCAAGGATTTGCAGGATCAGCTTCTTAATTTCCAATTTAGGAAAAAAATAGCATTTTATTACAGGGAAACAGTTTCGTAATCCAATTTAACAGTAGCTTTGCTTGCATTTGGCAAAAGAAGAAAATCTTGGGGGAGGAGGTGATGGTAGCTCACAATGTCTCAGCTGGCATTTCTAGAAATGCTTTTACAGAGAAACATTGCTAATATTTGCACCACATTTACAGAGAAACTTTATTAATTTCTGCAGTTTAATTTAAGCCCTTTGATCACTCTTGTGAGAAAAAGAAGCCCTGGGCTTTGCAGGATCATTCCCTGTTCTTGTATGCAGTAGAGGATAGTACAGTACACAATTATTAATATTTATTTTGAGCATAGTGAAAATAATTTGACCACAAAGTTGTTGGTTAGTATTTGCATTTTCCTCCTTTAATTTAAGGTTTCAGCAGCAAGGTTACGTAGCTGATGTTGTTTAGCTTTTAATTTCATGACACAGGGTAATGTGGAGGCATACAATTAAGCAGAAGAAAACCTTTTGCCAGTGACTTCTGCATTGCTTGTCAGGGTGATGGGGAAATATCAGCATTGCCAGTGCAAGAAGTGTGAAGGAGCCCTGTATGTTCCTGCATCAAAAGAAATGATTCCAGGATTTGCTGTAGGAAAGGATAATTGATAAATATTCATAACATTTGACACAAAATATCGCCTGCCTCAAAGAAATAAAATAAAATTTTGTAGTTTGTCTTTACATTCAAAAATTAAAATTAGGTCATAACTTCCTGTCCCTATGCATAAAATGACTAAATGGCCACTTCTTTAAATGTGGTTATTGTAAGAAGGAAAGAAAGAGGAAAAATATTTTTGAACTCGCAGGGATCCTAATGTTCTAAGGAGACTTCAGTACATGCAAAATGCCGCAAGCCTTCCCTTTGTACTAGGTAACAGAGCAACTAATAAAAAATTAACAAGTATTAGAACCTAAATAACCAGCGTACAGGAGTGTGATATAGACAGTTTATGCGGTTTCACTATCTCTCAGTTTGTAACTAGCTAATGTTGGAATGTATTAGTTTGACCAGCTAGGACTACCCTGTAATTTCTCCAGCTTTATGCTAATTTGCTTTGGAACAGCATTCTTCAGAACACATATGGGATGCCAGGTGTCCTGAATGGACAATATGTCCAACAACTTCTCTTCCTTTCAAAATGCAAGGAGGTGACTGACACAAGGACTCTTTCAGCACTGACACTCAGTAGAGGTAAGATGTGAGATGCTAAAAGCTTTTGTAAAGAAGTAGGACTTGTGGCACTGTAGTACGTAAATCTAGCCATGTAAATCCATGAGGCAACTCCTAGGCTGGGGATGGAGTTGAAATTGGAAGGAATCACAATTGTGGTTGGAGGTAGCTGGAGAAAACACAGTCAGGAAGTGTTAGAGTAGAATATGTACCAAGGAAATGGGCATACAATTGCCTAAATATTTTAACAGCATAAAGAAAAAAAACAGCTTTTTTTTTTTAAAAAAAAAAACACTTAAAAATCCTTATCTTAAGCAACAGATTCAGTAAAATGAGTAAAAGGACCAGGGGTCATCATCAAATACATCAGCCACAGCCTACCCCTACCCTCTTGGATAGTCTTTCTCTTATTTTTTTCCCTGTTTGGATAAAATAATGAAGTAAGTGAGAAAAGAAAAAAACCACACAACTTTTGAGAACTCAGACTCTAGAACATGTAGAAGCCAGTGTACTGTCTCTTAGCTAAAGACGGTGTAGCTGAGAGCATCTGTGGGATGCTAGAGCTAAAATGTTAAAATGTGTGCTGCTGCTGACCACTGAATGTGTAGTTCTGCTTTTAAAAATTCTAGTGCCGATTTCAAAATTGGCTGTACAAATTTCAGAGGAATTAAGCTCAGTTTAAAACAATGTCTTATTTTTTTTAGAAACTAGTTTTCTTGATTTTTTGTAGGGTTGCCCCAAAAGTTGATTTCTTAATCTAGATTGGAAAACTGAGGTTAGAAACATGCTATAAAGACAATTCCCCCCTCCCCCCGCAACTCTTTTAAAATACATTACAGGAAAACTTAAACTGAAAAATCCTTTTTGTCATTTTATTTGGAGAGAACATAGAAAAGGAAGCTAGTAAGTGTACTAAGCAGTCGTTTATGGATAAGTTCCTACTCTGGAAACTCAGCCCATGTTTGATAACTTGAATCAAGAAAACAAGTTCACTCTAAGATTTACAAGTTCATCTATGCAAAAAACAAAACTAAGATTTTGGCAAGGTGAAAATCTCCAATATGTGACATATGGGGAATGTAAGTAAAGGAAGAGGCATTTATGTAGTCATCTTTGACATAAAGTGTTAGATTTTACTGCTGTATTTCAAAGAATACGTATGAATTGCGCAGTATTTTGCTCAAAAGTTAGTAAAGCAAGCAGGATGATTAAGCAAGGATTATTTTTGTAAATCAGCTAATGGGATTAGCTATCTTTTGAATCAGTGGACCATCTTGCACGTTTCTGAGAATGATGATGTATTTAAAATTAGTATCAAGAGGAGGAGCGCTGCTCTGAACAGTTCGGTCATGCACGCAGCAGGACACCGCAGAATTGAAGTGGCCATCGAGGGAGGCTTTGAGTGACTATTCTGTCCGCAGTTGTCATGTGCAGTTGGTAAGAAATCTCATGCTGCCTCAGGTGAGCTGAACAACTGTGTGACTGTCTTCATCCAGTGGATGTAACACAGATCTGGTCTGCAGGTACTCCTACGCACGGAAGTGCAGGAAAAAATCCAGTAAGGAAAGAGTGAACTCAAACCCACCAGAGCCTGCTTCCTACAAAGGTTGCAGAGCTGTGTTCACTTGGAAGCAGTGGTGTGTTGAAGGAGTGATGTTGCTAGCGTGAAATCCAGTTGCCTCTGACTCCCAAGGGACAAGTTTCATCAAATGGAGGCAGCTTTTTGGTATCCTGCTGTAGCAACTATCTGTAGCGACAATTACCACTGGACTATTTAGCAGTGTAACCATTGATGCTGTGCAGAGAATGGCACAATATGAGAAAAGAAGCCTGACTATGAGCTATTTTTTTCCAGCCTGGCAGTTTGTCATGCAAGAGCTAGGGAAAAACTGCCTGTTGGCCCAGAACGTGCTGAGGCCAGGTGCATCCTCTCTCTGCCCAGAGTGATAAACGGGCCTTGTCAGGGTATTTCACTGGTCCAGGTGCTGCAAATAGGCTTCCTCTGTGGGAGGGGAGGAGAAGGCTCGTGCCTCTCTCTGCGTAGCTTTTCTGGAACGTTCTCATGTTTTACAAGAGAGGTAAGGTTACAGTTAATCCAAGTGGTTGTTTGCTGGCTAAAAGGAATTCCTGCCTGCTGAGAGACTGTTTGATCCACTCTTTATAGCAATGAGAAGTAAGCTTTAGCTGTGCTGCTTGTTCTGAGGATACAGGGTGGCATGGGGAGACGACGCAGACTTAGTCTTTTCTGGACCGCTGATTTGCTGATGCACTAATTGGTATGAGGAGCTTTTTTGCTATGCAGTCTGCCTTTCTGATGTACGTGTCCTCAAAAAAGCTAGTCAGGAAGAGCTGGCTCCGTTGCTGGAGGATACTATTTTTGGAGAGAAGCCTTCCTTTGATCTGGCTCCTAATTAGAAAACTATTACATAGATTTTAAGAAACTGGTCCTTAATGTTGGCAGTCTGACTGTGTGAGCTAGTATCACATCTCTCTTTCAAAAAAATAAATTAAAAATGCTTTTCCTTTCTTCCATACCTCTGTGGGTATGAACTCTTTCTGAGTGTAATTGCCAGCAGGAGATGAGCCACTATCAGTTACAGTGCCTCTATAGCAGAACATTAACCTTGCTATATCCTCCTACCAGGAGCTTTTCAAAGAATAAAGTAACGTGGCACAGTTTTTATGGACTCTAGGAAGTAGCACTGAGAAGTCTTGATCATATTTGTAGAAACTTGCCTATTTGAGGAGTCTGAAAAGCAAGTTATTTTTGTTCCTGCAATATTTTCTCTACTTTATATAAAGCAGGATACTGCAGACTGTTTCAGATGACAGATAACCTTGGTCTGAAAGTGGAACCTGCCTAATTTTGCCACTCTGACTCACAATGAGGCCAGTCCATTGAGGCATCCATTCAGCAACAGGTTTTAGTGATCCTAGAGATAGAGCAATAAATTTCAGAGAAATGAATGAAGTATAACGGGATCCAGATGTTCTTGCTTTGTTGTTCACTTAACAATACGCGATTGCTAATATTCGTGGCTGAGAAACTGAGATCGTTACCTACATTTGTAGCCCCTAGACCGGGAACTAAGTAGAGACAGACAAAGCTGCGCAAAGAAGGGGAGCTCATACACTCATAATGTCTTTGGAAATGTCAGCTTGCAACAACTAAACAACCAGTTAAAACAAAGTTAAATGAAGATACTTATCGGAACCGAAAAGCAAACATATCTTTTGGGTCTGCCCACTAGTAAAAACGGAGTGGTGTTTATACCAAATTTTGAATGAAACGTGGCATTTTGTTTTAGTCCTGTGATGGCTTTCAAACTTCAAGACTGCTGTAATAATGTTCAATTTCTGCTGGGATATCTTTTATTTTCAAGAGGGAGGTATTACTTTTCTTCCATCTTCTGTTTGATAGTAGTGACTTCCTTCTAGAACTGATGATGCTTTAGTTCTGAGAGATGTCTTGCTTATGAGAGATTTTGCTAAAAATACCACAGGGAATGAAAAACAAAGTTACGGATTGTGCATGTATCCACACTTGGGGCCTGATCCTTCTGAATGAAGACCGTCTTTCTCAGTTCTCATTGTAATAAAAATCCACAGTATCACCAGCTCTGTGCTCCGGGCTGCAGTTTTCTCTTTTTGTGTGTGTTTGGAAATTGGCAGATATTCCAGGTTTTGCCTTCCTGGAAAATGAGGAACATTTTGGTTCAACATTGTTGTTGGTACAACATTCTGGTAGATCTGCTTCTTCTGGCAACTTCTTTCTGAATTGTGAAAAACAATTGACAGTAGTGAACCTTGAAAAAAAGATTTTGGAGTAAATTTTCGTGAACGTTTAGTGATAGTTTGATGTGTCTTGGTTTTACTGTGCTATCTTGTCCATAACAGTTTTGACATAGCTGTGTCTGTAAATGTCTCCTGTAAAAATAAGAATATATTCCACCTGGAAACGGGCTATGCTGACATACTTAATGCCAGCGTATCTTTGAACCTGAAAATATCCAGGTCATTGGGTAGGCAGTTCCATGTATTTTTAGTGATTCTCCTTGCAAGTAGGCTGAAAATATTTTTGTTTTGCTCTTCACATGTTTTCACTGACTTTATAAGTTCATTTCACAGCTTGCGCTGTGCAGCCATAGTAGCCTCTGTGGTATGTAGAGGAGTTTTACTTTTTGCTGTATTTCTGGAAAGGCACTAAACTTGAAACAAAACCAGAGAGGAACTTTGTGTATTATGTAACTCAGCTCAGTAGTTCCTGAGGTATTCAGAGGTAGTTTTGGGCTCCGTGAGAAAGCCTTTTGTAACTGCACCTCAACCCAGGCTTTTCTTTGTCAGCGTTGGGAAGAAACAGTTATCCCTGTACTCTTCCGTAGTCACTGCAGAGCCCACAGCTGGTGTTGGTGAAGGTCTGTCTTTTCCCAAAGAAGTTTGTTCACACCTTGTCACAGCGGGAAAATGGGAGATTAGAGAAGGGTCTGCCTAGAGTATCTTGAATGCTTTCCTGTGGATGTTAGCTCATCCCCAGTGGTTCCACTTTTTTTATGGTGGTTTAATGGGTACCGATCACAGTAAAGTACTTTGCCCAAAAGGGAGCAGGCTGCCATACAAACGATGCCATCTGTTTTAAGGCAGAAATGCTTGCTTTGACAAGAGACGTTTCTAGCCAGAGGCAATGGTTGCATTTGTGACAGTGTACGAGTTCCCTGGAAAAGGAGGCAAGGGAATGACTAGTAGAGCATGGCAAGAGTGTGGAAGGAAGTGTTAATATTTTTGTGTTGGTGGGGGTTTTTTTATTTTTCTAAAGTGAAGAAAAAAAACCTACCCTTTTTTTTTTCTTTTCTGTTTTTCTTAAATATATGTGAAAATCTTAGGGTTTCTACTGCCAGGGAAAGAATCCATAAATGCCTGGCTTCTTTTTTTTTTTTCCCAGTAGCATTCTGAGCTTTTTAAAAGATCAAAGCAGAAAAATCTTTTTAGAGGAAAACTATGACATGTGAAAATGTTACCAAATACAGGAGAGTCCCAAAAGGAAGGCGTTGTGGAAGAGAGACAATAGATTCCTAGCATCAGTGAAGAATGTTTTTTAGTGATCAATGCCCCTCCATGACCTCAGTACAGAAGCTTATATAGGAAACCCCTGAATAACATACAAACGCTGTGGTGCTTTTTCTGAGCATCTGTTTGCCTTGTAACAGGGCAGTAACAGTGTTGCCAAGCCAAGTAGTATTTCCTCAGGAAATATTTCAATAGCTAGAGTGCCTGGAGTAGTCTGATTATATCAGAATGTCAGATGCAATTTAGAATAAATGAGGGCATTTCTGGTATGTTTCAGTGGAGATAAAAACACCTATCTAACTGTCTTCAGTATAGACAAGAACGACTCTGAAAAGCAAATCCAAAGAAAAATATTTCTAAAATCACAATTTTTTGAAGATAATAATAACTTTAGGTGTGTTTGTGATTTTTTTTCAGTTCTTTTGATGAATAACTCTTTGATACAAGAGGGGAGGTAAATGGTGTTTTCCCTAAACCTAGTAGATGAGGCACCAATACCACCTGTTCAGCAGGCAGTTTTTTGTTTTAATGTGGCCAAAATGCTGAGGATTTACCTGAACAAGGGCAAACATTGTTTTCTTTTAAGCTGAGAAAGGTGCTAGCAAGGCCACTAACTTTCAGAATCATGAGAACACACAAAACCTGCCACAGATTGGACAATCCCACAGGTCACTGATGTTGTTATTAGATCCAGACTGTGAACTCCCCAGCAGAAAAAAGTCTTCTGGGCCCAAAGCTACTACATTCCCTATTTGTTCCCATACAGACTTTAATTAAGCAACAGTTCTGTTAAAGAATACATCTCAGTGTTTAAAAACCCTAGTAGGAACATTGTAGTTATCCTAAAAACATTGCGAGAAATCAGAAATATCTGAAAGAAGGAAAATGCTTCTGAAAGTGAACTGCTACAGGGTAAAATACAGAACTTGGCGCCCAAGACAGGTATGTCTGATAAAAGTGCTAAGGAGAGAGACCAATGTTGAAGAAATAGTAAAAGTGAAATTTGCTTCAAAACTAACAGATACGCTTTGTGTATCTGTCAGCATTGCCCAGGAGTGTGTGTATAACAACAGGAAAGCCTCTGGAGATGGAAGAAGGCATGTTTTAGAGTCTGAAGTGCAGTGCAGCATAATGCTTAGATCATCAGTAAAAGGATGCAGAGATCAGAGACGGGCATTTGATTGCACGAGGAAGACTTCTCATGGAGAAGCTGGAGGAAACACATGGAGAGGAGGCCCAAGCATGAGTGATGGAAAGGTTGCTGTAGGCTGTAAGCTGGTTAGAGATGCAGTAGGGGGAGGCTGAGACATACGGCCTTAGACATCAGTACACAGCCAGGGCACTTGCCTGAGGAAGATCAGCATACTGGAAGAAACATGTTGGTGATCCCACGTATGTCAACTTTTCCCTTTGAAACAGTATTACACACAATGTCCCCAATGAATGGGACATTGTTTGGAGATGTCACTGTCTACAAAAGTTGTGAAAATCATCAGTGTTACCAGTTGAATTAAGTAAGATTTCATATTTTTTTCAATAGGTCAGAAAGTTCACCCTAGTGTCCCGATCAAACTCTAGTTTGTTTGAATGACTTGAGAAAATGGTATTCTGCTTCATTTCCTTGTCTAACGACTTACTTTTAAACATGTACTGTGTTCTTCCTTTATTTCTGCATAATTTTATCCTAAAAATTCCTCTCCTAAGGTCTGGATAGAAATTAAATCTTCATGTTTATGCAGGAAGGTAAAGAAGACATTTAAAGGTAATCTGGTGAATCAAATTAAGACCACCCATTCAGCTGCCTAGACAGACTGGAAGGTGATTTTAAAGGTGAAGAAATGAGAATAGAACAATTGTTTAAATCCATTTTATTTGTTAAAATACTATAAAAATGTAAATATCTGCTTTAAATGTGAGGCAATAACAATGGATCTGTAATACCTTAATGGTAATTATTTCAGAATTTACATCAGTTTGGAGTATACCATTAAGATTATACTAAACCCTGAAAGTACCAAAATATTTAATATACTACGTGAAGTCACCATCAAATGTGTATTTCTAATTCTATGCATGCTTAATTCCTTTGAGCTTTTAGGTGTGTTACATAAGGTGGAACTGTAGAAAAGAATCTTAGAATGAAAAACTGTAGTGCTGTTCACAGAGGCACACATCTTGATTCCAAGGATCCTAATTAAACAAGAATATTAGAAAAAAAATGCATATTTACATTGTTCTAATATCTTTTTTTTTCTGTGTATGACCAGAGAACTGTTGAAGTTAGAATTTGGGTGCTTAAAATATCACCCTGTGCTAGAACAGATTGTTTCAGTTAGCGTGTTTTCATTATTCTGTGCTGTCTAGTGAGTCTTTCTTATGTCTTTTGCATGCAAAAGATACTTGCTCTAAACTTTACTTCTTTACTTGCATGCATTGCCCACAGAATACTACTTTGAAAAACAAGGGAAGGGAAAAAATATCTCTGTTCAAATAAAGAGCTTATTCGGAACATTGTTTCACCACTACATGGCTTTTGATCTTTTGTCACACTTGAGTCCTTTTACTCATTAAATAGTTGGACAAGTAAACTAATCAATCCACTGTCCCTAAGTCTCCTTCCACGTTCCTGTTTGGTCTTTGTAGAAAGATTCATACTCCTATTAATAATTTTTTATGTTAGACTGGAGATCAGTGCCGCAGTAATACTATGCTCACTGCTATGCAGACCATTTAATAAAACAATTATTCTACCTTTATCCTTGTCTAAATATGAGAGATGAAAGGGAAGCAAGCTAAGGGTAGCAGTATTGTCAGCACAGATTCTTTCTAATGCTTTCCAGGTGAGTTTTCCTAAGTTTTGCTCCTCTGTTTTATAAGAATGTTCTGCTTCCCTGCAAGCATGGAATGTGTGAGATACTAAACTCTTGTGCTATGTCTGGAGTACCCACTGTCTGCAACATCGATGAGGAAGCTATCTGAGGGGAAGTGGGTACCTAATTTTCCTATGTATTTGCATAATATTTTTTTTTCTTTCCTGTAAGATAGCCATGGTATTGGCTTGCATTTGTAGCTTCCTTAAGAGTCAAATTTAATGGCTGTGGGGAGAGTTGCACTTTAGACCTTCTTTTACTGTTATGCTCAAGTGCATCTCTCAGGTAACCAGCTGCACTTCCTTCAGCCCTCTCAAGGGTAAAGCCTTACATTTAGCCCTTTGGGGACTTAATCTCCATTTTACAGCCTCACATTTATAACTGTGCTGACTTGACAAGCTCAGCATTATTTGTTCCCTGGAGAAATTTAGAGGAGGAGAAAAGTGTGAATCCAAATATATTTTCTTCTACTCTATTACTGATCCTAGAAGGGTATTAAACTCCCAAAAGGAAGCCAAGATTTTGAAAGTCCAACCAAAGAGAACAGCCATCTGAAACTCAGAAATTCTTCCAAAATAGATAAGAAGTTTTTAACTATTATCTAGTGTTTTGTGTGTATATTTGGCTCTTTGCATGTCCATGAAACACTACATCAGTCTGAACATTTCCTAACATTGCTACACACTGAATATTCTTCATATCTTAGACATGGTGGAGAAACCTTGCCTGAAATCCATCAACATTAACCTGTTTTGCAAAAGTAAATCAGGCCTTTGTTGTCTGAAACAGTTATAAATAAATTGCTCGTGAAATCTAAGAGATCATAAGGATCCTGCTGCTGTTCTTTCAGTGATAATTGAGAAATCTTCTCCATATTTTATAAACTTTTTATAGGAGGCCTTCTTATTTATTTGAGCTTTGAACTTCTCCATTTTGCTTTTTGAAGAATTAAGAGATAGTCCCTCATCACTGCCACTGCCATTTCATATAAATTGCAACCAGTGGATTTTTTTCCCCTCTCTGTTTTAGGAATTATAAAATTTTAAAAAGGAACAACATTTTTAAATGTACCCATCACAGGAAGGTATTAGGTGTAGTGTAGAAACATCCTTTTAAAAAAGTGAAGAAAATTTTTTTTTTTTTTCCCTTGAGCTTTAGCCAACATCTTGACTAAAAACTCATGGGATTATGAGAAAATAAAATCAGATGTGAGAGTTGTTCTGACTGATCTGTGAAATGCAGATTTCTATAGAAGCAAATTTTCTTAAATTCAGACTACTGAATTTGTACCGTTCCAGGTAACACTCTAAGTTGAAGTGGCAGAGTGAGAACCGTCAGCAGCTGAAACCATGCAGTGCTTACCCAGCTAGAGTAGAACAATATTGAGCGTTGGCAGTGGAAGTTTCTAGTTATTCCTTCCAAAATATTGCCTTGATATTTTTCATAATTTAATTACGAATTTTTAGTTGATATTTTACAGGAGTAGCATATGGTAATTTTATATATGACATATAATGGCATATTTTCATTAAGGAGGTCACTGGTGGGCTGTAACCTTGCTTTTTTGTGAGAAGTGATAATACTCAAGAAAGAACTTGAAGTTTTATCTATATTTGTTGCCTACTTAGTTTTATACATAAATATTTGTGCTCTGTGGAAGGCTGTATGGTTTTGGTTTAACTTTTGTAGGGAGTAGAAGAATTAAGTCACCTGTGTATGAGCTGGCTCGTGTTCATGGACTTTCTGACCTATATGAACTCAAACTCCAAATGAGTCTTCAACAAATGCCAGTGAAATGGAGCAGTTTTTTAGTGAACGCTGTATCTCAAGATCATCATAAAACAAAAGCCTCTTACTGGTTATTTTTAAGACAATAGAACGCTTGCCTGTACTCTAGGTCTTGGAAATAGGCATGCAGCATGCCTGAAAGAGAGTTTCTGTCCTCTTGGGTACCATCACATAGATGCCTAAAGCAGCCAGGTGAAGGGAGGAACCCAGAGATGGCACTTAAATTGTTCTCATTATGACGACATGTGAATAACTCTAATTTAGGGCATAGGCAGCATGACTAAACATACGAAGTGTTACTTTTTCTCTCACATTTTGGTCCAAGTGAGAAGCACGTAGAACATGTTGATAGGCTTCTAGGAGCTGGGGTGGCCATCATTATATTTGTTTGTTGTTGTCTCTTGGGAGGTCATTTTGTAGGTATGATAAGCAAAGTCAAAGAAACCAATCTTGCACCTGGAACAGCCCTTTTCACTGCTCTTTCATTCAATGTGTTGGTCAAAGCTTCTATCAGGAAAACTTTAATCTCCTAATAGAGGGATCTGTTGTGCCAAAAGTGCATTATTGCCCACAGTCTTCATCTCAGAATTAGAAGTTTTTATGATGCCCTAAGCTCAGAGCGTCCAGCACCTTAAAGAGGAGATGTATTTTAATGTTTTGTTGTGACTGAAGTTTACCAAAGAATGATGACTTTTTGAACAAACGTTCTGGAAAATTCTGGGATATCGTAGGCAATTTGGTCCTGCAACTATGCAAGATGCTGCAGCCAAGTCATTATCTGTGCTGGAATGAAGTCTCTTCACAAGCTGGAGGTTGTGGAGTGTATTGCCCATGACTGCTGCTAACAGAGGTCATAGTGTCAATAAGGAATCCAAGATGTCTAAATACAGACCTATCACAGACACCTGCTTTTTACCACTCAAGACTCCACCATATCTACTGTTTCTTCAAAATGTTTTTATCTGCCCGTCTGTGCCATTGTCCTGCTGGAGGCCAGAGTCTACTTTGGCTTTTGTGGTATTTCTTGTACTTGAGAGAATTCTGAATTTGCTGTGAAGTGCTAGACCACATTTCAACTATTTTTGCCTGGTTTTCTAAAGAAACTGGCTCATGCAGTCACCATCCTGTCAGGCTCTCCCTGATAGTTTTTTACTTTTGGCCTAATTTCTCAGAGGAGAGGGTCTCATGGATAGTCTGATCAATCATTTATGGGAATAAATAAATGTGCCCAGAGGAGAACACACCAACACAGTACCTCCATTGCATGAAAGCACGAGCTCCACATGTGCCCATTTTTCTAAGCTTGCAAACAGTAAATCCATAGCTGCAGCATGTGTTTCCCTGCTATCCAGTAGTTAATGGATGAGGAGGAAGTTGAGGGTACTTGAGTTGGTGCTTGTGAGAATTTTGGAAGATGGAGCAAGTGCGAGTCTAATAGGAGGAGCCTGGCTTGTTGCTTGAAGGCTGTAGTGCATGAATTCATAGGAAACTAGGCCTTGTTCACAGAGCAGTTCGCTGTTTCAAGGAGAGCTTTGCATGCTGTTAATTAGTTGGAGTTACAGATGAAAAGGAAAAGAGGATTGAAAGGAAAAATAGTTTTTCCTTTTTGCAAGCTTCTAGACAGTGTCTGCTTCTAAAAAATGGGTCCTATGGAGCAGTGTAACTGATCAGTGAAGAATGGTTGAACCACTTGCCCTATGTCTCTACCCCTATGTTGACGTGGAGCTGAGTCACTCACTGTCCTTTGCACATTTACCAACAGGGCTGATACTTTTTCAGGATGAAGGAGTTTGTTTTTATGTCAAAGAGTATGAAGGGGAGGACAGAACCCAATCTATATCTTTAAATAACTATACAGAATTCATCTCAATGACTTCTACAGCAGCCAATATCTTTGGGGAATTTTAAGTAAACACTTCTTCTTTTAATCTTTTATTTCTATTCCTTTGCCACGTTTAAATACAACTTTAAAAAAAAAAAAGAAAGAAAACTAGGTCACTCAATAAGAAGCAAACAGGCCTTAAAAAGAAGATCTTTAACAGCAGTTAAATTTGTGTATTTTATTTCAGCAGTGCTATAGCTGTGTACAACAGTGGCATTTCTGAGTGCCTCGTTTTAGTTAAGAGTGAAGTTCTGACTCAAATCCACGAACTCTAATTGCATTAACAAAGCTAACTATTGAATCTAGATGTAATATCCATAACTCATCTACTAGAAAGGAACGTATAAAGACTGAATTTGTGAAAACTAATACCCTTTCACTTGCAGAGTTGAACCTGACTGTTCAGGGCAACAGATTATTTCCTTCTAGCATAAAATGTATCATAATGGGCTTTAAAGGAAATTGAAGAACTATGTGTAGAACTGCAGCTAGTGGATAGTAAGAGAGTCCTGGCCAACACCATGACATGTGAGCAGGTCAGGCAGTTGAAGGTCACTAAAACACAAGCTCCAGTGAGAAGTAACAAGGACCAGTTCCAGTCCCTGTCACGAGATGAGTGATTTAGGTTGCTTAAAGAATCACCATCAAAGGTATTAGCCACACTGCTGCTGCCACTTTTTCCACTTTTTCAGGGGATGTTCCTCTGATTAGGATATCATCTATATGTTGGTACAGTTTCACATCTGAGGGAGTGAGACTGTCTGTAAGAGTTCAGCAAGCGCAGCATGAGCAATCGTGGGTGAATGTTTACACCCCTGTGGGAGTCTGTTAAAGGTGTATTGTATACCTTCCCAAGTAAAAGCAAATTTATTTTTATTTTCTTCCTGTAAGGGGACCATAAAGAACATATCTTTCATGTCTAGCACTGCCATCCATGGGTGTGTGGCTGCTTGTAGTGTGGCTGTTAAAGTTGAAATACTAGGGACTGCAGCTGTTAGCGGGGCTGCGTTGGCATTTAGTGCCCATAATCAATTGTCAGATGCCATCTCCTATCCAGCTTTTGGACTGGCCAGATGGGTGAATTATATGGGGAGTGAGTTCTGGAAATAATGTGCCATTTTTCCAAGTCTGCTGTTATCTCAGAAATTCCATTTTGTGCCACAGCAGAAATCAGATATTGTGGTGCATTAGTAATCTTGGAGTCAGGGAGTGCAGAGTGTGCGTACTGTAGCCTCCCAATTTGTACCGGGGTTGGGGTCTGTACTTGTACCGAAGGACCACACCCTGCCATGTGGCAGGTGCCAGTTTTGTCTGGTCAGGACATCCCAAAATATTTTCACTGTGCTTTTTAATCGCAAAGTGAGTATATGTGCACTTCTCGCCCAGGAGCCATAAATTAACTTTTGCGGTTTAGCAAATAACACTTGCTCTGTTTACTCCGGTGACTTTAACTCTCTGCCTTCCAGGTCGCATACCCAGCTTCTCAGCATCCTGTTGTGTTAGTACTGAAATGTGTTCACCCTTATCTATTAGGAATTTTACCAATGGTTGTCGAGGACCAACTGGAATCAGAATATATTCTGCCTTGATGATGGGTCTAGCCTCATATTCAGAGGAATCTGTGGGGAACAAGCGGTCATCATTTCCCTCGTCAGAGTCATCAGGATCACCCCAAATATCACCATCTCAATCCTCTGGGGACACTATTAATTTCCTAATTGGCATGCGGTTAGGTGGGTGTGGGGCCCGCATGAGCATCATCTCGATCTTTTCTTCCAACTTTTGTTTTTTCTCCTTTTCTTCCTGTAACTGTTTCTGCAGCTGCTCAATTTTCAAAGATGGTATTAATTCAACTGCCTTTCTGCCTTCTATTTCTTCTTTTAGGTCCTGCTCCCTTTTATTGTTATTCTTCCTATCCTGATAAGCAGCTTCTAAAGAGGTTCCTAGCATGTTGCAAATAATTCCTTTCCCTTTTGCATCCTTTATATGCCCCGCAGCCACCTTTAGCTGTTCTTCCACAGCTTCCCAATCATGCCAGTGGTCATGAGCCCATTCTTCTGAGAATTACGGACTTATTCCATGCTTCCGTAAGTACTCAGTGATACTACTTGCCATCCTGCCGACTACACCAATTTGTTGCGGAAACGAGTGATTTAGATAGCTTAAAGAATCACCACCAAAGTCATTAGCAAAAGTGGGTTTAATATGACATTGTAAAAGTGCAACTTAACAAAGTTTGATGGCAAGGTTCACTCTATTAATTACTGCATGGTAGAAACATACAAAGGAAAATTGAGTTACGCTCGAGTTAGAATGATTCACAGAGGGACCGGAGACACAAAGGGTGAGGAAGACCCTCCCGTTGAGTCATGAGGTTCAGAGTGGACCCCCTTGCTTTCTAAGCCGCTTCTCAGGGAGGAGTCTAGGTGTGGCTAGGTCCAAACCTAGTCTCAGAGTTGGTCAACGGTTTACGTCTAAGGGATTGTATATGCAATGTTTCATTAGCGTCAATTCAGCATGCAATCAAAGTTACCAGGACAAAATCAAAGTTACCATACTACAAGGTTATGCGTGATACCGCTTGCTTACCAAAGATCTGTTGTTGGTAAAAGGTCTCCCTGCCTCGAGGAGCAACCTTGAGAGGTGTCCCAGCTCAAGGGGAGATCACCGCCATGCAGCCACACTGCCTAGCAGGGAGAGCTCAAAGAAGGCTCACCGAGCCTTTATCCCATGTTTATGGGATAAAGTGGTTGGCTTGTAGTCAAATTACACGCGATGGAAAAGGTATGCATGAGACTCCTTGTACCCACAACATCCTTTGTTCCTTGATAAATGAGTCTTGGAAAAGCCACCCGCTATTCATGTGTTAACTGCATGATCGGCGAACGAAGCTCATATGCATCGATGCTCACTGGGTCACTCTGCTCCTTTGTGAGTTTTCAGAGAACAGACTGAAACTAGGGGAGTTCACGCCTGGCTACGGCTCAGGCCTTTACCCCTTCCGGAGCCTACACCAAACCACCGCCAGTCTGGTCAGGGGTTGAGCGCACCCATCACAGTCCCACAGTCTGAATGATGAGTGTGCAGGTGAGGACCCTCCGGGAACACGCTGTATCTCAGTTCTGACTGGGCAGATTCCAGCTTCAACCTTACTGCTGTCTATCCACAGGTGACCCCAAAGGTGTGGCTGCACTTTTTGTAGTTATACTTGAACTATTTTCAAATCTAATGGTTTGGTAACAATAACACTGCCAGAACAGCAGCACAAAGCTCAGCACTGTCTAGTTTTTTGAGCATTTAGTGAGATTTCCAGGTCATGATTTAAACCCCGATGAATGTCCTGATGTACCACCTTCTCTGCTTTCTGTATCTGAGATGAGTAGTTCAATTTAACTTGGTATGCCTATGCATGCTCCCCCTTTGGAGAGTGGTTTGGAACGTCTTTTAGAAAGAGTAGAGAGATTTTACTCAGCGGCTGTTGGTCCTATTGCTTTGCATACTTATCACTTCTGTTTCATGTGTGTGCTGTGACTTCGTAATGAATATATATGAGTTTTTTCATCATTTGTTTTAATACTCATAAACATGCTGAATTGTCAGCAATGGAAAAACTTGGCATTACACAAAAAGCAGACCGCCAAAGAGAACTCGTGTCTGGGCAACTCATCCTGAAGAGTGTATAGAAATTACTGAGACTCATCTGAGACTAAACAATACTCTGAGAAGTTCCCTTATCTGAAATACGTCAAAGTGAATTTTAATTTCAGTAGCCATTGCATCAGGATCTTTTGTAGCCATGGAATGTGAGTTTCCCCTCGCACCCCACTCCCTACCCCACTTTTATTTTATTAGCTCTTATTTTTATTCTGAAGTTCTTTATCCTTTTTAGACATGAAGTTCCTAACGTTTTTTTAAATTAGGTACAGAGAAAAGGAACTTCTATAAAATACTTCCATGAAAATAAATTCCCACAGATAAAGAGTGTGGTGGCATTTTTCTGTTTGAATTTTGTTCACTACAACATTACTGAGGTGTTTCAAACAGGTACTGCAGTGTAGTACCATTCTTGGCATAAGAATTGTATGGGATTATTTTGGTCTTTTCTCCAAATTAGCTGTACAGTGCTGGTGAAGAGCCAGTGTGGATCATTCATCCATCCATGCATCCAATGTGTCTGTGTCCAGGCTAACCTCCCTACCAATAAGCCAGTAGAAACCTCCTGCAGTCTCAGGATTAACATTTGGCAGCTGTGCCCTCTGTGTCCCAGCTGCCTCTGCTGTTGAGGACCACAGAGATTCACATAGAATAGAAATTATAGCCATTGTTCTTTTGTTTTAATTGTGGTGGAACATGATTTAAGCTCTTTCCTTACTGAAAACCTAGCAGCAAACCTGTTTTCTTCTACCCTTCCCGAAGAGTGAGATTGAAGACTTGGAGCCTGCCTTCAAGGAGCACTTTGCCAGAGGTGGAATGATGTATGTTCATCTCCTAACCAGCAGTGTCTGTGGTGCAGAGTGGAGTAAAAAAGAATGACATGGGGTGTCTGAGGGAAACAAGTAAGCAGGAATGAAGGAAACAGGAACTAGAGCATTCAAAGCCTCCATATTTGTGATGACTTTCAGATTAATAGAATCATAGAAACATTTAGGTTGGAAAAGAGCTTTAAGATCATCGAGTGCAACCGTAAACCATTACCAAGTCCACCACTAAACCATGTCCCTAAGCACGATGTCTACATGTCTTTTAAATACCTCCAGGGATGGTGACTCAACCATTTCCCTGGGCAGCCTGTTCCAATGCTTGACAACCCTTTCGGTGAAGTCATTTTTCCTGATATCCAATCTAAACCTCCCCTGGCGCAACTTGAGGCCATTTCCTCTCATCCTGTCACACTTGGGAAGAGACTGATGCTGGCCCTGCCTGGGGCAGCTGGCTCATGCCACCGTCCCTTGCAGGAGAGCCACTTCCCCCATGGCTTCCTCGGTGCCTGACTCCATCTCCTGCCAAGAGAGATGTGCAAAGTGCTGGAGCTTGCCTGGTGCTAAGGGTAGAAAAGCCAAGGAAGCCCCAGAAGGCTGTGAAAAGGGGAGGCAAGGGCCTTCCGAAGGCTCTCCTTGCGGGCTAGAAAGCAGCAGCCGCAGCCCTGGGGCAGGGCAGAGAGATGTGGGGCCAGGCTGGGCTGTGCCCCTATCTCTGCGCCCCCTTGGAGGTGGGCTGCAGGAGAGCAGGAGGGGAAGCCCCTATCTCTTCCACACCTCCCCAGTGCTCAAGCTGGGTCGGGCGAGACACCTGGGACGGGCTCTGGTGAGCTGTCGGGGGTATCTGGGGGAAGAGCTGGTACACCCAAGACCCCCAACTCCCCGTGCTCTCCCCCAGACACCACAGGTTAGCATAGGGTACCTGCAGGACGTGGTCAGGGAAGATGCAGGAACTTGCTGGGAGTCTTCACCACTGCCGATGTCCCTGGCACTCTTGTTGCACCCACAGTTCCAGGACAGGCACCAATGGGCCCCGCAGTACAGCGCAGCCGGGCAGAGGGGAGAGGAGCGCTGGAAGGTGCTGCCTTTGCACAGCGCCCAGACCTGCTGCTCTCCCCCATGCCAAAGCTGGTAGAGCAAGCCAAAGGTCCTGCTGGAGCCTGCACGCCTTGTGTGTGTGCCCACAGGAGCCCTGGGCAAAATGTGTGGGCACCGAGGCTGCAGCTGCTGAAAAGTAGCGAGGTCATGGGCAGTCATAGCCGATCCCCAGCAACATCACAGGGGTGTCAGGGGCTGGCCATGACGGCCATCCAGCCAAGAAGGCAGATGCCCCAAAGGGGGAAAGCCTGCTCCACAGGATGTTTCCCCTTGTTGAACTTCATTAAAATCTTCTCAGCCCAATTCTTCAGCCTTTCCAGGTCCCTTTGAATGGTGTCACAACCCTGTGGTGTTTCAGCCACTACTCTCAGTTGTCTGTGAACTTGCTGAGGGTGCACTCTCCCTGTTGTCCACCTCCTTAATGAAGATCTTAAACAGTATTGGCCCCAGTACTGACCCTGGGTTACAACACTATTAACTGGCCTCCAGCTGGACCTTGTACTGTTGATTACAATCCTCTGGCCCTGCATTACGTTACTGAGAGAATGCATTCTGTTTAAGGAAGGCTGTCTTCGTCTTTATCTGGTACAGTCAAAATTGTCATTTTGCATAGTATTTTATGCAGAATCAATGTTTGGTGATGACTTACTGAGGACTGCCACCTTCTGTCTCTTCAGTTACAGCTTTCTTTTGCAATTAATAAAAGTTATATTAGTAGATCATTTGGGTTAAGAACATGAATTCTCAGAACTGAGACATTTAAATGGGAAAGTAGAGGGAAATTTTGTCAAATGCCAGAAAGATTAACTTGAGCATAGTATGTGATCTTAAACCAGTAATCTTTGGTTACAAACCACAAGAGTAATAAATAACATGCTGCACACAGCTCTATTTTGTAGGGCTGCAGGAGCTCTGCAGCTTTGATGTCTCCCTTCTTTGGGAAGGTGGGAGAAGACCGGAAGATCTGCACAACATGTGGTTTGTCCTGACTGTGTCCTGTCTAGTTTTCTATACTGTGTGAGCCTTGTTCATTTGACTTGGGTGTTCCTCCCTGCCCCCCCTCCCCCCCGCCCCCTTCACATATTCACAGAGCAGCACAGCTATTTCTCTACTGTTTCTTGACCCAAGTGCAAGAGACAGCAGATCAGCTATGGGCCACTGATGGGCCATATCTGAACTAAGCAGTAGGCACACCACAGCTCTGCCTGCTGCAGAGCTGCCAGGGAAGGTGTCAGCCTGAAGCACTGAGTGCCAAAGGCCCTACATTAAGACACCCATTCCTCAGTTGCAGCTTTGCATTATGGACCCTCCCTTCTTACATGGTCTTCCATAAAGTCCTCTCCACCTGTGCTCACGTAACTCAGTGGCACACTTCAGCCAGCTGCAAGCCGAGAGGTCTATTAACCCCGTTCACATACATCCTGAATTATTTAATGCTGATTCCACAGACTGCTGCATGGCTTCCCGAAAATCGTGCCCTTCGTTTAACTGTGAAGGGCGCATTGTTTTTACTGCTATATCCTGCACAGCAATAGAAATAGGAATGGAACTTCTAATCCTTTTGTCCGCTTCTAGCCAAGGTAATAGAAGGTGGGAAAAGAGAGCTGCAGTAACCTGAATAAAGCACAGATAACAGTATTTTGTAGGTTAATGTTCATGGGTTTCATATTCAGTATATATACCTTTTACTTAGTATATATACATTGGAAAAAAAGAATACAAGATGTGCAGTGATCTTGTAAATAGAAAGAAACAATAATGTTTTTCCTTTGATATACTTGTAGTGTTGCCTAGTTAGCCTAAAATCTGCATAATACACTACAGATAACAGAGGCTGTCACCTATTTTGTATACTTGAGAGTATTTCAATATCAAGTTGTCACAACTGAACTTAAAAGACAAGGAAATAAAAATTTTGGCAATGAAGTTGTGAGATATTTCCTAAGGAAAAGTTTAATCTAGCCCACACAAATAATAAAAATGTAAGCATGTACTGCTAGTTTTATTCAGCATTTCATGTGTTCTCTGAAAGTAATTTTTCAGATGATGAAGTCATTTTACAGACACGCAGGCAATAAAACTTAGTGGGATTTTGCTTTTCTTTCTAGACTAAAAGAAGATGTTGAACTGTTCCTAAATGGTGTTCCTTCTTATGCCCCATAAACTGTAGATGTAACAGTCTGTGGCCAGTCCTGATTAAACAGTCATTGGATTGGGGAAGCATTTGGAGGAGGAAGTGTATGAAAAACTCATAATGTTGCAGGAGACAATTAATGACTTGACTGGTGAACTTGCAGTTACATAAGTAATTGCAGTTGTGGACCACTTCATCTGATAAAACAGAGCTTGCAAATACACTTGCAAGAATACAGGTCTCATTGGTGTCAATATATTCACTTCCTATCCACATAAAATGTTATCAGCAGGTAGCTGGGGTATTCTCCCCAATATCCATTAGATAGTCATTTAAACATCACTAATACGAATAATAAACCAAATTCAGCTTTTGCATTTTGATGTCTCCTCTTTAATAACCTGAAAGAGACAAAAGTAATTCCAGCACAAATCTTAGCTGTCTAGGCAGTGTAAATCTGCCATGGGGGGTTAATGAAAACAAATTTCTCTGCTGACAATGTAGGTTAAAGGCTCAGGTAACTCAGGGAAGACAGGACACAAGAAGAACAGTATTCCTGTAGCTAGAGTTCTATAGAGTCCTTGTGCATATATATTTTTAAATATATATTAATATATATAATAATATC
>NW_008796115.1:319629-345342 GCF_000699145.1 Aptenodytes forsteri
TATAATAATATCTCTTATAGATATGTATTAAATATATATGAGATTAATTTTATTGTTAAATTAAGAATAAAAGAATTGAAGCCGTTTATGCTATATTCACTGGTATTCTTCAGAGATGCTGAACTTGATTCTCTTCTGTGTTTTTGTTGATAGTGTGCCTTCGTATTATTTCAATATAAGCTGTTTGAAATGAAAACTGTTCAAAAAGACACTATCACTTTTTTTTTTTTCACCATTAAAAAACCATGGGTAAATTTCTGTGGAGAGGAATGTTAATGATTTTAATAAAGGACTTTTGTCCATACTCAGCCCACAGACTGGCATAAGCTACTCTTATAAGCAAAATTAAAATGGCACAAAACTGGAATGAAAAACTATTCTCACTGAATCTTTCTTACCTAGTTATTTCCTTTCATTGGGAAACACCTCAAGGCCAGTACAAAAGGATGGATAGAGGCATTCAGGCAAGTGAAAATGTCAGGACCTCTATAAGGCTAGGCAGAGGAGCAGAGAGGGAAAGAGTTGAAGGAAACTTGTGCAGTTATAGGAAACGTACATTACTGTATAACAGGGAAAAACTTTCTATTGGGATTTATAAAGACAACTTCTAACAAGATAAAAACAAAAATGTAATCTTTGTCCCAAAATCGTATTACTGACATACCACATGTGAACTGCCATGTTACTGGTTTATCCTCTTTTTTTCAACTGATACTCATGTCTCTGTCTTTGTTTTTCAGATATAGAATAATAAGTTTGCTACTTGGAAAAGAAAAAACATGGCTTCCAACATGGCAAACCCTGCTAACCATTTGCCATACTTCTTTGGCAATATTACACGTGAAGAAGCCGAGTTATATCTGATGCAAGGAGGAGTGAGTGATGGACTATACTTGCTCCGCCAAAGCCGGAATTATCTGGGGGGCTTTGCCTTATCCTTGGCCCATGGAAGGAAGGTTCATCATTATACAATTGAGAGGGAGCTGAGTGGCTCATATGCTATTGCAGGAGGCAAGTCGCATGCCAGCCCTGCTGAACTCATTAATTATCACTCAGAGGAAGCAGATGGCCTTATCTGTCTACTGAGAAAACCTTTCAACCGACCACCAGGTGTTGAACCCAAAACAGGACCCTTTGAAGATTTAAAAGAGAACCTCATCAGAGAGTATGTCAAACAAACTTGGAATTTGCAGGTAAATCCAGGCTGATTTTGCCATAAAGTGGTCTTTGAATTAGGAGAAAAAGAGATTGCAGTGTTTGTTTCCAGCTGTTGCTGCTGCTATGTGGTATTTTTTTATAACGGAATCACAGCTGTTCGAGTTTTGAACAGTGGGGGTTTTTCCCCCCCAGTACATGCAGTAACTTGGCCATAAGTGTAATTTTCCTGAAATTTTACAAAACTTAGGACTTTTATGATGTCTTGGGCTAGCATAGCCTTGTCTACCACTGCACTAACTTGTGTCATCAGATTTTCACATGCACCAAAAATTAATAGATGTAATGAACAAGATACAGAAATGGTTTGATTGCTTTTGATTCTGAATTTTTATAGATTGATGTGCAGGCACGCGTGGCAACATGGTGACTTGTTTTACCTCCTCCCCTCTTAGCTGGCCTTGTTTTTGTGATGCTTATTTAGATTATGTCCAACACAGAACTTGGTTTCCTAACTGCAGAGTGCTGCCTATACATCTTCGGTACTGCATGTGTCAAGCAGGAGTGTTCCATGCTGAGGAAGACAAGCTGGATTTTTTCCTTAGAATGACTGTGAAGAAGCCAGTCTTAACATGAAAACACTAGTGTAGGAGGCTGCAACAGGAATATTATTTCACCTTGGGATGCCATGAGTTACCATTATGAACTCACCTAGTTACGCTAGGTTTTTCATCTCTTTAGCAAGTAACCCTGTGTGTTCTGCTCTGTAAAATATGTGGAGCAATGCCCAAACTGGAAAAGCCTGAAACTTATACTACATTTACTACAAGTGCTGAGGCTTACAGTTTTTTCTGATGAGTCTGAGCCCAGTCTACAAGGAAGTTGATGAACTCAAGTTGAAAATTGATGAAACTAGGGGGTTTTGCCCTCAGATTCTGGGCCAAATTTAGAAGTGATAGGTTGTAGATGGGTTTAGAAGTGTCTAGGTTATACCTAAAATATTAACATAATTCACTCTAAAATTGGGATTGTCTTGTCTGCTTTTGGGAAATTTGCATTGATGTCTTCAACATAGACGTGCTGCAACAATGCGATGTGTGTTCAGTTTATTTCAGTAAACTGCCATAGGGTAGGTAATATGGAGGTACGCTATGACATCTCAGAATGACGCTAAGTATATTTAGCTATGTCTCATTAGCATAAAAATATGACATAATTTTCAGTTGAAATACTGATATATTAAGGGCTTAATTTACTGGTTATTTTACCTTTTGTTTCTCAGAGGTAAAGGAAGAATCCCCGCTTTGTGATGTTTAGATAACCATACATTATTTTCTGTTTTAATATCTTTATAGCAACCAGATCTTTTTTTCACACACAACAAATACGTACAGATTTTGGATGTCCCAAAAGCAATCCAATACTGGGAGTCTACCTGTCATGTTTTTATTGCACAAAACAGTTTGACTGTCCCACTGTGTTTTTACCAATCTCTAGGGGCATGCTCTTGAACAAGCTATCATCAGTCAAAAGCCTCAGCTGGAGAAGCTGATTGCCACTACAGCGCATGAGAAGATGCCGTGGTTCCACGGGAGGATCTCTCGGGAAGAGTCAGAACACCGTATCCTCACTGGATCAAGAAACAATGGAAAATTTCTGTGAGTGCTTTTTTCTGTGGTATTGCCTTTGCCACCAGTGTTACCTTGAATGAATCTCAAATGACAGTATGCCCTAAAAGGTGGCTTATCCACAGTGAGAGAGCCCAGTCCAGCATGATATACATGGCATAATCATTCCTGTACTAAGCAAGTGTCTCCAAGATTAGGTTTCCACTTAACTAAAGATGGGAAACTATAACAAAAGTGTGGGTCATTGTTTTTTAATCAAATAATGGGTTTAATTCTAAAGGTAGCATCAGAGAAACTCAATACCAAGAAAAATTCATTGAACTTCGTTTTATAACTGATAAGCAGTACTAAGTGATTGTGGTAGGTTAACCTTGGCCTACCAAGCTGCTGTCACACTCCCTGTCCTCAGCAGAACAGGGGGAGAAAACAGGGTGAAAAAGCTTGTGGGTCAAGATGAAGACAGGGAGATCATGTAGCACTAACTCTCACAGGCAAAACAGACTCCACTTGGGGAAAAGTAATTTAATTTATTGTCAATTAAAATTGAGTTGGACAGTAAGAAACAAAGACAAAACCATAAAAACCCACCTTCCCCTCACACACCCACACCCCCAGTTTTCACAGGCTCAACTTCACTCCTTCACACCCAGCCCATCTCCCCACCAAGCAGCGTGGGGGAGGATGGGTGGGGAATGGGGGCTGCAGTCAGTCTGTAACAGCTTCTCTCTGCCACTCCTTCCTCCTCACGCTGTTCCCTGCTGCAGCGTGGGCTCTCCACAGGAAGTATCCTTCAGGAGATACCCATCTGCTTGGAGGGCTCCAGTGTGGACACCTGCTCCAGTGTGGACACCTGCTCCTGTGTGGCTTCTCCCACGGGCTGCAGGGGACTCTCTGCTCCAGTGCCTGGAGCGCCTCCTCCGCCCTTGGTGTTTGCGCTGCTGCTTCTGTTTTGTGTTTGTTTTTTTCTCTCTGCCACCAACTACAAGGCATTTTTCTGCCCTTTCTTAAGGATGTTTTCACGGAGGCGGAGGCATATGCGGCTGAGGGGCTTGGTAGTGCCCTGCAGGGGTGTCCATTGGGGCCAGCTGGAACCAGTCGTGACCGTCCCAGGGCAGCCTCTGGCCTCCTCACAGAGCCCCTGCAGCCCCGCCACCAAAGCCTGGCCACCTGCACCCAATACGCTGGCTTACCAAAGTGGTAAAAATACAAACAAACTGCCTATGTTAACAACTGTTGGGATCCATAACTGTTGGTTTTCCCAGGGGCAGTGGTGATGCTTTCTTTTGCAGTTAAACAACAGAAGGAATTGCTTTTACCTTGGTAACGCCATTTTTTGTCTGCTGCTGTCTGCGTTTACTCAACCTCATGATCTTTCATTTTCTGAGCACAAATGCGTCATTTAGGATAGTGACTAACAGCCATCATCTCGTGAGCATTAGAGCCAGTCAAAATCTTCTAACAAAAAAGTTTTTCTTTTGGAAAATCCTCATTTGAAAAAAATCAATGTTTTCACTGAGCCATTTTTCGTCGTCCCCCCCCCAGACATGGAAGTATTTATATAATGATAGAAAATGAAGCTTGAAGGTCATGGCCAGGGAAAGATCGCTTAGAGCTGTATAATTCCTGAGAGAAATTTCATCACCTACCTACATAGCCTCCTTCAGCACTCAACTATATTTGACTTTTTTAAAGCTAGTCTGAAGTAAAACCCCAGGAGTGAGTGTGGGATGGATATGCTGCTTCAGTACCAACTCTTTCACTTTACTGATTTGCCATAATTATACCACACTAATTTCTAATGTAAATGCAACCTTCATATGTTTCCATGTTTCAATCTTAATTGTCAGGAACCGCTAACTCCTCTAAATCTTTATTTCCAGCAGAGTTAATTCCTATCAGGTCTTACCTACGAATACTTTGAGTGTACTGACATCTCATTTCTTGAAATCTCTTTCATTCCCTCAGTCCTTTAACTTTTTTCTGTTTCATGGTCACTGTCAGCCAAATCGCCATGCGTCTTCACATTTTCAGCCTCATATTCCCCATTTCTTGGGGTCACATCTACAGGGTCATTTACCTGGTTGCTTTTCTTGCCATCTGTAACAAAAAATTGTTAGAAATTTGTTACAAATTTTGTTACATTTGTAACAAAAAATTGTTACAAAAGTTTGTGGAGCCAAAGATTCCCCTTATCACAGATTCATCTTTTCTGAATGCTTCTTCCTATAGCACAGGAGAAGTTTCATCTATTTGATGAACGTAGTCGCTGTCGTAGATTACCAGCACAGCATTACCATACCACCTCTCCTTTTCATTGTCCTGTGACTTCGCTAGTTTCTTTTCCTACTTTTTAGACATAGGGGCAGGTGGATATATAATCTGAAACAAAGCAGCAACCCTTTCTTTTAATGACCTGTTTTTCTAAAAAATTGTTACTTTCTGTATTAACATCTTACCAAATCAGTGTGATATCAGCTGAGTCATGACATTGATCATATATTCAAACTTGCAGATTTTCCAGTTTACCTCTTGCACACATTGGTTTCAATATGGTCAAAGTGCTTCTCTTCGGGGAAAAAAAAGAAATCTAGTTTTTCTTCAAAGAAGCAGATGCCTTAGCTAACATTTCTTAACAACAGGGATGGGCTTTGGAGTGAGAGAGTGTAACTTTTTAGCAGACTTGACATTTTCAGTCTCTATTATAGACCCTGGTCTCTCTTTAATCTTCTATAAGCATTCCTACAGCTTTAAATATAAATGCTTCCCCAACATTTTCCTGTTTCCCTTAGAGATGGCCTAAGAGGCATTTCTGGTGCTGTTTGCAGTGACAAGCTTGATGAGCTGTGCAGGGAGCAGTCAGACCTTCTCCTGTGGGACTGGTTATGTCAGTGGGTGCATATCTTACATAGTTCTGCTGGCACTCAGGCGGCTGCTTTCACATCAGTTAGATAAACCCATAGAGGGGAAAATGCTAACTTTAAGCTCTGTTTATACTGTGAGGAGTGCCACTGGAGCATAAATAATATGAAAATATAACTGATAGTATGTTGAGCTTGGGTCCCTCCTATTAGTGACAGCACTGTTTACTTCTGCATCTGTAGGGTGCTTTCCGATGCATTAATTGTTCTTGCATGGACTGCCTATCTGGCAGGTTTAGAGCTCAGTAACCACTTAGCTGCCATTTACTCCTATGCTCCCAGGGAAGAAACAGGATGAGATCTTCATCTGCCCCATAATTCAGCAGCCAGACCAGCAAGAGAAGCAATGTTTTGTTCATTTGCATTAGAAATCGGTTACTTTTCCTTCCAGAGCTCTTCTAGCCCTCAGATCGGTAGACCTAGAGGCTCATAGCAAATAACAGAACTGTCTAATTCAGAGAGGTTTTCCGTTTTCTGCAGTGGTTTGCCTAACATGGGCTTGCTCAGCAGGTGTTGAGAAATAAACCACTCATTTGTTAGCTAAATGAAACAGTAGCAGCAAAATTGTTGAGTGCTAGAGAGGTGCAAATTGTTTTACATTTCAGGCATGGGCATTGCATACTTTTTCCTTACCTAGTAGCAGTGCGTGTCAGAATCTTCTGTACATCTGTGGACTGATGACTGTGAATTTGTGCTTGTGGATGTAGCTGCTCAGGGACTGTTTTTCTCACGTTGGTCAAGGCACTTAAGCCTTGTAGCTGACTGAAAGGTAAAACTTAGAAACATTCAATGTCTAAGAGAAGTTCGCTTGTTGAGGTAGGAATTGGAGCCTGAAAGCATAGAGGGAAGCTAGATTTTCAATGAGATGAGGTACTCTAGGCTCTTCAACAAGTCCACAAGCAGGTACTGGTATATGACAAAAATCATCTTGCTTATTATGGAATAAATAATAATATTTTAGAAGGCTAGAATATTTCTGTATATTCTTTTACAAGGGTCTCTAAAACTTCATTACACCAGAAATCTTCTATCTGACCTACCTACCTTGAAACAAAATCCAGTACAGTGGTGTCTGTGAGAACACATCTAACACCTAGATTTCTTCAGCGCTGCTTTGCAGCACTACAATATTATCAAATCTAGAATTTTTTTATGTAATAAATATGGAAATAGTTGAAAAGCTTCCTGATTGCAGTTCAAAATGTCACGAATAGCATCATAAATCTAACACTGCGACTCGTCCATGCTGGATAAGTTCTGAGCTAACTGTGCATGTTTTACTAGGGAATTTTCAAAGGTCTTTTTAAAGTTTTTGTCATGACTGAAAAGTTGGTTAAATAAGTGTGTATGTGCGTGCTATAGAGTTTGTTTTCAAAGCCAAATATAGAAACAATGTCATGAAATGAAATAGGAAGCAGTGCCCACCTCTTCTGGGAAGAACACTCATGAAAGATTGCCACTCTAGCCACAAAATTTGGAGAAAAAACTATAGCAGTGGAATAGAAGGTAAATATGATATCTCTAAAATGACCTGAAGAGCAACTGAAAACAGAGAACTTTATTTAAGCCTCAAGCCCGTTAGCTTCATTAACACTACTTTGCATGCAGTGTAGGATGCTTGTTCTTACCAGACTTCTGCTTTTTCATTAGACTTGGCCTGGTAGGGGTCATAATTGTAGAATATGATGATGAATATTGTCTAGATGATCATCGATATTACTATTAATGTTATTAATACTGTTATTAATATTGGAATAATATTTATAATATTAATATATAATAATATTGATAATATTGTTAATATTATCTATGTGAGTGCATGTATGTGTGGACCAGTTGAAAAATAAACTAAAAATTTGCTAACAATGACAGACCAGCAGTATAAGAAATGTTAGTTTTCTCTGCAGTTTCACATAGGAAACAACTCTGGTAAGCGTGTGGTAGCTCTTGGCACATCTTGGTTTCTCATCGGTAGCGACCACTTCAATTACATGAACATGTGATCTTGCATATATGTTAAGAACCAGAAATTCTGAAGCTGAAGGGAGATAAACAATATTCAGAAATAGTGTTAAACTTAAAAATTCAACATTAAGGAAATTGTGAGTGAAGGGATTGCATAATTGGCAGTTTAGGCTCTATAAACCTTTTATATGGGTTCATAGCCATATGTATTTCACATAAAATGTGAACAGTTGTGTAAAAGGAAAGTAAAAAGTAATTTTAATATGATAAGAATATCTTCAATATGCAATGAGTTATACTAAAGAGGACAAAACTAGTTTAGACTATTAGAATGACTCACAGTACTACTCATCACAGCATCTCATGACATCTAGAGACTAAACTGTCTCTTATATGTTACAATAGTTAACACTAGTAACACCATTTCAAAATAACAAGTTTTGAAGTGCAGTTGTCCATAAGAGTTTTCTTGTCTTTTGTCTGACCAAGAATTTGTGCTTCTGATACATTGTGGCAGTCTATATTTACATTAATCTTATTGTCTTCCTCTAGGAATTTACCACTACTGGAGTGCATACTGAGCTAGGTGATTTATCTGACCTTGTAGAGTATTCTTTAAATAAATCTGTCAGTATTATGTTTGCATCCATAAATGGAACTCGACATTGTTGACATCAGACAAGGTGAAAACAATCCTCCTAAACATTACCTTAATTCAGGGATATTAATTAATGATGAATTTCCTCTTCAAAATGCGAAGCAGTTGCTAGGCTTAGATGACCATAAAAATTTTCCAAGATAAATGATAAAATACAGAAAGTGAACCATGTTTCTGGAGGTGCTGTATTCTCCTCCACAGCAGCCTGGATGATGCTCACAGGTCTTTGGGAGAGCTGTTTACTGATCTTCAGTTAGGTACCTAGTTACATGCCACTTGCAGACCATTGCAGCAGGGCTATGTCTTCTCAAGGCTAGCTCTACGCTGTGTGCTTCAGCAGCAGAGTGGTTCAGAGGTGTGAAGAAAAGAAGCAATCCCTGACTGAGATAGCTGTACTGAGAAGATCCCCTGTTGCAGATGCAGTTATACAGCAAAGCTATTTGTTAGGGTTTTGGTGGAGCATAGTGTATTTTGCTGGCAGGGCAATGCCAGCAAAATAGACTACAGTGATGCAATCCTTGCAAAGTTGTTTTGTCACTGTGCAGCACACCACAATAGCCTTAGCAGGAGATGAAGTTTTAGGTTCCATTGTAGATAGCAATAGTGTGTGGCTGAACTAGCTCCTACATTCTGTAGTGTGCTGACATTTCTGAAACAGCTTTGAATATGTTACTAAACAGGGGAGAAGAAATGATGTAAATTAAGACTTCAGTCAATCCATTTTTTCCTTTATATGATCCTTTTATAGATGGCACCAAGTTTATTCCTTATTGCCCTCAAACTTGGAACGTGTGCAGTGTGCTGCAGATACTTGAAGTGATAATGAATAGCCATGTTGTTAATAACATTACAAGATAGGTGGTTATAAGGGCAGACAAGCAGGGAATGGCTGGAGCTTGATCAGCAGTGGGGAATGTCAGTATCTCCGGCATCAGTTATCGCTGAGAAGGCAAAGCAAGGCTGAGAACAAACTTTAACATGCCCTTGGATTCAGGAGTGAGAATAATTTCACACCATTCCTAAAACAAGCATTTTGCGAGTTTATTTCCTTCATTATTCTCCACTGTAGAATGCTGTGACTTCTTTTTTTCTACACAGTCAATGAGGCATGTTGTAATAGCAATTTATTTTTTTTACCCTCAGGGATTTTTTCCTTTAGAAAGAAAGGGATCATTTGGCTTTTCACTTGGAAGCAGAAAAAATTGGGACATTGTTCTTTTTGCTTCCGAGCAAAAATAGAGACTTTACCAAAGGAGAGAATGGATAGCTATTTACACAGTCTGTAATGATACTCCAAGTAGTTGGAGTTGGTGGTTGCTCTTCGGGTTATATTCACAAAAACATAAAAAATAGTCAAACATAGATTGCATGAAAGTTAAAATCAATAACTAAACCTTCTTTGCACTGCATCATGTAACAATTTGAGTTTCTCAGTCCCTTCTAAAATTGCTGTTCTAAAATGTATGACATGGAAAATCTAGATACCTTGGTGCTTCTCTAAGTTATCTATGAATTCAAATTTGCTCTCAGTGAAGTTGTTCATGTTTCTGATTAATCTCAGTGGATGAAGGACAATGGTGTTTATTTACAGGTGTTTATTATCTTTATGTTTTTCTTCTGTAGATCTGTAATTCCATGAAATGACAGACCAGGCTATATTTCACTGCTGGCTTCCTTCCTTGCCAAAATGCTTTTAAAAAAAAATACAGCTTTTTAAAATGAAGATTTTTTTATTATAAGTTTCTATTGAAGAACAGTAAATATTGTGTGTAATTTCAGAGCACATTAAAGCAGATAATGCATTTGGAATTTTGGAGTTTTTTCTCAACATTCTGAAAATTGTAACTTTTCATAGAAGGAAAATTCCATATATGAAGAGAGCCTCCAAATCTGATGTGATGACCCTGAGTAGTACAGGCAGCACCATCAAGAAGATGTGAAAACCTTGATTTCCATTTGAAGAGGTTTCAGTTTATAACCTTTCAGTTTGAGCAGCCTTTTTCTTTGATTCCGTTTTTTACAGTAGCTGTAAGGTACTGGATACTGTGTACCCAGCTGGAGTTCTGGAGGCTTAGCCTAATCTAGACAGCCATTATCACAGTCTACAAAACCAAAACAAAATTGTGAAACATGGCCTGTGACAATCCTTGTCACCAGAAGCAGTAAAAGTTTTTGGTTTGGACTGTGATGGTAAGTTCTGTGAGAGCGCTTTTTGGACTAGTAAGGGATCTGGTTGCCAAAACTAAGATTTAGGCCATCATTGGGCTGTTGCTTCAATGCTCTTGATACTTCTGCTCTTCAGACGTGTTTTGCAGGATAGCAGTACCTTCTGTTGTTGTGTTTTATAGGGATCCAAACTGTACTGGAGTTGACTGGCTACAGTTTAAAAAAACACCTGGACCATAATCCCAAGAAAATGAGGCTCCTTCTGGACCCTGGTCAATCATAAATGTTAGAATGGAGATTTTTCCCATGTGCAGTGATAGAGCTGTCTGACAGAAGTTGCCATGACTGTGAACTGCAGATGTCTTCAGAGTTACATAGCTGTTGGGTTGGGAGAAGAAAGAGCTCAGAAATGCAACTGCAACCTCATAAACCTGAACTCTGCCTAAATCCTGCACTGGATACTGATAGGGCTGTTTGGATCTGTGCCATGGTCCTTAGAAATCAGGACTTTCTTCTCCCATTGATGCCTGTGCCCTCAAGAAATGTTTACGATGCCTCTTGTGATAGTAACAACTCTTGCAAATGAGAATCAGTTTCAGTAGAGCTAATTGTATTGGAGCCACCGTTTCCTCATGTGAAACATGAAGGACATTTGTTACTGGGAAACAATCCATTGCATTTTTATAATCTTATTTGTGCTGTATTCTGAACAGAAGTCTGAATGCAATGAAATGCCATTCATTTGTGTTTTAGAAACAATGCCCTCTATTCTGAAAATATTTTTCCAAGCCTTATTTGCTAAGAGCAAGTCAGAGGAAGACAAAGTAAAAGTCATTCTTCATTTTAGCAGAACCTGTTGCTCTCCACTGGTCAGTCAGCACAGGAAATCAGCATGCTGAGAAAATACCCGCATGTCATGAAAAACCACAATGTGTTTCAAGTTGCTTTAGAGACACTAGGCAAGTTACTTTGGTTTCAGAAAAAAACCTGACCCTACTCCCCTTTTCCTTTAACCAGTGTCCTGTTCACATCTTAGGCAACAAGAATCACTCTGCTTGAAAAAATAGTTGCATGAGTAGTTCAGACAAAACACAGTTTTAGTTCAGCCTTGAATTTAATGCTTGCCTCTGCAATCTTCTGAGATGTGATAGCAAGTACTAGTGTTGCACCAGCAAAGCTTCACAACACCTTAGTGAGCATATCCTGCTATATTTCTTTTCAGGGCTTTTGAAAAATTCAAGGGAAAGTGAGTAGATTTCTGTGCACACTGGAACAAGAAATGTTTCAATGTTGCTCAATCTGGGTTTTTGGTAGGAAAAACCCATTATTCCAGAAAATTTTAATCTAGCTTTATTGCCATCTCACTGTCAGCAGCAAGTGAACACAGGCAACTCAAACCTAAAAGAAAAAGCCTACTTTCTAAACTCAGAAATGTTACGTCAACAATGATGGAGCTAGTAGCAAATTCCTATCTACTCTGGGTCCAGTCACCAGAAGATGCTGGTCTCAGTGTGAACTAGCCTTGAGTACACGTAAAACAACTCTGCAACACTTTACAGGCATCTCAGACGTTGCTTGCAGATCTCCTGGAAGGAGGTCATCCTGGCTACCTATGAGGTTTAGACAATGTTTTTATATTACATTCCGTGATCTCTCCCTGGTGAAGTTTAGACCAGCTATATACCCCAATACCATGTGATACTTCATGTGACTTGTATGTGAAATCTGCAACAAAGCATTAATGTCTTTACAGAAATTATAAGAATTGATGATTACAGAAATGTATGATTTACTTTAAATTCCCAGCCAAACAACAAGCTGTTTCAGTGCACAAAGATTTTCCCTTTATTTGTATTTCACATTATATTCTTTTAGTATTTGATCTTCTGCCCTTACTGTCATCTCTTTATTTCAAAATAAAAAGATATAAGAGACAAATCTGGCTTTAATGAAGGCACTTATCTGTTGTTTTTAATTTTAGGTCAGCTGTAGAGGAGATTGAAGTGTAGCTTCTTGTATATGCTGGATCCTGGCCTCAAACTTCCATGAGCTTTCTAGGCCTGCAGTGCACAAGCTTTCAAAGGCTTCCTTGTTCAGAGAGCACTTTGTGCACTGAACAGTGTTCTGTAGCTGCCTAGCAAAGAGCTCCACACGGTGGATTTTCTGTTGTCATCTGTTGCCTTTTGGGGGGGGGGCTGGAACCTTTAGGGAATTCTATCTGAAAACAAATGACACTGAGAAATAAATGAAAGGCTTAACAAAATGTCTTCAGAAGTTGCAGTGCTGATCTTGCTTTGTTATTAATTCAAAAGCTTAAAGGAAAGGGTGATTTAAAAAAGAATTTCAACCCAGATGCTCATTCCTAGTAAAGCATAACCCTGAAAATCTCTCTTATTCCTACAGTATCCGAGAAAGGGACGGCAATGGTTCCTATGCCCTGTGTCTGCTGAATGATGGAAAGGTACTGCATTACCGTATTGACAGAGATAAGACAGGAAAGCTCTCCATACCAGATGGAAAAAGATTTGACACTCTCTGGCAGGTCTGTTAAATTTGAATCACTTGGATATCTGTCATTATGTTTCCATATAACTGACTAAGGCAGCTTGTTTTACTTTGCTGTGCAACAACAGTCTTTAGCTAAACAGCAACATGTTTTGGCAGGTTATTTGTCATATGTTTCCAACTTTATGTGGTTTCTATACATGAAGAAAATACATGTTAATGTAGAAAGCTATGTAAGTGTAGAGAGTTTAATCATTTTTAAATGTGATGTTGCAGCTTGGCCGAGTTCAAAATTGCTGTAATTATTATTCAGTTAGCTGAACATTCTCTAGAATGGAACACAGTTTGCATTTGCAAGTGACCATATTCAATAATAGTTATGCTAGGTATAGTCTTTTGCTAATATCCTTTATGACAGCAATAAACAGAATTCTAGGAAGCACAAAGGGGATGGTTTAGGATGTGTCCTGGTTTCGGCAGGGATAGAGTTAATTTCCTTCCTATACATGTACTTAATTTCCTTCCTATACACATACTGCATTCTTTAACTTTGTAATTCTCTACATTCAAGGCTGAAAAAGCATAGTTTGCTGAGGGTTACCATCAAAACATGTCTGACCCCTGGTAAAGATTAAGCAGTTAAAGAATGCATAGTTGACTATGCCATAGTTGATAATAAAACTGAATACTGGAGAAATGACTGCATAAACTGAAAATGCTAAGGGAATTGAAACCCCTGCAGAAATCTCTTATGTCCTCTTGCTTGAAATTCTATTAAAACAGGTAAAGTAGTCACAAGTCTAAAATATGAGTCTTTACTTGCATATATTAATTCTTAGCCTTTCCTGTAAATGTCCTGCATATTTCTTTCCTGGAGTCACCTGAAATTTAAAAGCAGCTACGCTATCTTACAAGTTTTTTGAATATGTCTGCAACTCTTTCACTCACAGACTCCCTCCTTTCTACCCAAATGCACCAAAGCCAAAATAGCAGTAATGAACCTGTAATGAAATGGCATGGAGAAGACAGTCCAGAAACACCGATGGCCACAACTATTGGTGCTATACATTTATTAACTGTTTACATGCCATTGTGACTTTGAGGTCCAAAGAAAGCATTGCGTATTAGGACAATTCCTGCACTGTAGTTATACCCATCTCGAAAAAACAAAAAAGAGGGCAAGAACTCAGATGTATAAAAAGAAGTGATTTGCTCAGAGTTACAAAGCTGATTAGTAGCAGAACCAGGTGTGGACTGCTGAGTCTTACAAATCCAGTTCCTGGATCAGGTTCAAGATTCATCCACAAGTTTAATTCAGAAACATGCACCCCTGCTAAAGAGAAGTAAAGATGAGGTGAGAACATGTGCAGTAAAGATCTGCTGTATACCCAGTTCATTTGCTGTAATATATACCAATTATTGTACATATGCACAAAATTTTAAAGAGACAATGTATTTAACTATGCCTCCCTTACCTTTTCATATCTTCTTCTCTCCTTCTCTCTTTTTTTTTTCCCCTCTTATTCTGGTAGTTAGTTGAGCATTATTCATACAAACCAGATGGATTATTAAGGGTTCTTACCATTCCCTGTCCACAACTTGGCTCAGAAAATGGTGAGTTATTCCTGTTATTTTGATATGTATAAATAGCCATGCTAATGATGATAAAGATGTGTGCATTTTTTCCACTTGCCATGGAGGTGGGTGCAGATTATAGTAGATGAAAGTTGGATAAAAAAAAATTTCAGTGTTAAATTTCCAACTTTTCAAATGAGTTAAGGTCTGCCAGACCATGCGGGATGGAGGCAGATCCTGTAGCTTAAGGGAGGCTACCAACTCCAATTATTGCTGGCTCTAAATTAATGTCAGATCCAAAATGTGCTTTGCTACTCAAAGTTGGCCCATACACACTAGCAAGGTGGTCATCACAGGACTCCTCCAACAGTCCTTACTCCAAGCTGAGGCCAGCACGTCAGCTGCGCTACTATAGGCATTCAGGTTGAGTGCAGTGAGAGATGCACCCAACAGGTGAGTTGCTGGTAGATGAGGAGTTACTTCCCATGTTGGGGAGAGCAGGACAGAACAAGGGGTTGGCTGCACCTGATGCTGAAAATGGGTGTCAGAGAGGCATTCCTTGATAACTTGGGGGAAGGGAGGGGAAGGGGCTGGGGGGAGTGTCCTGAGGTCCAATATGCTCTTTGGTCATGTTAAATACCGATGAGACCTTATCCTCCCTCTTGCCCTGACTGCCAGGGGAAAAAAGATGCTTCTGCCTGATCCTTGTCTAACTTGTGCTATTCCAGAAGTGGTGATCTCTCTCTAAGGCCGCCTTCTGTCATTCTGACTGGATACCAGTGCCGTGGTGAGAGGATATGCCTGCACTTTTTCTGCTCCCTTGAATCATTTAGGCACTGCACATACTTTTGTCTCTGTGGCAGCACATACCAGTCTGCTGCACACTAGAGACAAAAGCAAAGAAGATGGACCAGGAGAAACACTGTAATGTGATTTAAAAACTAGAAAGTTGGTCCCCTGTGTAAAATCTTCTGTTCTTACAGTACATTTCTCACCTTGCTCAGTATCCTTACACGTTTGATTCTTTTACAGATAATGTTGTTTTTAACACTCGTCCTCACCTTCCTGGAACCCCTTCTAAGGTAAGATTAGGTGGTGATACAGCAGTAGTGTTCATTTGAGAAGGCTTACAGTCACATCCTGCTCTAGGAATCCTAATGCTTGGATATTATTGCAGCAGTGAATTTGTTTTTCTAGGGATATAAACAGTAAGTTGAAAAGAATAAGCTTAACATATTCTAGCATGGTTATTGCTTTCATCAGTGTTTTGCATGAGCTATTCAACATTTAATTTTGTGAACTTCTTTCATAGATATAATGTATGTGAAAATCAATATTTTTCATATGCAAAATGCTTCATTGATGATCGTCTTCTATAGTGACTCTATCAACACTAGGAGGAGAGATAATGCTTTGTTTACGTTGTCCATTTTGAGAATATGCTGACTGAAGCAGAAATGGAGGTTCAGTTTATTTTCATATTTGGTGTGTGCAGTTAACATCAGACTTTGCACAAGGGTTTGATTCCTTGTGCAGTGATATTAGGTGAATTTCTTTCATCAACTCCATGAAAAGTGAGCAAGCCCATCTGTGATTATAATTGCCTGAGTTCTTAGAGTCCATTGATTAGAGGAGCCACCTGAGGTGTGATACATAACACCATCTCATTTAGCTGTAGTTGATCTCATCTGAAATAGGGAGTTTAATTTAGTTGTTTCACCACTCCCTGGAGAGCCTAATCATCTAGGTCATTATCTTGATGCAGTCCCACATTATAGAAAAAAATATTTTTGTTCAAATAGGCAATTACATTTATTTCAGTACTGTTGAGTCCCTGTGGGTCCATGAACAGCCATTCTCATACCACCACTTTCTGCAAATCAGGTGCCCTTTTAAATCACTGGAAATTAAGCAACCAAAATCGGTGCTGTTTGTTTTTTAAATGTTGTCCTGAGGTTTGGATCTATGCCACTTGCCATTTACAAGGACGACCATGAAGTTTAAGCACATGAGACCACATGTATATCATCTGGTATACACTCAGTTATAGTGATGGAGCAAGCGCATTCAATGTGGGAATACTACGTAGGTTTTATATTATCCATAGAAAATTTTGCAGTTTAAATGTAAATGAAAGTAAATTCAAGAAATCTTACTTTAGGTATTTAACTTATATTTTTTTCTGTTACTACTTCTTTGATATCTAAGTTGACTGATGTTTAGGACTGTGCAATGAAAGGAAATGGGCCAAGCTCTTCTCTTTTCATCAGTGCATTGCAGTAATACCTCCCCAGTTGTTCATGGTGCTTTACACGTGAAAAACTCAGTCATGCTAACAGGGTATGATTAACCTTGCCTAACATTAATGAACTGAAATGAAGAGCCAGTCATTCAGCAAATCACAAAGGCTCACTTTTGAGGAATTTTGAAGCAAGAAAAAGACACATACCCATCCACATGTCACTTCCGCCTAAAAGTGGTGGAATGACTTTCCACCAACACGTGCCTATGTCTTTCCACTCAGAAAGTGGAAAGGTGATTAGTCAAAACTATATGCCTTGCTTCTAGGTAGCCATAGTTAGGTGAGATTAATTCCACCCATGAACATGTACTTCTCTAGCAAGTAGCTGACTTAAATATGCTTGGTCACTTGCACATTTTACATACAACCATTAACGTTTTCAGGATTGATCAACAGTAGTTACATTTAAGACGGATGTTAGTTACATGACGGATAGAAGGAAAAGCACCGAAGATATGAGTGAGATGTGTTGAGTGCATATTTTGCAAATATTCTCCTAAAATACTGTTTAAAGCTGCAGTATGTTTGACATTCTGAACTTCTTAAAACTGAAATCTGAATTTTGTGTTTTATTTAGGAGTTTTATAAAACAGGCCTGCTAAGTTACTTTCCTGTAGTATAAACATAAAAATAGAAAGTGAAAAATTTTAAATTAATGTTACTATTTATGGAGCTCAAAGATTTCAGTTAATATTTCCAGGTTCTCATGCATTAATATCTTTGTGCAAAAGCAGTAACTCACTACAGACCACTCATGTAGCTTTTTTTATACACAGAGCCTGAAATACAATGAATTCAGATTGCAAAAACAAAAATGCATCCTGAAAAGAATGAAAAGAAATACAATCACAAAGTCTTATGTAGAGGATGTTCAATCTATCTTCACATTATTTACACCATCATAATTAAGATATAAATTTAAGAGTTTCTGACATTTCTGAAGTACTGCATCTTTTTTATTTTACAAAATGGATTGCCAAAATATGTGAATTAGGTTTGTGAATGTTTGAATTGGTACTCAAAATAATTGTGATGAATTGGAGAAATGTCCTGGAAAAATCAGGGTGAAGTTCTGTAGAAACTAGTGCAACATATTGCACTTCTAATGGTCAGCTGTAGAACAGAGGATGGGGAGCAGCAGCAGTTTTTCAGAGGATGTGATGCCTGTAATGGATCAAAACAGGAACAAGGACCAGCAATCACCGTGCTGGTAGAAGAAAGGGAAACATCAAGAGTGTTTCCAGCTTGTTCAACACTGGTAAGGTCTCAGCTGGAATACTTTCACCATTTTTTGATACTGTATCAAAGAGTGTTGTCCAACAGGAGATAATGCAGAGCAAGGCAACAGGAATGATCATGACTTGTGAGAAAAGATTGATTAGAATAAAGAAGCAAAAGAGAGAGAGTAGAAGGACAGAACATGATTAACAGGGGAAGAAAGGATGGGAGTGGCCTGTTCTGAGGGACAATCTAATACTGGTGCTCCCATCCAGACCAATTTTTCAATAATTTTTTATTTTTATATATACTAATGCCTGAAAAACACTGGTAAGATTCCAAAGCCTTAGTGGAGAGCATTCCCAAATCTGAAGTTGCTTTGACGCTAAGAGAATGTATGACCACTGTAGAAAGATCTGCTGGTTGATATGCAAGGCATACTGTCCAACTAATTTAACTGTAAACTGTTAGTGTGTCAGGGCTTGGAGTAAAATTTACGACATCAGGGAAGGGATTTGTGTAGTATTTTCTAATGCTCCAAGAGCAAACTTAGAGTAACAAAATGTTACTCTTTCTTGTCCCCTTTTCTGTAATCCTTTTAGGTTTAAAAAGGACATCTCTTTTTTAGTGATACTAATATGCTTCCTCTGCAAATGGAAGGACTTTCTGCTGAAAGTCTGTATTGGAGATAATTTCTCCATGCAGAATATGGAGGCTTACTCCTTACTTCTCTCAGCACGTGTATGGACTAGGACTTTTCTTGCCTTTCACCAGAGGCACCATAACTAGATTTAAGGTGATTTTGATCCCCTTTGACTTTGTAAATTACTTTTTTCTCCCTGCACGTCATCCTAATATGTATTTAAACATGCAGAGGAGTTTTTGATATGAGCCTAAAATCAGTTGTTGACATTACAGTGAAGCTGCCAACTTCTGGCCACTTCGCAAATTCTCCACTTAACCTGTTTCAGTATTTTATTTGTTTAGCCACAGTTTATCAGATAGGCTGTACTCATAAGGTTTAGGTCTATTATTACTAACTTTAGACTAGTACTGTTGCTGTCCCTGATTAAGTATTCCTCTTAGCATGCATTTGTATGTCTAATACAAACATTTGAGTTAAGAAGTATTACTATCAATGCAGTACAGGTGGCTGCTTGGTCAAGTGCTGGGAGCTACTCTTGTCAGAAAAGTATAATGAACCATGCTCACCATGTGCAAAAGAGCACTTAACCTCTTAGAGAATTTATCTGTTGCAAAACTATAGCTAAGAAGTACTTCAGGTTTCATTTATTCCCAATATGGAAAGAGAATTTTGTGAGGTAAAAGAAAATAGCGGATTCAGTAAGCTTTTTCAATGTGCAGTAACTGAATTTTTATGTATCACAGCAATGGAGACTGTCAAGCATCAAAAAAGTTTCTGTTCTTCCAGCAGGAATAGGGACTGCATGGCTATCTTTGGTGGTTTAAAACAGAAGATACCTTTTTTATGTGAAATCAAACATTTTTTTTTAAAAAGAAAGCTAGGAAAAATACCAATCCTATGCATTAGAAAAGCTATCTTTTCAGGAAAAAAAAAAAAGTCCAAACGGGTCAATTAAAAGTTCAGAACATCTAACTGTAAGTCAGTTCAAAGGCTCTTTAAAGTGGGTGAGAATGTGGCTCAGATTATTATTTCAACCTCAGCATCAGCCTAAATGCTTGGTCAGTAAGTACTGCATTTCAGTTTTAATTAGGCAGGTATGATCTCTCAGTGACCCCTAGAAATGCTAATTAGTAACATTTAATTAAATTAATGTATAATTGTAAAATATATTTGCATTTCTTTTAAAAGTATCTTTATACAGAACATAAGTGCACATGTAAAATCTAAAGCCTGTTCATTTTTGTTTGGAATTAATATCAGTTTGTGTGCTTTTTGCTTCAATAACCACATTGTTTGTTGTAAGACCAAGGTGTGCTTCAAATCTTGCTTGATATATTAGTCATACTTCAAGACACTAAAGTTATCAGCTGATTCACATTGCTAAATACGTTGGGGATGGCTAAAGTTCAGTAACAGAGGCAGGAGAAACATACTGCCTAAAAGACCTGGGGAAAGGGCAACAACGTGCTTGAATTTAAAAACTGCCTTAGGGTATATCTACAGATTCAAGATGGTTTGAGAGCAATATAGTTGAAAGAAAATTTAGTACTAAGATTTCCTTTACTACATTTGTTTGATGCATCATATATGTACTTGCAGGCACACGCAAGAGAGAGGTTGGGAGTGTTTTGTTCTTGTATACTACGTCTGTTTTATAAAATACCTTCAGCTATTTTCCTGACACATTTACTGTTCCTCTTTGACATTGTGGTTTCTAGAGTTTGACAGGAGGTGGAATTATCTCAAGACTCAAATCGTACACCTTTCCAAAGGCTGGCAGCAAAAAGGTGCCTCATAGTCTCTTTAGGTTTTTGACTGAGTTAAAAGGACTTACACTTGATTAATTTCACTCTTCCCTCCCACCCCCCCTTTTGGCTTGCTGTTACTAAATGTGTGTCTTGGCTACTAACAATCAGGTTGTGAAGATTTTGTAAGCTTTCTGCTTCTTTCCTAATCATCTGCATAATTATGGCCTTGATTTTATAACTAAAGCAATGGTTTTAGAGAAGTTTTAAAAATTGAGGGACTATTTTAAAGTAATCTCTCACATCCCAAAATATTATTGCAGAACTCAACATGTCTGCAAATAAAATGTAAGTGATAATGTGTTTTTCAAAAAACGGTCACTTATAGCAGAACAAAATGATATTTCTACTCTGAACTATCATTCCTAATCAGAAAATTGGCTTGCTTACACAGTGCTATTACTGAGCAAATTTAGGGAACAATTTGTTAATAACAACCACAAAATATATTCTTACAGAACCTGTGTGCACAAATCTTGTTATGCATTGATGTTAATTACATTTAGGCAGGTGTAAGACATCACAAGACCAAGCAGAATGGGAAAGGTGATAAGATGTCAGGGAGTCAAGGGGGACCCAGCCCTGTACTAATGAAAATGCTGCTGCATGGCCAGAAAATTATGCTGTCCAGTAATTGATGTAGTTGTGAAGCATGTAGTTACGAGCTTTCTTTGCATGCTGAGAATAACATGTGTGTCCCTGTTCCACCCATGAGTCTCTCTTTTTGTTTATTTATTTAGTTATTTCCAGTTGCTCTTCAACAAAAATGAGCAGGCATAGAAAGCCCTAGAGATACGCTGCTGTTCAGAGTAAAAAAACTATGTTTGACATATACTGTATTTGATAATCCTAGTAAATAATAATTATTCTTTTTTTTATAACTTCAGTTCACTTTAATACTAAAGTACCAATAGCTGTTGTCACCTGTATACCCTTACAGGACCCGTGTCTTGTTTTTAATGTGTTGTCATCTTGTACAAATACATATAGAGTGTCAGGACATGTTCTAAAGCCATCTGAAAAAAATTGCCATACTGTCACACATTAGACAAGAGAAGTATTTTGGTTTTGTTCAGAAAAGTGAGTGTGGGGTCTGAATTCTCTAGACGTGGCTTTGGTCACTCTGCTGTATGGTCACCTGGTTAAACTTGTGCTTCTCTCTGGTTGCTTTCTGCAGTCAAATACCTATTTCCTGCCTTCTGGGGAACATACACAGAGTACAGACTGAAGCATATTGGCAGAGAAAGACCAATCATTTAAGAAAATAATTTCAGAAATCTGATTTGATCACCATTTATGTGTACTTAACCCTGAATACTCAAACCCACACATTTCATCATACTGCCAAATTTTAGACTCTAAACAAAAGTCCTGCTCTCAACATTTCCAAGATTTACCATCCATTAACCCCAACATGCAGAGTTTACTTTAGACCTGGTTAATTAGGCAGTTACTTCTCTTATGTCAAAAACTTTCAGACAGTAAAATAGAAAATTTACACTGTTACATTTATTCAGTCTTGGAAATTATGGGGTTTTTTTAATTTTCACAAACGGGTTATTTGGGTATAATTTTAGCACTCAGATCAAAATTTTTCAAGCTGTTTTACTCACTAATGTGAAATTCGCAATTTAGACGACAATATAGATGAACTCCTGCCACCTAGCGGCGACTAAGATGTCTTAGCCAAAGCTCATTGAGGATTTGGCAAATAAGGTCTTTGCCATGGAGTATTTTGCTATTCAGTTTGGTTTGTGTTTTTGCAAATCAGAATTATTAACCTGAAAAGAAATCACACTTGCTGTACGGATTGCCTTCATAAGTATATTCTTTACTATAGAAAGATAATCTTTACTATAAAAATCAGACTTAGAGTAGTTAGAGCCGTTTCATTCATATTTTAAAGCAAACAGTAAGTGGGTCTTGTTCTCATTGCATCAACTAGATGCTATCAAACCTGTTTAGGGGTTATCCTACTAAAGCCTTATCCATTTGTAGAAAGTGGTATTCTTTTTACTAAAAAGATATCCTTGAGTCAATGCAAACTCTCTGCCTCCTGCTTTCCTGTCATTGTGGATGTGGCTATATTACTATAAAAGTGCCACACTAGTATAGCTAGACCCTACTAAGGGGAAGAATGGCACATTTAGATTAGCTTAACTGTGGGTACCTGGGAATTTTAACCAATGAAAATTAAACCCTAGCGGAAGAAAAAAAAAATGTTGATGTGAAAATAGGACAGGCTCACAACAGCTAGTATGAGAGCATAAAATAACAGCCTGCCCCATAGTTTACAAATGTACGTACCACAAGGTGTCACATAGTATGTGCCATTTTTAACAGGCTCCTCTAGTGGACTCTTTTCTTGTATTCCTTTTTACTGGACAAGCAAATCCGTGGTCATTTTGCTCATTCTCTGCTTCTTGTAGAATACAAGGAGTAATCTCCTAGCCTATACCTTGGTTGTATTAAGACAAAGCTCTCTTTGTTAGAAAAAGATCTGCAGAATTAATCTTGCTGTTCTTAAAGTGTAGGGCAGAAAGGACTCTGGATTTAAATGACAGTTAAATAAAAAGGAAATTTTATTGTACAATTATGCAAACCACTGTACATGCAATGATACATACCTCATGCACCATTTCTAGTTAGCCTTGCTTGACTTCAAGAGAAAAATTCCAACCTTTCTGCTAGAATATCCTGTTCAAAGTCATGCAGGGTGCTACATGCCACAAACACATAACTGGCAGAACTAAAGAAAAATATTTGAGGTTTTCTGAGTGCTGCACAATATTCCCAAGTTACTAATATGAGCTGAAAAGGTGCCTGTGAAACATCAAATCGCAGTTCAACCAGAAATATTAATGAAAAAAAAACATTGTTAAGCTGTTTAATCAAACTGCAACAATGGGGAATATCATTCCACACATACATATATATTAGTTAACTAAGCTAATGCTAATGATATGTAAGACCTTATCACTCATCTTAAACATGAGCAGCTCTCTGAGAAAGAGAACCCACTTTGTTAGATTTGGTGGCACTGTCATTTCCAATTCACAGCTGCAGAGTTTTATTCACAAGCACGGGAGTGATGCACTCATTTTTTTTTTAATGCAGTTCCTGAACAAGAGTATCCAATCCTTTCTGATTCTTTTATTTTGTTCTTGAATTGCAAAGAGCAGAAATGTCTGTATATGTCCTATTTGAGGAGTCAGCTATGTCATGGCCAGAGCTATATTTTTACCAGCTGTTCTGCACTAGTGAATGGATTCTTGAGATGTATGAATTTGGTGTACATGAATTCTGTTTGGCCAGTCCAAAGTATGCCAGTTCATACACTGAGACCTAGGATCAGGGATATTTAACTACCTCTAGTGTGCAACTATTCACATGATACCTTATGCCCTCTAAGTTTTTTAAAATTTGTGGGGTTATCCAGTACTGGCTGAGTACTTCTTAAGTGTTTCTGCCCTGTTGTTCAACAGCAATCAGATGAAGCTTACTTATCAGACCTATAGAAGGTGTTGCAGTGGAATTGGTAATTTCCATCATTATGATTCAGCCTGCAGGGTTATATTCCCATCAAAAAAGCATCACTTCTTCTAACAGTAAGTTCAAGTCCATTTGAAACCTTGAGCTTGTCATTTTCAAAGGCCTTTCCCAAAGTGCTTGTATATAATTTCTTGTAAGCTTGGGTTACAATGAGGAAAAGTGGTACACAATCTTTTTACTCATCTAAAAACGAGGAAGATCTGCTGAAGTTGTACCCTTCTCTGGGCTGAATTTGTATTCCTCGTTATGTAACAGCAACTACACAAACTCTATCCAGCACTTGACTGTTTGTGGAAAGAAAGAAAACGTAGCTGCCGTGCTTCATTGGTGAGCTTGGAGCTACAGCTACACCCGTGTGACTTTACCTAATTGTGACTACAGAAAATGTTTCACAGTTTTAAGTGAAGGGTGTGCTGTGGGACATTTCAAGGCTTGGGTTCGGATAATCCCATCACACTTTTTGGTGCACAGTTGAGGTATTCCCCACAGTGAACAGAAGACAATTGATAGTCCTATCAAAGCTTTCAAAAAGCAAAGGAGTCCCAGAGTGATGCAGTATCTTCTAGATGTCATTTTCTGAACACTTTGCATTTCTATCAGGAAGATTATTTTAAGGGTAAAGTACACAAAAGGTATCCTTTAAAACTGTGATTCTATCGTTCCAAAGTATTTCAGAACTTTCCTTCCAGTATCCTGGAAACTGCCACTGAAGACTCAGTATCTCAGTCCCTTTTAGGTAGTCACCGTATTTTTACCCTTTTTTTCCCCACTCTACTTTTGGACCCCTTGGCCAAGAAGTGTCAACCAGAGGCTTCATAAAATCCATGCAATGTGGCAATTAGCACCTGCTTCCTTTGAACTTGTATCTGTCTAGCAACAGGTATTAATGTCAGTCCATATTGCTTTGTATCCACTCAGTTAATTGATTCCAATTACCTTTTGGAATGTAAAATGATCTCCCTTTTAAAGTATAAATGTAGTTAACGTAGGAAGCAAGAATACATTCAGGAAGCTATCCAGTGAAACTATAATCGATTCTTAGTAGTAATACTGAATGGGTCATAGTAACTATCAATAAGATAAAAAACCCTTAGAAGTCTTGATGTGTTCCAAAGCAATACAGGATATATGAAATGCACAAACTAAATTCAGTGTGGTCTCAGTAAGTATAATACCATCTGATTTGTTTTTGCTTTGCAAAAGATTATTAATATTTTTGACTGCACATAAGCATTTCCCTATACATCCTGACATAGTGTAGGGAAAGACTGTCCTAAGTGTTCACAGTGAAACTGCTAGCCCATCACTTGAGACGTTTAGGATTGAGTTCCAATCTTAGTGGGGTTTTTGAGTTAGTGAATGGCCTGTGTGTGAAATAGTGATATAGGTCTTGGAAATACAGTTCTTAACTTGCAGACATGGCAAGGTGTACCAAGCTAGAGAAACAAAACTAGAGCTGAGGATCTTAGAATCATAGAATCGTTTACATTGGAAACGACCTTTAAGATCATCAAGTCCAACCATTAACTGCCAAGTCCACCACTAAACCATGTCCCTAAGCACCACATCTACACGTCTTTTCAATACCTCCAGGGATGGTGACTCCACCACTTCCCTGGG
>NW_008796115.1:345588-373375 GCF_000699145.1 Aptenodytes forsteri
CCTTCTCTGGACACGCTCCAGCACCTCGATGTCCTTCTTGTAGTGAGGGGCCCAAAACTGAACACAGTATTCGAGGTGCGGCCTCACCAGTGCCGAGTACAGGGGCACGATCACTTCCCTACTCCTGCTGGCCACACTATTTCTGATACAGGCCAGGATGCTCTTGGCCTTCTTGGCCACCTGGGCACACTGCCGGCTTATATTCAGCTGGCTATTGACCAGCACCCCGAGGTCCTTTTCCGCCAGGCAGCTTTCCAGCCACTCTTCCCCAAGCCTGTAGCATTGCCTGTTGCTTTTGTGACCCATGTGCATGGCCCAGCACTTAGCCTTTTTGGACGTCATACAATTGGCCTTGGCCCATCGATCCAGCCTGTCCAGATCCCTCTGTAGAGCCTTTCTACCCTCAAGCAGATCAACACTCCTGCCCGTATCTTCTTTTATGTCCTGCATATCTTGTTTTATACCATTCATTTGCCTCCTTGTTCTTGAGATTGGCTGGTCAGTTTGGTCCCTGACCTATCTCAGAACTGTCTCAGGGCTCTTGTGGCTTGCCCTGACAGCAAATGGCCTTTCAACACTGTTCCACAAGATTGAGCAATTCAAGTCAGAAACATTACCCTTACCATCCCTGATGCCACCATGCTCATCCCACTAGGCCAGAATTTTGCCTAGTGTTGGCCTCCTACTTGGCATTTGCTGTAAAATCTATGTAGTGAAATCTTTTCTGCTTCATCCAGCTGGGCAGATCGCTTCATTACGATTTAAAGGTCTGTACCGCCCAGGTCAGGCATTTTCCCTAGAAAATGCAGTTTCCAAGTGATAGAACTTCTGTTGCACCCAATAATTCACTCCTAGACATTTCTCAAGCTCTGTTTTTCTTTACTTGAAAACCACAACTGTTTCAGGCAGGAACTTATGCCACTGAAAGCTTCAGTTATTAAAAAGAAGAATAACATACTCAAATATTTGCAAAATAGCCCTATCCAGTCTTTTGCAAGTACAATATACCTTTGTTTCCTATTCGCACTGAGCAAACTCATGTTGATGTTTGAATTTCTGGTTTTAAAACACTCTCTTAGGAGGGTGAGGTCACTCATGAGTAGAGTAAAATTTCTATACTGAGAAAGAAAATGGACTAAACTGCAGAAATAAGTTCTGTAATTCCCTGTTCCTGACAGTTCACAGACAGAAGAGAGCAGATTATAAGTTTCTGTCATCTATACTTTATTGTGCCAGACTCATCCTTCAGCCAAGGAGCTCCAGAACACACCATGTTCCGGCTGGGGTGGTTTGCGTGCTCCATAGTATTCCTCTGACAAAGAGTAAAGGCAGAGGGATTGTCTTTGAACCAGATGTTCAATTACAGTGAGAATGAGGTCATTTTCTCCCTCCTCAGAGCAGACAGACTGGCCTAGTATCTGGTCCATGATGTTTGTCCATGATGTTACACAAGCCTATTAAAATAATTATTTTTTACCGTAGTTTCTTCCAAGTGGAGTCACTCTATAACATCCACAAGAGAAACAGGAAAGTATTTTTTGTTTTCATTTGTGCTAGGAATTTCCCTATGGCCTAGATATATATAGAGAGAACTTGGAGAGGGAGGAAGGACAGATAAAATAGAAATCCGTATGACTACTTATGTTACAAGGCAGATTTGAAAGCATGTAAATTTAATATCTGCAGAATAAGGTTTGTGCATGACCTATTCCAGTTCATTCTCTCAGATCAAATTCTCTGAAGTATTTGCAATAACTTTTTATGCTTTAGCAGTGTATGTTTCATTTGGCCTGCATATTTGCTCAAGCAATAACCTCCAGAATGAAATAAACTTTGTTGGATCCCTTTCTTACTTTCTGATTCTCACCTATGTGTCTTTTGCAATCATTATGCCATAATCCTCGGGGGGGAAAAATGCTTTTAACTTACCTATTCATTGTTAAACATAAAAGCTCTATTTGTGTGCTACAGCTTCAGCCAACTATTGGCCACCCACCTGATGAAGTACCTTTTAATCCTTATGTGCTGCAAAGGAAGAGAGGTCTTACAGGAGCAGAAAAAGGTAGGCAGAGTAATTTGTCATTAATACAATTTCCTTCTTTATGCCAGAGATCTCTCCTCAACCCATATTTCTTTTTTCATGCATATATTTCACAGCATGTTGTGTATTGGTATAGCCACTACCATAGCTCAACCCTGGTAGCTGAAACTGCCAGATGTCACCATCTGTAATAAAAGTCAATTAGCAGAAATCGCTTTTTCCATGTTGAAGTGAAAGTTTATTACTTCCTTGACTCTAAAAGCTGCATCCTTGCACTTCATAAAAAGAATTGTACCCTGTTGCATCCACAGTGCCAGGTTGGTGCTCAGGCTTTCTGTAAAATGCAATTAAAGGTGGGTGCCTAAGAATGAACTACATATAAGGCAGCAATCTGAGTGAAGAATTGTCTGAGGTAACTAATGGGAAGTACTAAGGAGAAGGGCCAGCTTTTAACCCTCCTTCTGCCAAGGAACCTCCTGGTTTCACATTATGCAGATGCTCAATAGTTAGAGCATGTCACCAGGTGGAGGTCATTCTCTTTTGGGGTGTTCTAAAGTGCCTATAGCTGGGCTGCATGTGGTTTCTTTATAATGCCCTCGTAAGTCAAACACACTGATGTTCCTGAATATAGAAAGGGTGAATATGGTAGCTGTGGCAGCAAAAATGTCTCACATAATGTCTAATTTTTTCATTGATTGAATGGCAGGTGATCAGAGAGAGGCCTTACCCATGGATACTGAGGTCTATGAAAGTCCGTATGCTGATCCAGACGAAATGAAACCAAAAAATGTCACTCTTGACAGGAAATTGTTAACCTTGGAGGAAGGAGAACTTGGCTCTGGCAACTTTGGTACTGTAAAGAAAGGGTTCTATAAGATGAAAAAGTAAGTGTTTCCTTCTATTTTCATGGAGTCCAATATGTAAAAGCTCTAGCCTTTATTTTTCAGAGCAGCAGTAATCTTTGCATGTCATTTGGGGTGACAGACTGTATGTAAGTAATTTGGGCTAACATTGACTGGTTTCTTTCTTTGTACATACAGTCATTTTCTTCTCCTCTGTTTGCAGACACTTCTTTGCCTGCAGCGTAGTCACCTCCCAGCCATTATTTTTGTCTGTAAAGTGGGAAGTGCCCCTTATGACTATTTTCTCTCCTGTCAGGGATAGTAGCGTGGGAAGTCTGCTGCCTTCCTCCATAGTTTGTATGGGCAGTCATGCTACTCAGTATTTCCCATCTGCACAACCTCTCTTTGAGAAATAGTGTAGAGTGCCATGGACAGCTTACCTGTAGCAAAGAGATTCTCACCTAAAATAAGTATGATAAATACCTGTTTCATGAAGCTGGAATGTTGATTTTCAAGAAGACAGAACATGTTGTGACCTCTTTTACCATGTAATTGCAGTAGGAACAAACGCTGTTTATACTGGCAGAAGTGGGAGCACCTGACTGTTCATGTATTTTCATAGTAAAATGTTATCAGTATGTTGTTTAAGTGCATGGGCTGATTATGTATACACTTTCACCACTTGAAGCTGGAGGCATTTCTTTAACCAAGGTTTTCAGAGCCAGGAAGGATTTTTCTTTTTCCAGTACAGTCTGAGGGGATTTGAAGGGCTCTGGTTCCAGCTTGTGTATTTGCTATCTTGTTTCACACTTGAACTCTGTTGATCTCATCAGTCACTCTTTCACTTAGTTGTATGAGCTGAAGGTTGCAGGAGCAGGCTTAATTTCTCGGGATTTCAGAGCACTGCCTTGGGGCTTTGCAATGCTGCATGTTCTAGTCTCACCCCCAAAACACCTCAGCGCTTAGAAAGGCCTTTATAGCTTTTCTTGCCAGAAAAGCTTTATGGCATTCTTCCCAGAATGGGCAAGAATTTTTTTTCCAGTACATTTGTTTTCAGGCTTGTTAAGAAGTTTTTATGACTTATTTATAATTTTCTCAGGTTCTTTCCATTCTCCCTCTTTTGCTTAGCTGTCTTCTGAGCATTTGATAGAGAGATGTTCCTGTTACAGTTGGGTTTTTTCCCCTCTGAATGTCAATTCTGTCTTTTGTTACAGTTTGTACTATGTGCACAGAAACATCAGAAGAAGATTGTGTGCGCTTGCACATAGATTTTTCAGCAACTAATCCCAAAACTGGATTCTTTTTTGTAGGGGTGCCAAACCAGTGGCTGTAAAAATTCTTAAGAATGAGAGTAATGACCCAGCCATAAAGGATGAACTACTGAGAGAAGCAAATGTAATGCAGCAACTGGATAACCCATATATTGTCCGAATGATAGGCATATGTGAAGCTGAGGCCTGGATGTTAGTAATGGAAATGGCTGAACTTGGGCCATTGAACAAATTTTTGCAAAAAAATAGGTATGTAAGCTTTGATTCCATTTCACAGGATTTATCCAAAGGGGAAAAAAGATACAGGTCCTTTTTTTTTTTTCTTTAAGGGCAATTTTAAATTGACATGCTGTTAATCTAATAATTAATGATTGTAATTACTCTTCACTGGGACATGATTATCTTGTACATGTCTCCTAACTGTCAAATATTTCTGGTAAAATAGTGCATTTTGAATAAATGAAAGAATTTTCACGACCTTCACTTGCTCATTTATTGATATGATCACACATCATCTTGCTCAGGACATTCTTATGCTGCCTGTTCTAATTAAAGCTTAGCTAAACATAAGTGGATCAGGTTCCTAGTATGATGTGGGGAAGTTCATAGTAAAGATTTATATTTGAACTCCATGAAAAGTCATGAAAATGAACTCCTGACCTCTTAAAAATTCAATTATGATTTTCAGACATGTCACGGAGAAGAATATAACAGAGCTGGTACATCAGGTTTCCATGGGGATGAAATACCTGGAGGAGAATAACTTTGTTCACAGGGATCTGGCTGCAAGGAACGTGCTGCTAGTCACCCAACATTATGCCAAAATTAGTGACTTCGGGCTTTCTAAAGCTCTTAGTGCTGATGAAAATTACTATAAGGTAAGGTTTGCACACGACATGAAAGCTGTATAGTAGCATAGCTTAATAAGGTTATTTTCAGTTGAAGTGCAATTGTTTTTAAAGTTGAAAATTAGAAATAATATGTATCATCCATTATTTTAGAGCCTGATAGTAGGTCACTGATTTTCAAAATGCATGATCAACATTAAGAGATGTATAGGGAGGAAAAAGCTAGTCCCTTCTTTTATTTGCTTACTTCTTTCATTTACTTTTGGTAAACTTCTCATTAGAAGGTTGAAATTTATGGTGGAAATGAGATACCTCCTTATATAAAAGGGGGAAAATGTTGCAGATATGAACTTTTGGGCACTTACAGTTTTCACCATGTCCAAGGAAAATTTAGGCTAGCACACTGTATTATTGACTAACAGAACTGAATTTGTTTTTTGAAAGAATACCATTTGTAAATAATCTTTTGATCTAAGCAGAATTTTTTAGCTTGGTTTTAAATTCATTGGCTCTCTGTATAGCTAAAGGGACTGAAATAACTGCCACATTTAATAAGGTAAAAACATCCGTAGGAGACAAAGGCTCTAATCATGTCTGCATCTTTTTTTCTGATATATTGCTCTTGCAGTTCAAATTATTTCTTCCTTCTGCCTGTTCCCTTTCATCAGCTGTTTAAAACTAATAAGCCAGACCATGAAATGCTTTGAAACAGGCCATAGGAGAAAATAAAGTGTTGAAGAGCTGGAAGGCAGCTGCTGCTAACCTGAATAGTGAAAAGGGCTGGGAGATTTTATTTTACTGTATTTTATTGTGGTTTATTGTATTTTATTTTGGTTTATTTTATTTTTAGTATGTGGTCAGATATTTAAGCACAGTGTCATAGAGTACACAAAAGGGGGGGAAATAAAAGGATGAAAGAATGTGAACACCCTTGCTGCTGGAATTTCGTCATGTTAGCAAGTTGAATTTTACAGCCTTAATAACGGACTTCTAATGTAGTTAGCGTGATTATGCCAGTTAAGTTCTAATTCTTCAGTTTATTTTTCAGAAACATCTCATGTTTTATCTTTGCCCAATCTTTGAACTAGACAACTTAGATTTTCTGTGTCGGTCTGAGTTAACAAGCTGACATACAATATTCATATTTGCCTCATAGAAGAAAAAGGCAATCTGTTGGCATGAGATAATGCCCTTCAGCAGAGGAGGAGCAAGCACACACTCCCTTCTGATGACCTTCCCATGGGAATAGTAACTGCTGCCAGAAAAGGCAGTAACATCTTAAATCACTGCCACTAGCCTAGTCAGAGCTGCTTGTCAGAGGTTTGAGAATTGGTATCAAAGGCCCAGTCCCTTTACAACTCCACAAAATGCAGTGGGGTTCTTTCACTTGATCTAGCACTGTGCTGGGATAGCTTGACACTTGCATTGTCATAACACAGTGTTATGGCATAATTTAATCAAACTGCAGTTTGTCACAAGGCAGTCGCTGTGCTTTGAAGTGGAGCATCAACTTCAAGTAATAATGAGACTCAGTGTAGCTGGGTGTGTATCTCTTATCCTCTGTGGAGAGCCTAGATGAAAAATCTTACTTCTAAAGAGCAAATTTAAATTAAATGCCACTAAAAACATGACTCCAGGTCGTTTAGCTAAGCTTTGCTTTACCATAGATTTCATTTCAGTGTATTATTTTGAAAGTGGAAGACTAGGAACAATTTTGTAGCATTTTTGAAGAAGCTGCTAACCGTTCTCTCTAATGCCAACTGCATCAGAAATGTTATGGAACTTAGTACAGATGTGTGCAGATCTAAGTTAACTTGGCTTATATGAATTCTGATGTTGTCTGCTGCTTACCGCTGTCTCTAGCCTGCTTTTTTTCCTTTCTGTTATATTTTAGGCGCAAAGTCATGGAAAATGGCCGGTCAAATGGTATGCTCCAGAATGCATGAATTTCTACAAATTTTCTAGCAAAAGTGATGTCTGGAGCTTTGGGGTTTTAATGTGGGAAGCTTTCTCTTATGGGCAAAAGCCATATAAGGTGAGTAGTTCTACCTGGCAAATTTTTTTCTGTAAAAATTCAGAGCAAATTTGAACCAATACCTTTTCCTACCTAAAAAGGGTTATTGCAGGCCAAAGGAGGCCTTAGCGCCCCATCTGTTGCAACAAATGAGTCAAAGGATAGCCCAAAAATCAACTCCAGGCCTCGATTTGTTTTATACTAGCACATGTGCTGTAATCATTTGCAACTTGGATGACTGTTCTGGTCACCCTGTTCCAGGGAATGAAAGGTGGTGAAGTTGCACAGATGATTGAAAGAGGAGAACGGATGGAACGTCCTGAAGTCTGTCCAACAGAAGTCTATGATCTAATGAAATTGTGTTGGACGTACAAGTGAGTGTGATGTGATGCTCTCTCTTTTAATTGAAGTATGTTTTAATCTACTTAGTTAATAGCCAGAAAAGAGGGGGGGGGGAGGGTATTTCAGAATACATCATTTTGGCTGGTGTTTAGCTTACAAACAGCCTCCAAACTAAGCAGTCAGTTGCACTTTCAAGTGAAAATTATTTGAATTATTGAGTGTACTACAAGAAGCTGATTTTGCACAGCTGATTTTGCTGGAACGGTTATATACAAAAAATAGGGTATCATAAAAAACAAGTCATTCCACAAAAAGGTCAGTCTGATGTATTTTGAAGAGAAAGTTTGAAATTAAGCAAATATTTTCATTTCATTTTGGATTGTATTTTGTTTAATTTTCATTTCTACAACTTCACTGAAATTTCAAAGTCATATTGTGAAATTATTCATTTCATTCCTCAATAATTAATTGTTTTGGCCTATTTTTCTCTTCTCTCATTTCTGAATATACTCAGATTGGATCCCACATTGATTTACTATTAGTGAGAGGCAAAATGTCTTTTCAGATCATACCTAATATGTCAGGAACATTTTTGCTGATCGATAACAATTCAGAAGTTAGAATTATGAAATATAGAGAAGAAAAAAAAGAAAGCCTACCTGATATTCTTTTTTAATTAGTATGTTGTAAAAATGTATTAAAAATGTTTTATGATTTAACATTTTAAACTACTTTGTTGAAGTTACTTTTAGCTGTAGGAAGGTCTCCATAAAGCACCCAAAGTCTACTGTAATGTCACTTATTCTTCCAGTTCACCATCTGGAGAATTATGTGTGTCCAACAAAGGTCTCTGGATTCCATTTAAGGAGCTGTGGTACTTCACTTTTAGATACCTTGCTTCTTTGTTAGTTTTATTACACCTAGTAGTCTAGAAAGAATGTGGAGCCATAAAATAATGTCTGCCTTTTGGTTTGACTCGCAGAATGCCATAACAGTTCTAGAATGAAATGGACCATTTTTGTTATGATTAATAAGCATATCATAAAGCATGCTGCTTTTTATTTGTTTGTACTCAGATATCTTTAATAGTGGAAAGAAAAAGAAAAAAAATTTAAAAGTCAGGCAGTGTAACTGTCTCAATATGTAATGTATATTGTAAGGGCTTGTTGTCAGTTTAATTGTGTTCTCCCAAATCAACAAAGAGTTGCAGATAGAGAGGAAAGACAGACAGCCATATAGTGTATACATAGGCTCCTCTCAGTGGTGCTAAGCCACTCTGTATGACTGTAGTACCCATTATAAGGCAGATATTGCACTGTAGATATTCTTTTCTCTAGATTATTACTGAAGTAAATGAATTAGAAAATGAAATGGAGCTGATTTACTGTTTCTTTCTTGTAGTACCTTCACCAACCACAAAGTAACAGGCACGACAGTAAATCCACTGACTGGATGCTCTGTAGTGACATTTGCCACTTGGTATTCATTTGTAGCATCATTTTGGTAGCCTTAAAATATTATGAGCAGCTTTATCTAGATTATTACTGAAGTAAATGAATTAGAAAATGAAATGGAGCTGATTTACTGTTTCTTTCTTGTAGTACCTTCACCAACCACAAAGTAACAGGCACGACAGTAAATCCACTGACTGGATGCTCTGTAGTGACATTTGCCACTTGGTATTCATTTGTAGCATCATTTTGGTAGCCTTAAAATATTATGAGCAGCTTTAAATGAGCTATCACTGAGGTATAGTCCCAAGCATTACAAGGCCCATGCACCTTTACAGCTTTCTCCTTCCTATTTGTTGTCTCTCCACAGTGTTGATGACCGACCAGGATTTGTTGCAGTCGAGCTGAGATTACGTAACTACTATTACGACATTTTCCACTAACAGCATGAAGAACAGCAGCTTCCTTGCCTCCAGCCAGCACCCTCTGAGAAGCAATTCAGTTTCTGAAACCAGGCGACTTCGATTTTTGTACTGCTGCTTTCACCCTGCAAAGCTCAGAGCTAAGCCCTGTGTCTGTAGGGTTGCCTTTTCTTGCCTTCTGTGCAATATCCAGACCCGAAATAGAGTGTTGAAAGTGGAAAGGCCCCAAAGCGAGCAGCAAGGACGTCAGAGCAGATGCTTATACTTTTGCTACATTCCATTTCATTTTCTTTACAGCTTTATTGGCATTACATTTTGCGGTCACGTAACACCTATTTAGTGTCTTTCAGCCCTCTTCCTCTCTTGTATTTGAATGCTGATTGCGATTTAGATTCTTCTTCTTAATATTCTTAGCCCTCAAATGCATTAAGAGTTGTTCCAGCCTTTTCCCTCCCCAAGGAAGAATAGCATAAACATTTCTCACTGTGAAGGAAATTCACTGTGAAAGTGTGTCCGTTGCTTTGACTGACAGCATGTTTGATTTTACACCCAAGCCCCTTTAAAACCAAATTGTATTCTTCTCAGTAGTAATGTAGGCAGAGGGGAACTGGGAGATGTGAATTTCTAACTTCATCATCTCCTTTAAATGTGACCAGCTTCTCTCATTCCTCATCTCATGTGGAAGCCCAGCTGTCCCTCAGGGAGTTATTTTTTTTCCAGGTGAAACCTGGGAACTCAGGGGCTTGCTCTCATCTTGGAGCAAAACATATCAGCACCTAAGACAATGATTCTGGGTTTTAACATAAACTCCATCACTGCATTCCTGAAAAGACAGCAGCTGTACAGTGAAAAGTGACGGAGCAGCAGCTTTCTTTCTCTGTGCTGCTTTCAGCCTTCTCCAGAGATACCTTTTCCATGTATCTCTTTGGGTATACCAAAGCTCCTTGTGTTGTGTGTTTTGAGCAGCAATCATTTCTTTTTTCAAACCTTTCTTGAAAAGCAGTTGTGAGAATTCACCACACCTTATCGCCTCTAAAGCTAAATTGCACCCCTAGCTCAAATATTTTAAAACAGGCATATGGACATCGAGTTTACCTTTGTCCGCTCCTGAATGTTAGTATTTGTCCTGTTATTAATCCCTGTGAGCATCTCAGGAAAAGGTATTTGTCTTATCACCCTTCTGTAATGCACCATGCATCTCCATTAATGTGCAGATATAGCAATGGTAATAACAAATAATGTAATCAACTTCTGATTCTATTTTTATCCTTATGCTTTGTTTGTCCGATCTCATTTTAAATATTATAGATATCAAAATTTCTATCACTTATTCCTCACAAGCAGCTACTTTACTGGTACTTACATATATCTCAGGAGTCTACACACATTGCATCTACTAGATACAGAGATTTTAGAAGAATATAAAGAATAGGATTTAGAGTTAGATATATTTATTGCATATGGCTGGTTAGAACATACATGTTTAGTTTTTGTGTGAACAGGGTATATTTAGAGATGCAGTGATTTTTTTTTTCTCTAGCAGAGAAACTGTGTGGGCAATTACAGTGAGAAAGTGTGAAATAATTTTCATAAGAGATGACTATAAACAAATGTAGGAGTTACTGTAATTCTTTTTTTTTCTTTTGACTGAGTTTATGGTCTATTTTTCAAAAAAGACCTGGTGATTTTTGGTAGTTTAATCTTGGGTGTCCAGTGCGAGACACCTCAGAAAGCACATGCTACTGAAAGATACTGAGTGCAATAGACCATGTTTCAAATGTGACCAAACGTGACTTATATTGAAGATGATTTATTTTTTTGTTTTGTTTTTAAGAAACATTTTTCTACAGGAACAGCTTGTGTAGAAGTTAGCCATAGTTACATGTAGGTGTTTTGTCGCTTTAATCCCGTTGCAGAGAAATTGTTAGCTCTACATGTGCAATTAGTACATTCATGGGGATATTAGTTATAAACAAATTGCACAAATCTCTACTAGCCAGCCAGTGACAGTACTCAATTTCCCTGAGAGATATCTCTCTCTCAGTCTCGCGCTCTCTCTCTTAAAAAGTGTTATCTCATACAACAAAACTGGAGGAATATTTCTTCCCCTCTCTTCTGAGCGAATGTCACTTTCTGTTGTTACTCGATTATTTTTGACTTCACTATTATGTAATAAAAGTTTACAATGAGAATATAAAGTATTGTGAAATAAATGGATTAGGTTTTTAAATTGAAATTAAAGATGCTGTTTTACAAAATATGTTGTTTTTACAAGAATCCTTTAATATTTAAGTGCTTTCTAAAAAATGCTGATGCTGTGCAGAGCGTATATTTACTGAATTACTGTGGTTGTTGTGGAAGATTGAGATTCCCCTATTGACGCTGAAAGGTACCTGACACGACAGATAAGCCCACTGAAGCCTGGGCTGCTTTTGGAGCTATTCGGGACTAGCAGGAAAATCTCCCAAAATATGCATGTTGTTATTACACCCAAGCCTTTCCAAGATACTGCTTTTCAACAATACTGTGCTGGATCTGGAAGGTTAGAGGTGTCAGGAGTCAGTGCAGCCTATCAGCTACCCAAGGATTTCTGCATTACAGGTATCACCTGTGCAGGGTTTGAGTCACATTATACCACATGGAGCCTCCCTCAAAGGTGCAGGCAACCGTTCTAGGTATTCTGAAATAACAACAGAGAGATCTTAATCTTTCATTTAGCTTTTGCTGCAAGCTCAAGTCCTTAGGAGAGCAAAGGCTGGATGGGACTGAATGTGGATCTGAATAACAAACGACAAAGGCCAAAAAGTAGACAACTCTTCTGGCAGGTACTTACCTTTGGGGGGGATCAGTCAGGGACTGACTTACACTGTACTGCTGTGATTGTTTTCCTGCATAGCAAATCTGACCTAGTTATTCCACCTTCCCACTTGTGGGACTACACCATCAACTGAAAGGAAGGGGCTTTTGTCTTTTGGCTGTCTGGATTTGGTTGTCTTTATTTTTAGATCGACTCGTATCAGAAATGCCAGTTGGCAGTGTAGCCCCACAAGTAGTTGTCACAGCAGAGCTAAGGGTGTCCTGGTTTCGGCAGGGATAGAGTTAATTTCCTTCCCAGTAGCTGGTACAGTGCTGTGTTTTGGATTTAGGAGGAGAACAATGTTGATAACACACTGATGTTTTAGTTGTTGCTAGGTAGTGCTTACACTAGCCAAGGACTTTTCAGCTTCCCATGCTCTACCTACTGAGAAGGCTGGGGGTGCACAAGAAGCTGGGAGGGGGCACAGCCAAACTGGCCAAAGGGACATTCCATACCATGTGACGTCATGCTCAGTATGTAAACTGGGGGGAGTTGGCTGGAGGGGCCGCTGCTCGGGGACTGGCTGGGCATTGGTCGGCAGATGGTGAGCAACTGCACTCTGCATCACTTGCTTTGTGTATTATTATTATCATTATTACATTATTATTATTGTTACCATTTTATTTCAATTATTAAACTGTTTTTATCTCAACCCATGAGTTTTTCTCACTTGTGCTCTTCCAATTCTCTCCCCCGTCCCACCGGGCGGGGGGAGTGAGCGAGTGGCTGTGTGGTACTTAGTTGCCGACAAAGGGGTAGCAAACTGCAGCATGGAGGAAGGGAGGCTGGTGTGAGTAACAGAGAAGGAGGAGCAGGTGAGAACATGTTAAATGGGATATTCAGTGAAGGAAAACACAGTGTAATTACAGCTTTGGTTAGGGCTCAAATCTACAAAATCATGGAGTTTTTTTGGAGCACAGGAGGCCATGCACCTTTTCCCATAAAGACCCACCCAAACTTCTTAAAAACCCGGCACAATCTCTGCCTGCTTCAAACACTCTGCAGAAAAGGGACTTTTAATCAGCCGGTGAAAAATACCCATAATTTTCACACCTGAAATCGTCACAGTCAGAACTGCAGGTTGTCGACAGAGAGCAGGTTGTGCGCCGAGGCAGCTGTATGGATGGCCTGGCCCTGCCAGGAGGTGGCAATACTTGAACGCTGTTTGACTGATGCACTTGTCCGAGCATTTCTGGCACCCTCCCTTCTGCCTCTGTGCCTGTGCGGTACGGAGGAACTTGTTCGTCTTTTTGCTGCTTGCTGTGATGCAAAGTTCCGTGTGAGGACAAATCGTCAATGATTTATATAGTGAATGGTTAACTGTGGATGATTAACAAAGACTTCTGAGACTCTTTGTCCCCTTGTCTTTTAAGTGATACTAGCAGTAGGGGCTTGCAGGCAGAAAGATACAGAACATGCATAGAAGGGAGTGAGGGTGGCATCTGGGTTGAATAGTACAGAGGAAAATTAAGCCAGCAATTGTAATTACCAACCCTAAGTTTAGTGAGGACAGAAAGCCTGTAAGTCATGCAGAAAAAGAAGAAGAAGAAAAAAGAGAGAGAGAAAATGCACCATCTGATGTTTGACAGTGAAGAAAAACAGCAGTGAAGAAAAACAATATCAGACCTAAAGTGATCCCAGACTCAGATGGAAAAGAGTCAGTATCACCACTCCCCAGCAGTGTGTCCCAGTGCTACATACCACGGTGCGACACGAGACAGTGGCACAACTGCTTTTGGGCCCCAGCTCTCCCTGCCGGGGCAGCTTGCGGGCCCGACGGTGGTGGGGAGTGGTTGTAGGGCTGACGGGCAAGACTCAGCTGAAAGCTTCCTGCAGTAACTATGGGCAGCTGGGGGCTGAGACGCAAACACCTTTACTGGGGCAGCCAGGTAACCTGTGAAGGTTTGCAGCTGGAAAAGGAGGAGAAGAATGAGGGTGGAGCATGCAGTGACTACCAGAAAGACAAAGTGTGTAGGGAAAGAAGTTGTCTCCTATTAGACTGATTAATAGTGCTGGAAAAAAGAGACAAGCCTATGGCATACACATCTTCCTTCAGGCTTGTATTACACCATGGATTCCTGTGAAACAACAGAGTGATGTAGCGCAAACCTGACTGAAAACAACAGTCCTCCAACTACACAGAGCTCTCTGAAGCCAGGCTACCACTGTGCATCAATCTCCAAATGGGTGGTTTTTCTTTTCTGTCATATATGTGTTAATTGAGGTGAATACCCACTGGGTTCCTTGGCATATAATTAACTCTGCACTGAGTATAACCACTGCTTCCCTGAGGCAGTGGAGATGTGCACATTTCTCCATAACCAGAGAAGCAGAGGAAACAAGAGGCAGCTAGGGAAGGCAATTACACTGCTGTCCATTAAAATTCATAACTTTGAATGTAAATAGCACCTGGCTGACCAGTCCAGTATAAACGTGGATAGATGATTAACTCCTCACATCTGTCTACCATTGCAAGTGCCTTAAAACTGTCAGGGTAAGAGCCTGTTAGGTTCAGGCCTTGCTTAACTGTAACAAAGTGCTCATGGAGGAGTCCCACTGCCACATGGGTGCAGCTACAGCTGCCTGCCTGGCAGGCCTTGTGTGACAGCAGGTCAGTAAGCCACATGCCGGGCTCCCCGTGCCTCTGTCAGGTTAGAAATACAACCTGCAACAAAAAAAAAAAATAGAAGCAACTTTGCAAAGAAGCGTTCGATAGCACAGAAAATAGTGTGAGCCATCAGCACATGCTGCAGCGCAAGCATTACTTTGCATGGATACTTGCTTGTCTATCCTGCTGCATTGCCACCAGCCAGTGGCCGCATTGACATCAACATCGGTTCTTTCTTCTTCCTGCTTTGTTAAAGTGAAATTGTGCCGGTTTCAGCAACAGCAGGAGTGCCAAGACTGTAACTGCATGCCTGAGCAGCGGAGTAGGTAGAAGAGGCCTTTTATAGCTGTCTTTTGCACAGTTTGAAGACTTTGCTTTAAAAACATTACACACGCACATGCACACACGCGTGTGTAGTTTCTCGTCATTTTTTCCTACCTATTTGATAATGCCCTATCCTACTGCCTTAGTTCTTGCTACACAGCCACTGTAGCCGTATCTTCAGATCTTGTTCTAATTTGTGTGCAGATCTCATCAATGTTATCAAGTGATTTCTATCTGACTGGTGTATCAGGTCCCACCTCCAGTACCCTGAAGCAACGACCAGCTGGCAAAGAATTGCTGGTGTTGGTCTTGAGTCTAGAAGGTAGCAAGGAAAGTGCATGGAAGGGAACCGTGGGGTGGGGGCAGGGTTACATCAAGAGACGCACGAGAGAAACAAGCTCACTGAGCTTGCCAAAGAGCAGGACTTAGGGGTATTTTTTCCACTCTACTTTGGAGTAGTTGTAAATTGGCTGTTTGGCTTGGTTTGATGTTTCTTTTCCCCAACAGATATGTAATTTGGAGCCAATGCTTCCCTATTTTTCCACAGTAATGACACATCGTAGCCATAGCTGGGTGTAAACATGGATTATCAATGTCGTTTTGTTTCAGCAAGATTTCCACTGTTGCCAGTAAATCCCCCAATCTGGGATGTTTATATGCATGCAGCTACATTTCTCTTCTAGCAGCTTCCATGGGCCTCGTTCTTCTGACTACTATGCAAACACGTGCTTAAATGGCAACAGGAGCAGCAGCAGCCAGCCCTCTCCCAAAGCCCTCATGCTCCCTCTGACAGTCAAAGGACAGCGCAGAGAAGTGATGCACAATAAACATCAGCCACCGACGAGTGGAAGGTTCCTAACCTCTTCTTCTCAGAATGGCTGGTTTTCTAGGTAATATGGCCTCTTTAAGAGAGCAAATACAAAATGGTACAGATATTTAGTATCAGATGGCAGTGGTGTAACAGGACCCCCACACACACCTTTACACTGAAGAGCCACCTCAATTTTTGCAGGCTCCCAATGCACTAGAGCATAAACTCTTTCTTTTTTTTTTTTTTCCTTTTGCAAATGTGTTGCTGACTCTGTCATTGATACATGCATGTCTTTGGCTATTTTAAAATCTTATACTCACTGGTATTACTGCTTCCCCAGGGACATGCAGCAATCAGGTACTATTTTTAAACTCTTCAGTCAACCATGACTTCCTTTTTATCTGTCCATTCTGTAGCTGCCGTAGGGAGTGAGCGTGGCATTCCTCATTTTTTTTTTGTGGTTCCTACTTATAAGGAATAGGCAGGACAAGTAGTGATTCTTGTTGGTGCTGGAGCACTACACAAGTTAGATTACAGGATGAAGTACAGACTGAATCATGTCTCAGAAATTCACCCTCCAGTGTCACATTGTACCCAAGTTAATGCAAACCAGAACTCACACTACACAAGCACAAAGCTCTCAGTTTGTTCCCAAAGCTCCCACAGCTTTTTCCATGCCAGCTATATATATATATGTATATATATAAGAAACTAATAATGCAACACATTCTTGTGTTTGTTTGAAGAACTGTATGTGGGCAATTTCTTGAGTCATTTAATTGCAGGGAGGCTGAAGCCTGAATAAAGAAATACACTCAAGGTTTGCTTGGTTATTGAGGGCAGTCCTTGTCTTTCTTTCCCCCAAAATTAAAAGTTTCCAAGGTGTTTGAAGTGCAGCTAGAAGGAATGGAGACATCATATGCCACACCAAACCTGGACACTGATACAGCTGTGAGGCTGCTGGTACGTACATCTTTTGCTTGAAAACTGCATTATTTGGTGGTAGTACACTGCTGGGCCCATGAAGCCGGTATGCCTTTCTGCTTGGCCACTAAGCATCAGCAGGACCCTGCTGATTACTACCCATCATGCGTTAATAAGCGTTTGGGGGTGAGGGCGTGTGGAAAATACTGGGAGAACCTCAAACCCATATCTTTGATTACACTGTAACACGCACCAGCTATGCACCCCACATAGTGCTATGTCGTGGGGAAGAAATCAATCAGCCCTTCATCCTGGGAAGGCCAGGGGACTATGACTTATATACCAAAGCACAGAAAACAGTAGAAGAGCTGTGTCCAGGTCTGGGGCACTGTCATACAGTCCTGCAGCCTCTCAGCCATGTTTTTGCAGGAGCGTCTCAAGAGCAACAGGATGAATAGAGCCACTTCAGAAACTAATAAGAGAAAGCATCAGGAATAGCAATCATAGCTCTGAAATATTAATATTTGTTGCAATTACCTGCTGACAGTATTTAAATAAGGAATGCTATGTGACCAAAACCAGAGCTATGTGAGAACGTTCTGTCATTGTTTTATTGAGTGCATTAGCTTTTCTTTTTTGTACAACATCCTGTTACCTCTTAATTTACAGGTACTTGCTTAAACTGTTGTACAGGATGATGTACCAAGACAGCATTGCTGAGGACAGCCACCCTGAGTATGTGTTTTAAAGATCTGAGGTATACGAAAAATTAAAAAGCAGGCATAAGGCCTATTTTTTTTACATATGTTCCAGTGTTATTCTTTTCATTTTACTATATCCCATTCCTACTGTCTTGGGCAAAGAAGCAGTCCTGAGTCTGAATTTCACAGTTTATTTATTGCCAACTAACATAAACCTTAAATTATCAGTTCTTTGATATTGAGAAATAAAGACAAGCAATTAAACAAACACTTAGGGGAAATACATCGGTTTTCCCCCAGACACCTCTCCTGCCCACTTCCTGGTGTCCCATCCCCACAGTGCCTTTGAGGAGGCCATGGACAGCACAGGAGATTGGGGTCAGCCACTGTGGTTCCTCTTCTTTTGCTGGTCCTTGTTTCTCATTGCACTGCTCTGGTGTGGCCTTCTCCACCAGCCGCAGTCCCTCTAGAGTCATACCTCCTCCAGTGTCTTCTGTGTGCCTGTCCCTGCTCAGGGGTTTCTTTGCTACAGCACTTGCTGGTGGCATGTCTGCTCCAGCCCTGCTCAGGCTGTGGGCCAGCACAGGGTAGTCTGTGACCTCCTCCTCCCAGGTCACCCCTGCAGTCCCCAGCTACTAAGACCCTGTCAATTATGCCCAATGTATCTGCTCACTTTTATGTAGGACTTTCTGCCACATATCCCAGAGTCACCAAATCACTTCACACACTTGAGTTACCCAGGGGCATAATGGATCATTTTTAAAGTAGCTTAAAATGTCATCAGTGTGTAAGGACAGCGTAAGAGTGAGTGAGTGAGTGAGTGGGATTCGTTAATTCCCAGATCCACCCAACTGCTATGTTATCTGGGGTTAGGGCAGCAAGGAGGACATTAGTGAGTGCTATGGGGTAAAGAGCAATGCGCTCTGAGCAAGTGTTGTGCCTTCAGTACCTATATCATGGCCCATGATGAGGGCTTGTAGGACTGGAATAGCACAGCTATGTAATTCTCCATAATGTCAGGGGAAACTGTCCCAAATGTGCTGTTTCAGTTATACCTAAATGCTCAGTTATGCTAAATCTAGGAAACCGAAAGTCCTCAGCAGGGAAGGCAGCCCTGGTAGGCTGAGAGCCAGTCACATACCCAAGGAGCGCCTCACAGCCCTCTGCTGCCCAGCAGTGTGTCTTGGATGGGTGCCCACACTGGGCACCCCAAAACTGGCCACACAGCCACAGATGCAGCAGCAGGGACAAGGGACTTGCTAGTCCTACCAGCCTGCCAAAATGCCAGGGGGAAAGAACAAGTGCACGTGTGATTTTAGGACTTGTCAGCACTAGAGATCTCATAAGCCACCACAGTGGTAGGGCTGGGAGGCAGAAGGGGGAAAAGAGAGAGGAGCTGGGGAGAGGATTTGGGTGCGGGCAGAGCTTGCAAACCGTCCTCCTGAGTACAGAGGGCCTGCTATGCTCCACACAGGCCTTCCCTCCTTCCTGATCCCCTGCACCACAGCTCTTTATTTGCTTTCCTTAGGCTCACAAACTCTTCCCCAGCTGCCAGCATCCTGAAGCCTGGGGAAATAGTAATGAGTGACCATGCCAAGTGCTAGGAACGGGTGAGAGGGTTTAACCTGGGGGAAGGGGAAAGCAAAAAGCAGGAACTGGTGTTATTGGTACCCCTTCCCTCTTCACAGTGTGGTACATGTTGCATCCTATGCCCTGTAAGAGTGCTCTTCAAGGTGTGGTCAGGTACCACTGGTGGGCTGTCTGCCACCAGAAACCATCAACTCAAATGTAACCCAGTGTAGCTATACAAACACATGCACACACTGCTCCCCAAGTCAAAAATCATAGCAAAAAGTATAGCGTGTTGGGAGGGGAGAATAAAAATACTGAGTGACTATTCAGAGACCAACCTACTGTTCGCTTGATTGGAAATGCAAAGCAGTGTGATGGCAGTGGACTAGCTGGCCCACAGAATTTCCTCCAGAAGGCTAGCTTGTGCTTGGATTTAACCCCACCACACAGCAATCAAAGTATGGTCAGATGGGGAACCTGCACCACTCGAGTCATGCAGTGCCCACCCTATGCATTCCCACCCTGTCGGATTTGGGGTGCACAGACACAGAAGGCTGGTTGCATGAGATGTTTATTTGCTTCTCCTCCCATGTTATAGGGGAAAAGTCCTTGTTTCCTTAAGCAGTTTCAGTCCTAGTGCTTCTGGTCATACGTGCCAGCTCCCTTGTAGGCTCCAACGTAGCCACTGTTGTCTGTCAGATCCTGGCGCCCAGCAAGACCCTTCCCTTTGCCACTTTCATCAAAACGCTCTTTGTGGCTTCCAGTGTATTTGCTAGTGTCCGTCAGCCTCTCGACCCCACCAACCTTGGTGGCTTTCTGCAAGAGAGGAGGCCAGCAAGAGGCAGCCAGTGTTAGCAAACAGTTTGCAAACAAACTCTTCCCTATGAGCAAGGAGGGCCCCTACAGCAGGGATGGTTCCATGGCAGCTTAGGCAGCTCAAGGTGAACAGCAGGCGAGGGAACTCATACTGACCGTGGCACCCACGCTGCCGGGATCCTTCCCCTCAATGAGGCCATACACAGCCTGCAGCGCTTCCTCTGGTGATTTGCCCTTGAAGCGCTTGCCACAGAGCTCCTTCATGGCTTGCTGGAATTCAGCAAAGGTGATGGTGCGGGCACCCTTAGTCCTATGGCAACGGGAGACCAAGAGGAAAGTTACCTCGCTGCTGGGTGGCAGCAGGATGGGAAACTCCCAGGGCTGCCCCTCGCGCAAGAGCCTGCCTGCCTCATGCCTTTCCTTCCTCCCTCCTGGCTGTGCTGCCCACCATGCCTCCCTGCGACACTCACTTGACTTTGTTGAATACGATGTCAATGTCAGTGCTGGTCACGGCTTTCCCATCCATCACGCCACACTCTTTGCACATCTTGGAGAAGTTTTTCCCAGTCATATCGTTGCCACTGGCAGATGTGTCACCATATATTGCAAATTTACGGAAAGTATTTTCTACCTCTGACATCTTGCTGCTGTGGAGAAAAGAAGTTGGCAGGGAAGGAGCTGAGGACCATCTGCAGCTGCTGAACACACATGTCCTATGCACCTTGTCTCCAGAAGAGCAAGGGGTACCACCCACAGGTATCTCTCCACCATGGGACAACCATGATGACCACACAGGTATTGACAGAGAACACCTGGGATCCAGGCAGGACTGGGCAGGGACAGGTTGGGACCCGAGGCAAGGCAAAGGAGGGGTGGAGGTAGGGCTCTGGGGTGAATTAATGACTGCTGCATGTGAAGGAACAAGACATCCAAAGCTTCTGAACCTTTTTGAAATACAAGTTTCAGTTAGATTTTCTCAATAACAAATGGCTGCATTTGTGAGCTGATTTATGCTTTGCCTGCTATTTGATGATAAAGATTCCAGATTTGTCTTCCAGGGCCCAGATAAGTGCCTGAATCTCACAGGCCTTCTTGCAAGTAGTCACCAAGGAGTTGTCCCCGTCTTTACCCATCACACTTCATCCCCTGAATTGCTCCCTCAATTAGGTTGTCCTCCTCCCAACACCAGTAAATTTTCCACTACTGATCGACTTAGACCAGTGCAATCAGGTATCAGGGATCTCTGAGAACATAAAAGCCATCGCTCGGACTGTAAATCAGTCCACCACAACTCGAGCAGCTAATTCGTGCTGCTTGTGAGACACCCTCGAATCCTTTTGAAATACCCAGCCTCTCCTACAGCCTTGTGCTTCACCGAGGGGCTCTGGGTCCCAAAGTTGTTTGCAGGCTGCCATTTAACATAAATCTTGTGTGGGTCTGCACCTCTCTAGAGCAAAAATCAGGCAGGCTTCTACCAGGGAGGCTATGTGCTGCGAACATGAAGGGGGCAGCAGGGGGCTCCAGGTGTCCTTGCTGGGGGCCCTCCCAGGACCCTTCCCTCCCAGGACCCTTCCCTCCCTCCCTGGGAGGTGTGGACCCAGTTCACCTGCGTGAGCCGGTGGTGATGGTGGTGGTGCTGGCACTTTCCCTGCTGTCCTGGAGGCAGTGGGCACTCAGAGCCACCCCTTGCACCTTGCTGGCCTATTGTCACCTCAGCACCCATGCATGTCACAGTCCTCGGAATGCCCATGACAGGGCGGGAGGTGGGGGGTGTGTGCCACCAGAGATGTGGTGGTCCAAATCCCTTGCGGGGGGGTATTGGACCTTCAGCCCACTGTGGGACAAAAAACCAAATACCGTACACTCTTCAGCTAACATAGCCATCACACACTGGAAATGTCATCTGTACTGGGACATGTACTCCAAAGGGAAGGGGCATTTATCCCTATAACCAGTAGGTGCAGCCAGTCCTTGCTCCTCCTTCTTCGAGGAGCTGATCTGCTGCCAGCGTGCTTGTGTCCTGGCTAGCGCATGTGCCCACGTGCCTTTGGGGGTCACCAGGAAATCAGTAACTCCAAAAAGTGGGGTGGGGTGGGGTGGGAAGGGGGAGAGAAAAAATACACATCACCTGTGAAAAAGCTTTGAGAAACACAGTTTTCCACTCATAAGCTAACAAACTTAAAGTAGCTGGAAATTGGATCTGGGAAGTTCAGGCCAGCAATAAAGCTCAGCTTGCACCCTGGCAGTCGTACCGTGTTTGTAGGGGCACTGTGATAGCACACTGTTAAAAAAGGCATTTCATCTTTGTGGCCCATGTAAGATTAAATTAATGTGCCTTCATTGGTTGATATATTTATTTTCCTTAAGCTGTGCTTAGCAACGTTGAGCCATGTGTAAATATGTCTTATTTCAGAAATATTTTATTCTCACCACTAATTAACAGGCATGTACTTTCCAATCTTGCTGTTAGTCGCAGCAAACCCACAGCAGCGGGGTGAGCTTGGCCAAGTTTTACCCATTCCAGGAGGAAAACCTTGCAGATACTGCTGCATGCTCACCGCCTCTGCACTTTTGCATGGCCTTTGGTCTTCCTGTTGGACTGACCATAATTCTTCACCAATTACATTGCCACCCAGAGAAACTTGTTTGCCCCTTGGCAGGTCTTGTGCAAAGGGCATCGGACAGCTGTCAGCCTTGAGAGGCTTCTGCGGGGCAAGGGTGAAATGGCAAAAAAGTGGCGGGTGCCACCTCCTGCCACTGCTGAGGAACACGGCCTGGCATCCTGCCCCGCCATGGTGACAACAGTGCCACAGCCCTGGCACAGCTGTGCAGTGCACCGGTTCTTTGGTACCACTTGCTGCTGATGAGCCAGGGGCAGAGACTAAGGATGCCAACGTAAACCTCAGACAAACAATTGCTAGCAGTGCTGTTTCTGCCTTTTAGACAAGTGCTGATCACTCCAATGAATTGTTTCCTCTTTCCTTGTTGCAGGTGGCCTGTTTTGGGGCTGCCCCAGCAGGAATGCCACTCTCACTGCCTGTGCAAGGAAAGCAGGGAAGAAATGAGGCACTAGCTATCATCACAGGAATGATGATGTGGGGGGCAGATGTGCATGTTGTTGGTGGGGATTTTTGTTATATTCTGGAAAGATGTCTCTTTTCTGTGACAGTGTATTTTTGGAACTGAACTTTTCTTCCCCTTTTAGTTACAGCATATGACTATTTTTAAAATTGAAAAATGTATACCTAGCTTTAGGTGATTAAGTGAAGCTGAAGAACCCAGAAAGAAGGCAATACTCTCTTAGAGTGAGTAGCCAAGTGCCCATAAATTTCAAGGTCAGGAGTTCACCTCTTTTTTTTTTGGCCTGCAACTCAAAACCACTTCATATTGGTTCTGTGATGCCAACAGCTTATTTGTTTCTGCTCCTCACAGTCTGCATGTGACAATGAATAAACCAAAAGGTCACTTCCCTTAAAGCTCTTAGAGCAATGCTCCCCAGCCATAAACTCAACAAAGCCATAAACAAAAAGAGCTCAAACCAGCCAAGTTTCTAAAACTGCAGAGATTGCCAGGGGGATCCTGTGGCTCTGGATGGCCTGGACAGGTGGTCTCATCCAACCCCCAACCCCCCCAAAGAACAAAGCCCTCTCTCCAGCTATGCACCTCACAGGTAGAGTGAGCATGCAAGAAGCTCACCAGAGGTCACCAATGTTTACGAAAAAAGAGAACTATGTTATTTCCATCCTTGTGCGTGCACGCACACACAGAGGCATGTATGGTCAGGAATTCTTATTAGCCAACACGCCTTATTAAGAAAAAGGCAAATGGCCAGATTGCTGTTCTTCTGAAGTTTCCTCCCTTCTCTATACTCGTATTTCTCTAGCAGATCTCTGTTCCTGTTGTCATCCACAAATTTTATTAACAGCAATTTTTCCTGTATTTTCAGCTCCCTGATAAAACCATGAAAAGGCATTGGGCCTAACACCACTTCATATTGGTTCTGTGATGCCAACAGCTTATTTGTTTCTGCTCCTCACAGTCTGCATGTGACAATGAATAAACCAAAAGGTCACTTCCCTTAAAGCTCTTAGAGCAATGCTCCCCAGCCATAAACTCAACAAAGCCATAAACAAAAAGAGCTCAAACCAGCCAAGTTTCTAAAACTGCAGAGATTGCCAGGGAAGGTGGGGATCCTGTGGCTCTGGATGGCCTGGACAGGTGGTCTCATCCAACCCCCATCTGACCCAAAGAACAAAGCCCTCTCTCCAGCTATGCACCTCACAGGTAGAGTGAGCATGCAAGAAGCTCACCAGAGGTCACCAATGTTTACGAAAAAAGAGAACTATGTTATTTCCATCCTTGTGCGTGCACGCACACACAGAGGCATGTATGGTCAGGAATTCTTATTAGCCAACACGCCTTATTAAGAAAAAGGCAAATGGCCAGATTGCTGTTCTTCTGAAGTTTCCTCCCTTCTCTATACTCGTATTTCTCTAGCAGATCTCTGTTCCTGTTGTCATCCACAAATTTTATTAACAGCAATTTTTCCTGTATTTTCAGCTCCCTGATAAAACCATGAAAAGGCATTGGGCCTAACACCAAAAGCCACAGATTCTCCCCACAGACACCTCTAAGGAAAAGCATCTCCTGTGACCTGTCAATTTGCCGTCACAAAATTCAGTTAACCTGGAGGACAGGGCTTTAAAGAGCCACTCCTTAGAATGATAGCACATAACTGACAGATCACACAGCAAAATTGTTTTAATATCTTCCAGATGTATTGCTTCAGTAAGTTAATACAGAGATTAATCTGAATCACTGTGCCTATGCTCTTTGGTCTTCAATTCTCTCATGGCTACATGCCAAATTTTTTCTGCTTTCAACTGCAAGCTTTCGACAAAGTCAGGCCAAGGGAGCATACAGTTTGGTCCCAAGTAACTAGTTAAGTATTTGAAGCTGTTACCAACCTTTTATGAGCTCAGTTTAAAATTACATTTAGGGAGGTTTGAAGCATCTTAGATAAGACAGACAGTAAAGAAATAGAGGAGGATCATCAGGAAAAATAAAAGAAAATAAAATAAAGGAAAAAGCAGTATCCTACTGAAATAATATAAATAACATATATAAACAGACATGCACACACACTATTCCCCTGTTCCCAAAGCAAATGCACCATTAACAAGAAACTCTCAAATTATGAAAGGATATGCTAAGTTGCTTAAATCTTAAATCTTCAGTTGCATGGAAGTTATTTATTCTGTATCACTAAAATGCTTAGCTGCAAAACAGAGACCAGAATTCAGTGTTCTGTTCAAATATTTACATAAATCTGCAGGAAAGTTGGAAGACAGTTTTTGATACCATCTTCATGGAATCAGCATTATTTATTTAAGGAAAAACAGTATTTTGACGAGACTAAAAAGGACAAAAAAAGAAGTTAGAGCATGTGTAATACTGAAGCAATCCGAACTAGCTCTGCAGAATACCAGAAATCCAGGAGAAAAGATTAATGTCTGAAACTCTTTTGTAGGCAAGAAGAATATTAACTTCTGCTGTTACGAATAAATGAATTCTACATTATTCTTTGTCTGCTAGATTTTATGAACTATTACCATAATCACATAAACCTCCTTTTTTTCACATAAAGCTATGTATAGCTTAAGACTTCCCTTTCAGTGCCATGATCAGAGAAACTGTTTGAATGAAGACATTAAAGCAGTGAGATTCCAATTACTGTATGAAACACTCTAAATCTGTCAAAACGAGCTGCTCGGATTACTGCTAGACCCAAAAAACCCCAAACGATGGAGGATGAAGGTGAATGGAAACTCAGATGTGGAGCTGTACCCATTCCACAAGCCCCCCCTGCCCACCACCCCCGTTTGATCCCAGAGTATGTCCTTTTGCAGCCAAATTGTCCCCTTCCTGGTCTCCGAGTAGATGAAGAACAAAGTTTTATTTAAAATGAGAGTCAAGTAGGAGAATGTAATACATCACACAAGTTTGAAAGGCAGTGACTTTAGCTGTCTTGCTGAACAAATATAATCTGTCTGATGCAGATGTATGGGGAAAGAGGAGAAAAGAGAGCAACATGTTGGTGCCTGGGCTTAAAAGAGAAGTTTTACAGAATAGCAGAAAAAACAAGAATCTTGCACTGAGAAATTTGAAGCTACTTGTTAGAAATTAACATAAAGCTAAAGAGACCAGACATGCAGCTGTTCTGTGTAAAAATATTTTATGGGATTTCTTTTCAATTCTTCAGTGCATCTTTTATTTATGTCAGGCACGCGCGCACACATACACAACCAGGAAACCTTTTATGGACATGTAGATCAGACTGTTGTTCAAAGGAGTAAATTAAGACAAGTTTAATAATCCTGCAGTGAAGTGACCTTCTGTATGCCTCAGTCTAGCCCATGTGAACTCAAGGGTCTTGTCCTGTACTTGGAAACCAATATGCGGAAAACTGTTTCTGCATTGTCCTGGGGTCTCTGGTGAGCCGCAGACCCCACAGTGAGCCCACAGATATAAACCAAGAAATTATCCATCCTTACCCCTGTGCTGAACCACTGACCTTACTGAGCATATCCCTCTAGTAAAAATGGATAATTACAAAAAAACAGATTCCCTCTCTATCTATGGAAGTCACCTGCCTCTCGTTTCAGAGGCTGAGCACAGGAAGAACTGATGATTTCTTCTTTGACCTGTGGTCAGTCTGAAACTGCATCTGTCCAGGAAATACGTGCTTTATGGGGACACCCGTGGGACGGTCCTTCTCATGGGAATTTGTCTCTGGTGAGTGACGTTTTGCAGTCGTTGCAATGGGAGATGCCCGGTCCTGTCTGAGCCAGGCTCTCTGCTTGGCAGCCTGCGCTGGTGCTGGAGGAGCCGAGGTGTCCCCCAGCAGTGATGGGATGGATGATGGAGGACAGGCACCGAAGCCCACACCACGCCAGAAAATACTTGCTGCACACACAGCCGGGGCAGGTTGCCGCTGTGGCTGCTGTCCCCCGCCGCCCTTGGCTGCCCCAGATGTGAGGCCCTGCAGCTCCTGTGACCACTTTGGCCACAGCAAGGCTGAGGAGGAGGTAAACTGAGACCAAAAGCTGGGCTGCATGGAGCAGCTGTGCAGGGAGGAAGGGTGATTACAGTGAGTGCGAAGCAGCATTAGACTGCATTTCTTTCACACTTCACATCCATTATTATCTCCTTAAAAGAAACCCCACACTCAGTCTACCATCTTTATGTGTCTAGAGGGGGCTGAGGCAGAAATGAAACAATAACCAATTTTCACTACCCTCCCTTCAAATTCTGAGTACTTAAACATTTTTCATTTTTTCTCAGTGCTAGTACTAGTCTGCTTAGTAGTCATACTGTAGGTCTGACAGCTCATGGAGGCACTAAGTAAGATCATGCTCAGTGCTTGGTACAGACATATGGTAAAGATAACCTGTGCCACCACTGCCCTTCAGAGCTTTGTACAGCTCCTTACATAATACAAATGTTATCCTATAGTTTAACTTGAATGTCCTTCTCAAGCTGTTTGTAGGAGGTCATGAACTGAAAAAGGTACATAAACAGATATCACAGTGTTGGCTGGAACTGATTTTAGCTGGACAGCTGAAGAAGTTTTGCTCCCCAAGCCTCATTCCCACACAAGGGCTCCGGCACAGCCCTCTATCTTGATTATTGGCCTTCACATGCCTCATTCCTTCGCTTTTCTCTTTAGACAGTAAAATCAGTGTGAAATCTTCTGATGGTCTAGACACATCTCATGATCTTGACCTCTGTGAAGAAGTTTGTTGCTTTAGATTGAGCAGTTTTACACAATGTTCGCTTATTTTCATGAAAATTTGTAAGGTTTTTTTTCCCCCACAGTTGGCACACTTTATTTCAAGAATCATCTCAGTCAGCAAAAAAAAAAAAAAAAAAAAAGAAAAAAA
>NW_008796115.1:373628-380131 GCF_000699145.1 Aptenodytes forsteri
GAAAAAAAAAAAAAAAAAAAAAAAAAGAAAAGGCCTTTTAAAGACATCAACCACAGAGGAAAATCAAATGCTAAGCCTAGTCAATGTATTCTGATCAGAGTACAAAACTTAATTTTAGGGACACTACAGCTGTATTTTGAAGCTATTGCTTGTTATAGGAATATTGGCAGAATAACCATCCTCTCTCAAATTAATTCATCTAGGACAAATATGTGTTCCCCTTGGCCAGAAGTCCTGTTTTCCTATTACATTGGGGTTTCTTGGCATCAGTGAGAGCAGACTATGGCCCATGCTATCATGTTAAAATGCTGGAGTACTAAGCAGGTATGCCACTTTGCTGAACCTCTCCCATGACTTAAAAAAAAATCTTAGATAAATGCGTTTACAACAGTCTAACTAACTCATTAGGAAATATGGCATTTAATAAATGCATTATTAAAAGTGATTGCTAACATATTAAAAAGGTCATTTTCATATATATTGAAAAGGTCATATTCATATATATATCATTTCTATAGGATAATATGAGTCATATTCATTGCCAGTGTAACATCTACTGATTCCACTGAAGCTATATTAGGAACTAATTTTGGTCCTGAAGTCTGTTTTCCTATTCTATATTAGCTACATTATATTATCTCCCTCCACAGGCAAAATTGCATTTACCTCAAACTTGATTTGATGCAATTATCTAGGAATAAATGATCTTGTTTTGGCTCGTTTCAACAAGTTGAGCCATTTGCACACTGTTCCAACAACATCATTCTGCCTGCAGAAGTCTCTTGGTTCTTCAACTCCGATCTAGAAGTCTATCTGAAAAGGTACAGAACTTTTGTGTGTACTTACTGTACAAACACAGTTGTTGCTGCTTATTTGTTTCCACAACATGTCAAAACATTCTGTAGGGGGGAAGAGGTACAAGAAATATTAAGTTAAAGCATTTTTTAGGGCTAATATACTTGCACACAAAAAGCAAGTGTATCGTATGCTTTTTAAAAAAAATTAAATACATCAGATCACATTTTAGATGCCTGTGAGAAACATACCTCTAGATATCTATTGTAACTTAAGCTCCTAAATTGCTTTGATCCTTATAGAAAGGTATTTGCAAGCCATCAGTTGTGTGCTGTCATTCAGACCAACAGAAAACTCAGATTCTGGCATGCATTAAGTACAAATAGGACAAGCAGACTTCCTCATCACTTATCACTTAGCACCTTTATGAACAAATTCAATGAGCTTCTTGAGATATTCTCATTTATACCATACCTGATGTTGGCCCATAATTTTCCTATGATAGCTCAAGTCTTTGGTCCTTTTCTGACCAGCTGCACAGGCCTGTTTCAACCAGAGAATTCTATTTCAAGCTTTTAAAAGTGAGTTTCAAGCAAAAGAAGAAAAAAATGTTAATAACTAATTACCAGCACTATTTTTGTGTCTTATTTTATCAAACAGCAATATCCTTCAACATCAGTCAATAAAGGCCATGGCTTAACTAATATTTAAAAGTACATACTTGACCCTATTTGCTGAGATACTAAGCAATAAAATGGCCAATTTCACAAACTGCAGTCTTAGTATTACACTGTTCTTGCACTATACTTTTACCCTCTCTTCTACCTTGCCTTCCATAAAAGCAAAGAAATCACTTATACAACATACCCCAGCTAAAAGCACTGAGCACAGCCAGACTTAAAAAACACAAGAGGATTTACATTATGTTTTAGAGCTTCCTGCTTGATTGCTTAGTTTTTCTGGATCCTAAACTAGTTTAGTTTATTAACTAGTTGTTTTGTTAACAGCAGATTGTAAAGTCCCAGAGCAGATGTAAGGATGGTCTAGGACACCGTACATTTAAAGCTACAGACCTGTTCCTATTCTGATCTATCACTACTAAGGAAATTGACAACCTATTTCAAAACACACTGCAGCTTACAGAGGAAAAGGCTGTCTTTTCTTCACTGTCAGGCAATGGTTCAGACTTCAAATATCTTGGTGAAGGCAAAGAGCAAAGACAGGGAGCTGGGCACCCTCCCCTTTAAACAACTCTGCAGGGAAGCACTGTGTTGGCTAACACGCAGATACACACTTCTGTTGCCTTTCTGAGTGGCTAGTGTTGACAAGAAGAGAGTTTCAGTTTTGACTGAACTAACACCTTCCAGGCATATCAAGAGCAGAGATTAATTTGGCGGATGTGTCAGGGACAGCCCTGCACTCCGTCCCAGGGCAGAGGGTGCTCCTTAAAAGAGCATCATAAGAAGCCGAGAAACCAACCGGGCCTTCTCATTTTTCTGGTTATGGTCTGACAGGTGTTCCCAAAACCTGCACTGTCTAGCACCAACTCAGGCATCCAGCAAATCTAGAAATGGCAAAAGAAAGGTAGTGGTTATCTACAGCCTTGTGTACATACTTGAATCCGCCTGCTCTTGCTCACTAAATATTTCAGTGGCCAGCTCTCAGGAGCTGAGCTGTCTTTTTGCTGCATGTTTACAGCATCTCGAAAATGCAGATCAGATCCAAGTTAGGACCTTTAGGTACTGCTGTAATAAAACTGATCAATAGTAATGATATCCTAGCAGTCAGGGACTCACCTAGCTAGACCAGGACCTGGCATCGGCCTTCTGTACCACTCTAACCTGGATGGAGGCTAGCAAGAACATTTATTTAAGACTAGTTGTTGCTGCTCCATGGCACAGACAAATCCCATTCCACCTGCCATCTCTGATTTTCACATCAGCGCTGGGTGCTGGCACAGTCCAGTGGGGTTGTTTTCCTGTGCTTTCCGTGCTTCTGTGTTCTTGCAGCAGGCTGAGAAACGACAGCCCCTCACTCTGTCCTCATAGTGTGAAATGGTGAAACTCGCCACCACAAGATGCTCTGTGTAACAGAACTATAAAGTGGTTCAAAAAGCAATGAGGAAAAGCCAGGGAGGGAGGTCCTTAAAAGGGCCACTGAAGATAGAGAGGCAACAGTGTCCAGCATGGCAAGTCTCTGAGCCTGACTGGTAGCCAGGAAGTTTTATACCGGAGGGTGCTGTAGGAGCACGTGCTTGTTCTGGTCTAAGCACACGCCAGAGACAGGACGTGTGAGTGAATGAACTTTTATTCTGATCCTATATGGTTATTTTCATACTGACAGTCAATTTAGCTTTCTTGCTTTCCAGACCTAGGGAGATACTAACCTACTATATTTTCTCGCAGTTCTCATTCTTCCACTTTTGGCCTACAGTGCTTCTCCTAGAAAATGGAAAAATCTGCTGCGGTTGGAGATTCTTCTAAAACGAATAAACAAACAAACAAACTGCCAGTGCACCACAAAATACACCTTCTTTTAGGCTGGGAAGGTTGTAAAAGCCATGAACTGCTGCAGTTGGGAGCCAGAGCAGCTCACACTTGCAACTACACTGAAGAGGATTACCAGAGTCCTGGACACCAGAAACAAAGAGGACAGCTCATGAAAAGCAGGAGAGTGCAAGTGCTCATTTTCCACTGTTTTACAGCTTGTAAAATAACTTACATTTGACTTAAGCAACAGTGACATTTTCCAGCCTGCGTTAGAAGAGCTGACACCTGTTTTGCACACCCTGCATTACTCAAGCGGTGCAAGACGATGGATGCAGAGACTTGGGGCAGCACGTGTGGCTGCAACACATTTGAACTTCCCAAGGGGGATTAACTTAGTTCACTCTGCCTGCAAATCAGGCAGCGCAGGCTTTGTCACGCGCAGTGACCCAGCAGAAGTACTGAGGCCGCTGGGCTGCACTGCCATCACTTCACTGATGACGGTATCAGGTTGTTGCTTCTCTGGGTGTGGTGCCTGGCCCACTTTCACAGCTCAGATTGACAGTACACATCCCATAAAACCAGGACGAAGGACAAGGAGTGCAGAGACAGTTTTCAGCCAGGTCTGAAACCCACTGAACAAAACAGAAGGCCTCTTCTGGCTAAGAACATTTTGTTTTCAAAAGCAGCATTCTTGCATGATTTCACTGACTGATTCACATGGGACTATTTTGTGGAATTGGGATAATTTGTGGCATGATTTTTATGGTACAATTTTCTGAAAAATATATGTATGCAGCAGTTAGTAGTGGTTACCAGCTTCAAATTCTGCAACGGTAGAGCTCTGTTCCTGGCAAGGCTGGGAAAGGCCACGGGTGGGAAGCACACAACACTGAAAAGGGAAAGTGGTGTTAAGAAGACCAACAGCAGTCTTGACACTAACGGTGCTCCTGAGTGTGCAGGCTCCTCACCATCTTGTGTTGTGCAATGCAAAACACTCCACTTCCTTCACACTTCTTCTCTGGGTCCAGATCCCCAGCAGGTGTAAATCAGCTTCCCGGTGCTGCAGTCACCAGTCTCTGCCAGTTGACACCAGCTGAGGGTTTGGCTGTAGGTTCTTATTTTTCTGAAGGCACAGTAACACTCCCGAAATGTGTTAGAAGCCTTAAGCCCTGCTGTCTTCCCTCTCCCATCCCTCGTGGCAGCAAAGCTAGATGCCAGCAGTTGGTTAGGAAAACACGTGTCAGTTTTTTAAAAGCACGACTGTAAAAGGGAAGGGAAGACTCCCCCATCTCTCTCCCCTTTCTCGTTCTTGCACAGAGGCACCTCGCTGCCCCATGGAGGGAGAAGGCTTGCTGGACACAAGCCACAGCCCCGGCGGGATGTTTCCACCTGCCCAGCGAAGCGGAACAGTCCCATCGCTGTCAGGCCAAAGCCAACACACAATATTTTACGCAACTATTTTTGTGGTGGGATCTAATGGCTTGGTATCTGGGACATCTGCCGGAAGCAAGACACCCTTTGTGGGACTCTACACAACTCAGCTGGCCTCATGCTGCCGGTTGCTGAAGCCACAGCCTGGGACTGCTTTTCAGGTCTGGTTAAGGGCAGAAAAAAAAATAAAACCCAGCTTGCTTCAAACTGATATCAATCATGCTCAGCGTTACCATGTTAGGTGCGCCTTGTGCAAAAACCAAGAACCTGCAACATCCCCTCGCACGCCTCCCCGCTTCCCCAAATCCTATTTTTGAGTGAGGAGCCAGAGTGAACGCATGGTTGTGGCAGGACCTCACCACCTGCCACCTCTAATTATAGGGGAGTCCTGGTCTATATTAGCAGAAAAACACCCCCCCACGCACACACATTCGTGCTCACTCTCTGTGAGTACAACCGTTCAACCGCCAATTTCAGGCACTGGTTCCTTCATGGCAACAAGATATAAATATAGACCTTGATGGCCCCAAAGACTCTTCTCCTTGCCCCCCCTTCACTTTAACCCTTGAATTATTTCCATAGCTGATTCTTAAGGTCAATTTTGTGATATGAAATCCAATACTTTGGGCCACCTGCTGTCTTAAACCCAGGTACCCATACTGTTAAACCAGTATCCATCAGCATCAGTGGGTGCTCCAGGCACAAAGGGTGGGAGGTCAGGTAGTAGAAGGTTTTTTAGACTGACCCACTCAACCTTTGCTGAGAGAAGAAAAACCTTGTCATGGTCTAATCGCTCTTCTGCTTGCAGCAAAGACCCTTGTCACTTGTGCCTGCAGTGAGATAAAACACACAGATGTTTTGTATTCAGAAGTAATGCTGTTTGAGGCTATGAGAAGGTAGCGTGGGGTCAAGATTTATAAGTCCTCCTGAGGCCTTCTCACTTTACCTGTGGCAAATATTCAAAACAAAGTCAGGGGACTACCTGCATAAGAGCTGCAGCACCCAGCCCTGTAGGCTTACTTACCCATGGGCATATTCATGTATATGCATGCATATACGCATTAATCTTTTATCAGCAGTTCTGGCTTAGATGGGCGTACTCTTCCCTGGGTAAAAAACTGGCTGGATGGCTGGGCCCAGAGAGTTGTGGTGGACTTAAATCCAGCTGGCGGCCGGTCACAAGTGGTGTTCCCCGGGGCTCCGTACTGGGGCCAGTTCTGTTTAAAATCTTTATCAATGATCTAGATGAGGGGATCGAGTGCACCCTCAGTAAGTTTGCAGATGTCACCAAGTTGGACAGTACTGTTGATGTGCTTGAGGGTAGGAAGGTTCTACAGAGGGATCTGGACAGGCTGGATTGATGGGCCGAGGCCAACTGTATGAAATTCAACATGGCCAAGTGCTGGGTCCTGCACTCAGGTCACAACAACCCCATGCAGCACTACAGGCTTGGGGAAGAGTGGCTGGAAAGCTGCCCGGCGGAAAAGGACCTGGGGGTGCTGGTTGACAGCCAGCTAAATATGAGCCAGCAGTGTGCCCAGGCGGCCAAGAAGGCCAATGGCATCCTGGCCTGTATCAGAAATAGTGTGGCCAGCAGGAGTAGGGAAGTGATCGTGCCCCTGGACTCGGCACTGGTGAGGCCACACCTCAAATACTGTGTTCAGTTTTGGGCCCCTCACTACAAGAAGGATATTGAGGTGCTGGAGCGTGTCCAAAGAAGGGCAGCAAAGCTGGTGAAGGGTCTAGAGAACAAGTCTTATGAGGAGCGTCTGAGGGAACTGGGGTTGT
>NW_008796115.1:380271-388398 GCF_000699145.1 Aptenodytes forsteri
ATGATTCTATGATTTTATGATTCTATGATTTTATGATTCTATGATTTTATGATTCTATGATTTTATGATTCTATGATTTTATGATTCTATGATTCTATGATTAAAGAGAGAATAACCCTCAAATTCTACTCTGGAGGTTTTGTAAAAGTCTTCAGGAAAAGGCATCCTAATGTCTCCATGCAAAACAATTTTTTTGGAGAATGGGTCTTAGCTTTTTAACATCACAGGGGAACACAGCAGTCCCTTTGGCTTCATGACTCAACAGAAGCTTGGCTTCAAGCAACAGGATTGAAGGGCAGAGACAAATGTGTGGTTTACCTACTGTGGAAAGAAGCACTCTTCCATCTTTTCCCTTGCTCATCTGCCGAGTGAGGATTTGCATAGTCTGCAAATCAGCCAGCCTGAGGCATGAAGACCACCCAGATGATCCTATGGTTAATACCCTCCCTGTGATCCAACCCGTACACTTTGTGGCTGAGGAGATGGCTCACTGGCCTCTGAGTGGCCTCTGAGGACCTTCACCTCAAGCGTACCACGTCTTTCTTTGGCAGGACAGTAGCATGAGATTGTTTTGTTCTTCGCTGAACTCCAAATCCAAAACTGCATTCTTTGTTCCAAACTACAGTTTACTGAAGTGTGGTTTAACAAGGTCATATGCTATTTCAGATATGTAACAACCAAAATGTAGTTGGAAAATCAAAGAAAATGAAAAACAGCTTATTACACTCAAATACCCAACAATTATATGCGAGTCCTCCATAATATGCAGTTAAGAAAATAGGAGAGGGCAGGCAGAAACCTCAAGGAAACATAAACCACAGGGAAAGGAGAGGGGAGGATGGCAGGAATCTGGAAGAGACTTCAAGAGGCTACCCACTCTTTTTCTTAGGGCAAAATCACTGTCTCTGTCATTCCCTACAAATGTTTGTCTTATCTTAGACGAAATAAGACAAACATCGAACACTAGTAATGGGGATTCCACAGCATCTCCAGGCAATCTGTCCTAGCGCTTCACTATCTCTGCTTTTAATGCCTTGCCTAAGTCTTTCTTCCCTCACTTTGAGTCTGTTTCTTCATGTCATATCCACCAAGGACAAAAAAAACGAGTAGGAATCAATTTAGGGAAATTACACTGTGTTTTGAAGAAGGGATGGCAAATTGTTTTTCTTTTCAAGTCCATCATAAGTTGTTCTGGCTTACAACTATGGATTTTTTTCCTTCTCTTTTTCTTTTTTTAGAGCCAAATTCATTTACATGTGCACACTGCTGGCAAAATGATCTGCCTCAGAAAAACCACCAGTAACAGTAAAACCCTGCAAAGATGCGGAGATGGGCAGGAATACTGAAATCCTTCCTGAACCTGTTTAATACTGTCCCTGTTAGAGGTCTGAATCAGCAAGACCTGGAGACCTGCTGGAGTCTTCAGTCCTGACACCTAGAAAGGTAGGAGCAGATTTGATATTCTTACCTGTAAGAATACATGCTGAAGTTTTTAGATGTATTCTGATTTGGCCAGATAGTTCCTCTCAGGCAATAGGAGTTTTACCACTGATGTAATTTGAGAGCTTTTAATAATCGGTAAGAAATAGAGTCTTTCTGAGTGCAGGCTGCAGCATCATTTTATTGCATTGCCAGAAAGAAACCCGTTCCTATGCAGCACACAGTTTGCAAAAGTAAAGTTTTTGAGTGGTGTCCTATTCTCATGGAAGGACATTAGTCAGCGTGGATGGCCACATTCAGCTTGTCCCACATTACCCACACAAACATGCATTTGCAGAAGCCAAAGGGCAGATCTGCTGCAGGGAATGAGCTGTCATAATTTCACTGACTTCTGCTGGGTAGCATTGATTTCCATAAATTAAGAACCTTGTCCCCAAACATCTACATGCTTGGTTTCCTTCTGTGTTTACAAAAATACTCTCCACTGGCTACACATTAAAGGGAAAGTCAACCCTCCATATGCGGGCTGATCTCAGCTCCTTTTGGATGTGTTCATGAACATATTATGGTTGTGAAAGCAGGCCTGCAGCTCAGCATAAACACTGCAGTACTTGCTAGCAGGTACAGAACAGCCAGATTATTAGAAATTGAATGAAAAGAACTATGCTTTACAATCATGTTAGTTCTGCATTGGAAAGAACATATTTAAGATGGCATTACTGCAATTTCTGTGGGACAGTTATGAGAAGTAAACATTCAGTGTGCCGTAAGTTTTGCCACAGAAATGCGTTTGAAAGCGTAGTGGGCAGAACCTTTTCAGACTTCAATACTTACGTTACATATCCAACAAACAGTAATAATGCTTATAAAAAGGTTTGGCATTTGTCTTTTATTGAGATTCTACTCACAAGGTTTAAACTATGGCATAAAGATAAGACTACAAGCTAGTCTAATTATGGGAAAGAAAAAAAATCATACCCAGACATAAACTGATTACAATAACTCAAATGAAAATGTCAGGTAAACTGTTTTAAGCATCTTCTGAAAAGACAAATAGCTTTTTCTTCAGGTATCTGCAGTGAGAGAGCAAACAAAAATCCTTCTGTTGGCAAGGCAATAACGAGCAGAATTTCAGCATCAGAGTTTTCAGTTTTTGGTTAGAAAGGGCACGGGAAACTCCAAGCAGACATAGTCTGTGCGCAAACCTGAACGCTTCAAATTTTGTAGATCAACATTCTGCCTGTCACAAACATTCAGGCTGATGCTGCAAGGCCCGGAGCAGTTGGGCACTCTGCTTGCCAAAGCCCCCTGACAGAAATTGTCTCACACCACCTAACTCTACTAACGGCGTGAAAGTTTGGTGGAGCAGGACACAATCTGCTACAAATTCCTGATCTATAGAAACACAGAAGCACATGTACAACTTTCTCTTCATGATCAGATCGTGTGCAGTGCCAGGTCTGTTCTCTTATGCAACCCATCTTGAGTTTGAGTTTTGCAAGAACTGACTTTTCATCTTTTGATTTTGTAAATGCAACACATCCATCACCTGCATTGCACAATATTTTCCCTGGACTGAAGGGAAAAAACAGAGATTTAATAGGCCATTTTTCAGAAGAGTATGTGTCTTCCTTTCTCTTATCCATGACTTAATGCTATTACTTTCCGAAAGAATAGGGGCACATATCCAACATCCCACAGCACTGAGAGACTTTCCTAAGCAAACTGCTCCACTTTATTGTTCTTCAGCATCTCTGCATAGCTGGAGCAGAACGTGGCCTCCAGTCTCTTACTCATCGCCTGTCTCTGTGTGTGATCGTAGGCATTCCTCATCAGCGTTGAAAGGTACTGTCAGCGCAGCTATGATTTCTTTTTCATTCCCTGCCTGACACGCTTACAATGGCAAAAGCTCTAGATGCAAGGTCCTTTTGGCAAAAAAGTCATAATTGCCAACACAGCCAAAAGGAACTCCTTTAGACAAAAAATTCCCCTGTTGTTTTAACAGAAGTCCCTTGGAAATCTGTGCTAGCAAACCCTCTCCAGTGTGGGCAAGATCTCATCTTCATTTTTCCTTCCTTTCATTACATGGCCCCTGTATGACCATTTGAGGCAGCTAGAAGCTCATATACAACCTCACAGTTACATGAGGAGTCCCAGGCCTTCTGCCCACCACGCTGCTGCGTGCCCCAGCGGCGTGGGGCAGCGCGTGTCCAGGAGGCTCTGCTCCTCCACCCTGTGCTACCAGAACCCAGACCAGGCTTGGCAGCTCAGGGGGGGAACGCCCTGAAAACCTCAGTTGGACTTCCCAGCATTGGTGAATCCCCGGGAAGCTCTGCCAGCCTCCCAGTCACTCTTAGCAACAGGCTGTAGCAAGCCAGATGTAATAGTGTATTTATTATGTTAACGTGCAAGGTTTAATAAATGTGTTACAAGGAAGGAGGTACAACAAAATAAAAGGCGTGTATTTAGCTCAAGAGGGCTTCTTTGCTACATTCAGCCAGTAGTTCCAAAGCCAGCCTAACCTTTGGAGCAATAACAAAGGTAAAGACTTTCTTTATATTGCTCTTTTCCTTGGTGGTTTTACATGCCTGTACACGCATCCCTAAGGATTTTCTGTAATCCCCAGCTCCAATAACCAATTCAACCAGGATGTCAGCTTGTACCTATCCGCCTTACTAATGAAATCCCATCTATCACCAGCTCAGCAGCTGGCAGGAAAATGGCTTTTGAAATACATCTTCACAAAGGGCAGGTGTAGAGGGGAGGCTGAAAGCCACATTAACTTTAAGTTCATGTAAGTCTATGTGCATAACGACTCTGACAAGAACTATTCATTTATAAATCCATAGAGACAATAAAGAATGCAGCCCGTTAGTACTGTGCAGTAGAGTTTAAACATAGGGCAAGCAAGTAAGCTTTGACAAATAGTATCCCTGTGAAGGTGATGTCCAGACACAATTTGCCTAGTGAAAACGATGAAAAAACAGTGAGTCTCCTTCCATGGCAACATCCTCTTTTACTCCCTGAAATCGTCAGGACTTCCTCCCGGGAAACCAGAACAAGGCACTTTCTGCCCCGTGGATATTCTGTGCTGCTCTCTCTGCCCAGGTCTTAGTCATTACTCTTACTCAAAAGTCAGCAAAATATGCTGTTGCCGTGTAACCATAAACTTGACTGGTCTTGTATCAATTACCCATAATTTGCTATTGGGGTTATCAGCTATTTTCCAGATGTAATCAGGACTCTCTTCTGAAGTAATGAAATTAATTAGGTTCACCAATAATGTGAGAAGTTTTCTAATTAACCTCCTCTGTAGCACGACAAAACAACTTCCTCGTTCTGTCCCAGTAACTCCTGCCCAATAAGACTTTGGCAGCATCCTGAGCTGGTACACCCGGTGAGAGACATCAAGGCCTTATTTTAATTAGTATTTTATGACACTTAAATTGGAGATCTCTGACTAATGGCATTAACTGCCGTGAGCTAAATGTTATGAAGAGCTAGAGGAAAGCTAAATTTTGACCCAAGGAATATTGTTTACTTCTGCTGAGCAGCAGGGGGAAAGGGAGACCTTGCTTATCAGGAAGAGAAATCAGAAAAACAGCCACCTAATTTCTTGTCATTTGTCAATTTACAAAACACACTTGGACGCTGCTCCTTTGTATATGTCAGAAACAAACAACAAATGTGCAAGACAGTTTAGGAAAAGCCAGCTAACAGTGGCCTAGCTCTGGATGCAGGTGACTTGTTCCACCATCTCTCCCTGTCCATCAGGCTCACTCCCAAGTGGATCACCACCTTTTTTTGATCCAGCCTCTGGTTTGGAAATCCTTACTTCAAGTCTCTTCAAGGAGAAGGAGGGGCCCAGAATGTGAAGCACAGCCATATCCCCCCTGCTGTGAAGCTGTTTTGAGATGTGAAGGAACTGCCAGTCTCTGTCTCTTGGTTTGAAAGATGGGAGAGGTTAAGAGCCTGGCAGATGCCCAAGTGTGGCTGCTACACAGCTGCTCCAGGTACATCTGCCATGCCAACTTCATCCAGTATTGGCACCCAGGTGTATGGATTCAGGTTAACATCCTCACACTTCGCATTACAGGAAAATCTGATACTACTTTTATCTCCACTGGTCTTTGCATTCAGCCAGCTGTGGCTAAGCCCCTTGCAGAAGACCTTGTCTACCTTAGGCCCTATATGGAAAGCCCTGTAAGTCCTATCAGACTCCAGGTACCAACTCTCCTTGGGTTCCATCAGCTTGCATGTAAGCAAAACCTGGCCTCAACACTATATCCCCACCAGACTAAACTTGCCCAAGCTTAAAGCATCTCCAACCTCTAAGCAGGGGCAGCTCCTGGAGCCTTTGATCTGACAGCTGCACAAGTCCCCATGTTAACATGAGAATGAAGGCAGGGAGCTTTCTCCACCACAGGTATCACCCAAAAAATTTTTATGCCATGAGTCATTAGCACTGTAGCTGTAACCATAACTCTGAAATAAACTAGTTTTCTAAATTACTGTGAGAGCAAGTTTCCCCCCCACACCTTATCTGTAAGGCCAAAGTAAGCTAGCTTTTAAGAAATACTGTTAATACTTCACTATAAACAGAGGTACAATTTTTCAAGCAAGTAATGGCAGTTTGCCCTGTGGCTGAATAAAAAAATAATGTTACTTGCCTAGTGAACAGCCTGGAAAGAACCAGTGTCTTACATGTAAAGATGAAAAAATATTGTGTAAGATGCAGCTGTTCATTCAAACCCTTGTAAAGTTTAATAATATTGTGTAGGGTGTGGCTGCTAATGTAAACTGTAAATAATTCATTGGAAGTAATTTATGGGACGGGACCTTCCAAAGGTCTTGTGTGTTTTTCTCCCCCAGTCAGTCACACTGTCTTAGACCAGAACAGCTGTGCAGAGGCTTGGGGGTTACTGGGCTGTTAGGCCCAGCAAGAGCTATACTCCTGACCTAAGCTAGTGATTCCCAGGAGTTTTAAGGTTGAGGTTATTGGTGCATCGCAATGCACAACACCCTTTTGTGTCAGTAAGTCTTTTTGATTCTTTTTTTCCCCTTCCCTTTTACTTTGGAGAAAAGTGCTGGAAGTCCTGCCAATTTTTGCAGTGCCTTGGCCAGCTGCTCTACGCACACACACATGCAGCAGTGACATCCTCCATCCATCCACCTATTCGCAGTGGCAGAAAAAGCCAAGCTCTGGCCCTGCCGACGGCACGGATGGCCCCGAGGCCACACTGTGGTCGGCATGCGGTTGCTCCAATTTAGAATTCCTCCTTGCTGTTATTTACAAATACCTTTTTCTCTCTCAAATCTTCCGTTTGTGGCTATACTTGCCCTCCATCACCAACATGAGAAACTGTGTGCCGGTTTTAGTTCTCCTTCCTGCCGTGGTATTTGTAACTGACGGCAATTAACGCCTTTCTGGAGCGCGCTTTATTCATATTCTTGTAACTGTGAATACCACCCAGCATGTGCGCAGGGCAGCTTTCACCTCATCATTGCCTTTGGGCCTGTTAGGGTTTGCATTTTGTGGTCAGAGCAGTAACAGAAGGTGGGATTAGTTGTCAGTGCTACCATGGTTAGCCTAAACCTTCCCTGTGGTCACCTTTAAAGCCCCATTCCTAAAACTGGAGGTTTTAACAGGAAAAAGAGGTATATTTCAAACAGAAGTGGATATCTTAACTTCCTCTCCTCGCCAGAGCAATATGGCTTTAAGATCTACCTTTCCCCCTCCCCCTTTTTTAACCAACAGAAGCAATATATAGCAGAAGTCAGCACACCTGGATTATTTATCTCCAAGACAGCATTTGCCTTGTGGCAATACCTCATTTTTCCTTGGTGCCTCAGTCTCCCCTTAACAGCTGTTCAGTTTTCTCAAAGACTTTCATGGGAAAGCACTCTCTGTGTGTTAAACACTACGGTAAAGACTCTCCGGTTGCATTCACTGGAGAGTTAGCTGAGCAGGCTCAACTCACAGATGGTGCTGTTGATCCTCCTTGACCTTAGTCACCCTCCTCCACCTTCAGTCCTAAGCCTTTCTTTTCACAGGAGGCCTCATTTCATATGCAGGCTTTATTTCTCAAGTGTTGTCATGACCAAAGTCTCAAGCATACCAAGGGAAAAAATGACATTTTGAAAGCAAAAATATTGATTTTTCCCTCCCTATTTTAAGCTTCCTGCCTGCAAATAATGCACAGATTTTTTTTTTTCCTTATCCCAAGGGATAGCAGATGGATATTTCACCCATTTTCAACTTGGTGAAACTCCCCCCCTCCTGAAAGCCCCTTTTTCACCCCAATCTAAGGTCCACCGACCAGACCGACTCTCACAATTTTGGCAGGGCTGTGCCAGGTCTTCCCTGAAGGATGAACTGCACATCCCACCTGCCTCTGAGCTGGCTTGTTTACAGGGTGCAAGTGTCTGCAGTGCCCTCCTTCCTCCCCTGCTACATCCTCCTGCTCCACCTGTCTCCTTCCCTGCCTCTGCCTGGAAAGCGGCTGCTCAGAGCCCGCAGGCTGGGGGCCCAGCTGGGACCCCCAGCTGCCCAGGCTGTGCCAGCACCTCTGCAGCAGGAGTGCAGGAGGCAGCTGGGGTGCGTAACCTCATTTACTCAACAAGTATGGTCACTCAGGAGCTGTGGACAGTGGAATAAGAAAAAAAAAAAAAAAAAAAATTTATATA
>NW_008796115.1:388657-392619 GCF_000699145.1 Aptenodytes forsteri
GAATAAAAAAAAAAAAAAAAAAAAATATATATATATATGTCTACTGAAAGTAACATAAGGAGGACCCTGGCTGGAGGATTAGGTATGGAGAGGCAGGTTGGGAACTGCCAGGAAGAAACAGAGGGAACCTGCAGAGAGGCAGGAGAGTAAGGACTTTTCCGTTCGCTGTTATGGGCATCCTCAATGCTTTTCTCTCTGTGTATGTCTTTATTTCTAAAGCTAGAATTGTAGAAGGAATAGTAATAGACTATTCCTGTTGGTTTATATGGAACTGTTGAAACTTTATCATTAATGTATGCAGGAGATATGTAAAAACAAGGTGGAAGTCTATGTACGTAATCTCATACGATGAGATTCAAACCATCAGCTCGTCCTCAAAATTTAAATATTTTTCGGTATATCAACACTGCTGAGCTATGTCACGGACTGAATATTTCCACTGGAGGAAAATTTAATCCTTTTAATTAGTTAGGGAACATACTGAGAGAGCTTCAACTACAAATTCCTGGCATCTCAGCTTGTATGAAATCTTTATTCACGCCCAAGCCCAGAAAAAGCAATAATAATTTGAACTGGTATTACCCTGCTATATCATAATACTTGAACATACCACATGCAGTACTGATACTACTGACAGAAAATAACTAGTGGAAGCCCAGTTGTTGCACTCCTTAACAGGCACACTTCCTATGCCTTGCAGCAGTTTTAAGACTGCCACTCAGCTTACCTGAAGTACTAATGAAGCTCATTGCACCAGACTGGCATTTTGCATAAAGGTTACAAAGCATAATGTGAATTGCACGCAGAGAGGGAGTACTGAACCCACGGTGAGGAGAGGAAGAAAGAAGAGCTGGAGAAGGAGGGACGCTTACAGCCTTCAGGCAAAGAAGAGTTTGCAAGGAGAAATGAATGCTCTTCGTACGCCTAGAAAGCTGCTGGCCTTCCTGCAGCACAGGGTTGATGTGAGGATGGGAAGCAACAGCCAAATCCAGAGAATGGGTCTAGAACTGGGCATCTGTCACAGTGCACGGCTCACTAACCGCCAGCAACATTGGCCTCACTGGGGTTAGGCAATACGTACGAGAAGCAGTACCAAGTATTGCCCTTGTCCTGTTTCCTTCACAGATAGCTCTGTTCCTCCCTGCACTACTATGGGGTTGCTTCTTTGCCAGCGTGGCTATCTCCTGAAATGCTGGCACTCACTGGGCAGGAAGCTCAGCGAAGAATAGCAAGAGCTAACTCCAGCACCCCACAGGGCTGGGGAGGCAGCAGAAATCAGAGCACCAGCAGAGAAAAAAGGCTGGGAGGTACAGCATTTATGAAGAAAAAACAGTCAATTACAAATGTAGACAAGGGACTAATTGCAAAAGTTAAACAATTAGACACGTATAAATTAATACTTAATACATACTACTAGTGATAGTGATTAGCAATGCCTGTAAAAATTAAATATTTAGAAATAGACTCATTTACATAGAGAAATACCTTTCTGCATGGGGAGCCCAAGTAATTATTACCAATGCAATTGGCTCAGTAGTTCAGATTTTACTCCAATGGCCAAGGACTAACAGTCATTGCTATCTAGGCTGGATGTCAGCTGCAGACGGTCATCCACCAAACTGTTGTAATAAGCTCAAAGTCTCTAGCAGACCCAGAAATGAAGGAAAAAGCAGGCGCTTTTTTTACACAAATGCAGAAATCTAGCTTCCACTTCAGGATGCCTGCGAGACACCCTGGGGGTCTGACTTACTGCGTGCCCCGCTGTGCCCCCTGCACGGAGCCCAGCGGGGCGCCCTCGCCACGAGGCCATGCAGTAGAGAAGGAGCTGGATGTGAGGTTTGAGTAACTGCCTGCTTGGCCACCAGCTTAACCCTTGTTATCACTGGCCAAGCAAAACTCTTGGCTCTGTGAGCTGCCTTTGACTTTAGCATTGTTTCCAACCAGGAGCAATACAGCAGCTACAAAGCCCGAATGAGGTCCAGGGCTGCCTCTACTCACAGCCTTGCACTGCCCTTTTTCTTGCACTTACATGAGCAATAGTAGCACTATGTAGAAAAGTGTCTACAGTGCACGTGGGGACACTCGTACTCCCTAGTTTGATTATCTATGATGCTTAAAACACACATCCACATCCACATTCACAAAATCTTTATTTTTCCCAAGTACTGTATTCAAATTAAATATTCATCTTCCTTAAAAAGCAATTAAATTTTACTGTCTAGTAATTTGCAAATCTAAACAGCAAATGTAGAAAAATAATTAGCATAGTAAGAAATCAGTTATTTCTCTGATAAGCTCATAAAACCTTTTAATTAAAATCACAGTATTTTTAATTGCTAAAGGGAATATTTTGTTTATAATAGCAAACGTTTCTAAGTTTTAATTTAAGTTCCAATCTAATATTGTGATAATTGAGAAATGGCCTCCAGGGGGCAACAGTATCCACCAAACAAAATAATGTGCATCTCAACTCTACCAAAGGATTTTCTTGCATGAGAATGTATCTTCTTGGGATACAGGAAAGGTAAGTTAGCCTATACAAACTCTGACAAGTCTCCAGTGAGCACACACCAAGGGAAACAATTCCCATTCATTTAAAACCACACTTATTTAAAAAGTTATTATTAATCAAGATACAAGGGTATACTTCCAGTAACTGTATGCATGCAAACTAAAATATAATTTCTAACCAAACGTATAAAAAGATGTGACTTGTTTTTTAAGCTTTCAGACATGCTATTTTGAAAACATCTGAAATACCTTGGAATTGCCATATTGTGTCACTTTCCCTGTCAACAGAATCCTAATGGTGTGTACAGGATTTACAAAAGTTGGGGTTGACAAACCTGGTGGCCTGATAGAGGTCAGGCTGCCACCATGCCATGTTCCCTGGTCCAGCCAGTAGTGAGGCTGAGCATAGATATATGCCCACATGGCCGACCACACATACAGGCATGCTCAGCCCTCACGCAAACTTAACAGCCTCGTCCTGTTCCTTTGCTGGATGGCCAGGATGATGGTCTGTTGGTGGGAAATATATACAAATATATGCACCATATGGATCCCTCCAGTAGTTGGCTCCTGGAGCAGCCCAGGGGAGATGGGGCAGGGGTTCAGGTCTCTCATGGGGTTGTTGGGGCTCCCCACCCTTCCAGCAGCATGCTGGGCTCCTCTGTCAGGCTGAGGAGCCACACATAATCACACAATTAATCACATAACCTAACAGTGATCACATCCAAGTCGTACATGATGGATGGTGAGAAGCACGCATCTCAGTGCTAGACCACTAACATTCATCAACCAGAAGAAATATTTTAAAGAAACCATTTGGTTTCTGCCGTGGGTACCTTTGAAATTGCCATCTCCTGGGGACACTGATCACAAGGTGTTACTATCAGGCGGCTACTTACTGATAGATGCCTGACAGTAACTTTGTAAAATATTGTTGTACCTACTTCAAGTAATCGTCATCACTGAAATCCACCTTTGCTACTATAGAAAAAAAGTTATTCATTATTCATTATTTATTGTGCTGGTATGTTTAACAATCTAGTCAAGATCATGTTAGGTTCAAAGGGGGAAAGGGATAAAACCAGGCTCACTGACAGTAACTTTGTAAAATATTGTTGTACCTACTTCAAGTAATCGTCATCACTGAAATCCACCTTTGCTACTATAGAAAAAAAGTTATTCATTATTCATTATTTATTGTGCTGGTATGTTTAACAATCTAGTCAAGATCATGTTAGGTTCAAAGGGGGAAAGGGATAAAACCAGGCTCACCAGAGATGAGCCTAGGGGTGGCATGCCAATGCTGGGGGTGAAATCGATAGCCCAGATCAAGTGCATCTACACCAATGCACACAGCATGGGCGGCAAACAGGAGGAGCTGGAAGCCGTTGCAGTGGGAGAGATATGACTTAGTCGCCATCACAGAAACATGGTGGGGTGACTCTCACGCG
>NW_008796115.1:395195-402190 GCF_000699145.1 Aptenodytes forsteri
CCAGGGAAGTGGTTGAGTCCCCATCCCTGGAGGTATTTAAAAGACGTGTAGATGAGGCGCTTAGGGACATGGTTTAGTGGGCATAGTGGTGTTGGGTTGACGGTTGGACTCGATGATCTCAGAGGTCTTTTCCAAAACCTAAATGTCTATGATTCTATGATTCTATGTTGTCTAACTTTCTGGGAAAGGGATTATCCAGAGAGCCTATAGTCCAAAACTACAAGGACACACATGGGACTGAAGGAGAGGAAAGATAATGAATTATACAATGTGGTCACTATAAATTGATCCCATTTCTACATGTAAATGCAGGTATACCCCTTGTGAAGGAGTATGAGATATGAAGTTAGTAGTAACTTTCTGGGAAAGGGATTATCCAGAGAGCCTATAGTCCAAAACTACAAGGACACACATGGGACTGAAGGAGAGGAAAGATAATGAATTATACAATGTGGTCACTATAAATTGATCCCATTTCTACATGTAAATGCAGGTACTCCCCTTGTGAAGGAGTATGAGATATGAAGTTAGTAGCTGAAAAAAAACCCCAGACATCTTAAGGAAGAAGAATATGGTCATATGTTCAGGTGTTGTTTCTTAAAAATTAAAGGAGAAGATAATTAAAGCAGAAGAAGACCAAAGATAGGGGGAAATCACAGCAGTTGAGACCTTGGCATTCAAGGAGACGGAACACCCTTCTGTCTTCTGGACACTGTTCCAAAAGATCTGGACTGAGGTAGATAGTAGGAGGAGAGTCAGTTTAGTGCAGGAATGTGGTCAGATACTGTCACTTGTTTTTTGATTTTCCAAGATGCTTGAGTAAATGTTGAGATCCAAAAGGCTCAGTTGCTACTTAAGTGTAACACTGTCCACTTGGTGATCTCTTGTTTCTGTTTGACTTTTCTCTTTGATGTCTACATGGCAGTCAGAATATAATCTTAAATTAAACTTTGTCATGTTTAACTTCGTAGTTTTAGCCTGGATTTGAGATCCTGGTGGAATATTTTCCTTCATTTTATTCATAAAAAAGGAACTATATTTTGAAACGCATTTTAGCTTCCATTCATCATGTTGCTTTTGTAGTTCACCGTGTCCAGGCTTGACTAAGCGTTGATCAATCACCCATTGAGCACATGACTCAGATAGCATAAAGCACAATGAAAGCTGTGTTTCTCTGACTGTAGAAGATTTTAATAAAAGGAAACTGCTCTTTGAAGAATGCCAACTTTTTTCACCCTACAGTCAAAGGGAGGTCCAATCAACCTTAGAATAAAAAGAAGTCAGAATAACTATCTTCCTACATGTGAACTAGTATTTCAGAGTCCATTCCAAATGCCTTTAACTGAAATACTTCAAAAGAAGTTGGATTAAGCATCAATTAGCATGGTGTTAGTAAAACTGTCCTCAATGAAATAAACATTGTATGTAATTTTTTATTGTTGCTATTAGTTAAAAATGGAAATTTTTTAACTGTTGGAGGAGGGAAACTCTGTCTCACATAATTATTTAAAATTATTTTTACATTTTAACATAATTCTCTGTAGGTTTTGTAAAAAAAAAACCAAAATATTTGACAAAGACAAAGATGTAGAAAGGTATAATAACATTAAGAAGAACATGGGAGAATAGAGTCACAATATCAATATATTCCTGTGTTACTTAATTAAATAAAAACTAAAGTAACTATAGTTTGTTCCAGGACCAAAAACATACTGGCCATTTCATTTTGAGAGGTATTCCGTGGCTTTCTACTCTGCTAATTTGTGCCCAGTGATCTGCTTTTTGGTTCATTTACTTGTTCGCAGGTAATGTTTCTTGTAGCAAGTTGTGATGAGTGTAAGATCAGTGATCTGTTTTGGTTCATTTACTTGTTCGCAGGTAATGTTTCTTGTAGCAAGTTGTGATGAGTGTAAAAGTTTTAGACTTACTTGGGCATCAGCTATTAATGAACCGGTTTTATAATTTCTGACCTTTTGTAGCCAGATACTAGGATATATTAAAATAGTCATTCATACACTGGATGAGAAAACCCACATTGTTGAAAGTCTAAGAAACAAAGGAAAACCAAACCATGAGCAAAACCAAACCTCAACAGCCAGCTAAGCTGAGCAGAAACACGAAGAAATGCTGGTAGGTAACACAGAAAACCAAACACTTGAAGCTGCATGCATTACTGAAGATGTGTCTGGGACCAGCTGCAGCTGTGAGGTTGTTCTCTTATACCTATTTAATAGCTGAAAAGAGGAAGATGAGAACATCTTTTGCTACGGATAACTGATTGGGAGTGTGGGACTGCCTTGCAGGGCATGCCTGCACATATCACACATCAGTTGTCATGACAGCACGAACTCTCCTTGCATCAAAGTAGACCATTACTGTGGTTTTGCCACCTGATGCTCACCAGTGCAACACGTCCAATCAACTGTGCAACTTGTTTAAGTGATTCTCCACCAAGGCTGTTAAAGTGGAAGCTTTATTAGAAGTTCAGGCCCTGTGCAAAGCTTTTCCTCAGCAGAGCCTCCCCATTCATGTTTATTAATTATACTGGGTCCCAAAGCTCTTATTTCCTTATTATTTCCTTATTTAGTAAACTAGTATTGTTGGCTATAGAAGAATAGCTATCTGATCGTTTCCTTTTGGAAATGATTAGTCTGGTTTTGTGGGTGTGTCTTTTTTTTTTTTTTTTCATAAAATCTGGAAGCATCTGAAATTGTTTCTTAGCAACCCTTTTCAGTTTGCCATTTCCTTCTATTCAGCTCCCCAAAGAGCGCTTCTAAAGCTGTAGTAAGGTTGGCCATTTCAGAGAAGAAGCTATTATTTTTCCTCTTGTATGAATGGTGAGATTGTGCCCAGATACCATAGCCTGACAGGAATATTCTCCAGTATATTAAAAAATGTCCTTGAAACAATGAAATACTTGTAAACTGAGATAATTGGTAAATTACTGGCAAGAATACTGATAACTGTATCTGTTGTGCTTGGCAAGGACACAAGAGGAAAAGGACAGCTACTTCCTTATTGTTCTGCGTAGAAGGTTAATTTTGTCTAAACCAAACCTTAGACATTTATCTGAGTTTACAAAGGTACTTCTCACCTTGCTCATATACATCTAGCACCTTGCCTTACCTACCCACACGCAGAGGGCAGTTTAGTTATCTACCACACCACACAGTGGTGCTTAGAAAGCCCTGCATACTGGTAAATACCTAATCAATAGCATGTATTTTACATGTTGTGAGACCAAATTATTTGAGCGTCGCCCCCTTTGGATACTGTAGGTCCCACAAAATATACATCACCCATACAAAAAGTGAAAGTCCTTCCAAATAGCTCAGGGCCACTACATTGATTCCTGTTTCTGTACTTTCCAGTTCCACCCTTCATCATGCACAGAAGACTTACACACTGTTTCAAAAGTGAGGTTTTTCACAGCACGCTCAGACAGTGGTAAACCTGCCTTTTTAAAGTTAATTTATAGCAAAATAGTAAAACAGAGCAGAACACAGAGAGATACAAGGGAAAATTCGTGGCAGCTGAAGTCTGTTCACCGATTAACTCCTGTGGAAAGGCCCTGAGACATACAATGGGCTGCTGATTAAACAGAGTGAGTCTGCTGCTCACTCACTGCCCAGAGTCCCCACAATGTACGACGCTCCCTTTTGTTCCCTGGCACTCCTCCAAGTTTAATGGGTGCCATGTACCACGGCACTGATCAGTTTATCTATACATAAATATATTCCAGTAAAAAATGTTAGAATTCTGCATGCAGGCTTCAGCACATTTTGGGACCTAAAATATTTCTGTCATCTCCAAATAAGTACATTACCAGAACCCTCCAATAAACAGTCTCTTTGGCTACACACTTGTCCTAGTCTACTCCCCGTCTGCTGTTTCACCAGCAGAAAAGGCACTTCATATTGCCGAGGAGAGGTAACAGATTAAAAATCTCCTTCATACTCGTTGTGTAGCTGCTTTAGACACTGTCTCTGGCTGCAGTGTGGAAATTCAGGCAATGAGCTCCAGCATGACAAGGTGCAGTTATTATTGCATGCAACATAAAATGGGTTTTGGGCATCTCTCTTTTGCCCCAGCTTCCAGCATAGAGAAATGTGACTGGAGTTTTGGCACACTTGGGCGTCCATTGCTTGAAACATCTGAATTTCAGCAAGTTGTAAGACTAAAGATATACTTAGACAAATCCTCCTTCTTTAATCACACTCTTGTGTATGAACTGAAAATCTGAAGATCCGTCAGAACCTTTTAATCTACAGAGAAGCCAGGATGAAACTGTCTTGGAGGACATTTGGCGATGCTTAGCTTGTTTTGTTTGTTGAAACTCTGCTGTTCATACACACCTGGTCTCGACCTTGCCCCCACTGCATCTATTGATAAGGTTGGCATTGGGATCAATAGTAGCAGAAGTAGAGCCAAAATGGAGATGTTAATTGCCAAATCTGTAACTTATGTCACCTGTCAGGAAGTCCTGTGACACATACCAGCCCTGCTAAGGGAAGGTCAGGTGTATCATACCATCATCTGACATAAAGCAGCACAGCCACAGATAGCACAGTGTCAACGTTGAGCAGCACCAGTCACTCAGATGGGGCAGGTAGACGAACTGGATGGATAACCAGGGTTATGTCTGTATTTCTGCCCCTACCACAGACATCTCACCTTTATCAAATCTCCAGAGATAGCTGTTGCACTTCAATGGGATATTAATTATAACTCCTCTCACTCTAACAGAATTTTCTGTCTCTGTGATGTCCCTCTCAAAGTTACAAAACTTCGTGGTGCAATGTTGTGTTTCTCCCACTTAAGACCTGGGCTTTCATATACAGCAGGAGGACACTTGGTGGCACTCATTCAACATCATTTTTACTTCCCATACCGCAGATTCTGTGGGTTAACGTAAACATGTGAAAAATCCCCCTTAATAAGATTATCCCATGAACTCTATCACTACGACCAACTCCTGCAGTCACTACTCAGTTTTAACTTAATCGTTAATGAAGTCAAAAATAATTCGTTTTGTGTAAAAGAAAACTAAAGATCAGTTTATGATAGTAAACTGATCACTAAATTTGAGCCGAAGTGATTTTGCCTACCAATTATTCTGCAAAATCTTCACTTTTCTGCTTGGATGGGTACCTAAAATTCACTCCCTGTGTAATGTGCAAATTCTTTGTCCCTGCACATTACTGCTCACCGCAACTTGCATACAACTGTTTGAAAACAAACAAAAAAAGAAATAAACCCTGACTGAACCATCTGGTAACCAGGATAGCTACTGAGAAAGAGACAACTGCAAAGGAGGTAGAGAGTTGCACTTGGCTGTACACAGCAGTCCCTCTAATTTATACTGCTGGGTGACTGCCATCTGTAACCCAATATTCATACTGTGTTTTGAGAAAGACACATGGGAAGCAGCAGCACTCTAACACATTTAGACAAGTAAATACCTATAACCCCTCTATAAAATCCTTCTTTTCCAGGAATTACCCCAGTATCTCATGGACAGTACCCTAAAGTCCTGCCAAGGACCACGGCCTTATTGCTGACACCTGGCAGTTATTCGTATCAAAGCTGCTGAAAGATCTGACAGTCAGTAGGGGATTTGTTTACTACCCTTAACAGCAGGACACTATTCCATTAGCTAAGGATAATCCAACACCATTAGATAGCCCAAAGCTTGACTGAAGGTGCCTCCTTTGCGGGAGGGGGAAGATCGAGTCCAGATGTCCCTGCAACTCTCCACTTACCACACTCAAAATAAAACTTCCGTGAAACACAGGTTACAAATAGGTCAGTAGCCACAAGCAGCCAAGACGACCTCAGTGGGAAATGTCTTAAAGCAATGGAGCACAGGCAAGCGCACAAGACAGCCTGTCCTCTCAAAACACAGAAGTACCTGCCTTCCTCTAGAACAGAAACAGGGCCCATCCCCACCATCCTTCAACAACACAACGGCCAAAAGAGTGACCCACAGCTGTTACGCCAGGGTCACAGTGCCCACAGAGCTTGATTACTCCATGGATGCCCATTGGCCCCGAACCTACAAAATCCATGCTGTCAGGAAACTCCTTTCCCAGCAGTTTTGCTTTTGTTCCAAGTTTTACCAGCTGCACCAGGGAAGATTTAACTTCTTTGGACAAAGTGCCCATTTCATTATCTGCATGAACTTGCATGCACTTTGTTTGTATACTCAGTGGTGTTTATATACTTGAGAAAATGCTTTGCTGACAAGTTCTGTACAGTTTTCCAATAATCCAATAATGTTTATTAAAACCGAGCATGCACTTTTCAAACCAAGCAAAGATTATTGTACTCTAAAAGGTGTGCGCCCAAACCAAATTTTTAATTTCAGAACATTTTACTTCTGGCCTGTTTAGGAAGAGTTTTGTATTTAAAAATGAGACAGTATTATCTTCTCCCTTTCCAAACTTTTAGGCAACTAAAGGGCTTTTCCTCTAACATTCTTCTAAAAAGAGCAAAAAAGACCCCACTGTTTTAGCAGAAACACAGGAAGGCAAAGTGCGGTCCAAAAGCGAGTTACAATTAATCAGCTGAAAATCATACTGAGCACTATTTCACCATGCTAAGCACACGGCCTGCTACAAAGCACTTACATGTGCTCTTCACACCGGGCCAGCGCTCGGCATGTGCTGTGCCGGACGCAGGTTGTCACAACAATTGCACGGCCTTTCCCAGACGAAGTGCCGGAGCGTGAGTCACGAAGGCCAGAGCCTTTCCAAATCGCTTTGATGGCCTGTCCCCTTGCAGGAAGGTGGGGCTGCATTGTACAGAAATGCCATCAGCACCATTTCTGTGCATACAGGGAATTTCACTTACGTCATATTTTAATATGGATATTATTTGCTTTGTTAAAGATTAATTACTGGGAGGTACTGGCCGGGTCGGACACCAATCCCGGGGAAGCTTAGGGCAATGGCCAAATAAATAGAAAGCGTGCTTAAGATGAAGGCAGCCGGTAC
>NW_008796115.1:402615-445458 GCF_000699145.1 Aptenodytes forsteri
GGGTTCTCTCCCTCGCCGGAGGCTGCAGGCGCTCCGGCCCCGACTCCAGGCGTCTGCTGACAATTTGCTCCCAGCCATTAGCAGGTACTCTCATAGTATTTACAACCTGATAGCTCTCCCGGCTCGATACAGTTTGTGTTTTCGTAAATACACAGACACATTCAAGGAATTTCGGAGGGGGAGGGGGGAGGGGGGAGGGAAAGGCGCTTAAAATTAAAAGTGAAGCATAATTTGAAACTCTACCTACACCGCGGCTTTTATAATCAGCTTGTGACATGCTTGGCACTAAACACTGTTTATGTCCACAATTAATGCAGTTAATACTAGGTTAGTAACTGCGGCAGTCAGCCACGTGCATCGCCTGGCACATGGGTGCCTTCTCCTAACTGGAGAGGCACGCTTTCCTCCTCGGTGCACACGGCCAGGCCAGTTCGAGCACATCTGGAATCAGTTTAACTGGGGCCTCCCTCCAATGCAGCACTCAGCGTTGCCAGTGTATTCTTTCAATCAAAACGCTATAAAAAGGGGAGAAGGAATTAGGACAAAAATGGGAGTGGGAGAGGATGAAAAAAACGGGAGTGCCAGGCTCGTTCCAAATGAAGCCACCCTGGTGCAGCAGGTTTCATAGCCTGCCTGAACAAGACCCAGCATCAGGAAGCCCCTAATTGGGCCTCTATAACCAGTTTGGCCAGTTCCTGTTTCTCCTGTCTCTCCATGCAGTTGGACATCTCAGCGTGCATTACCCACCTGTGGCTGTTGCTCAGCATCTGTTGTCCCCACCTGGTGAGGGACAGTGGCAATGCTGTTCTCAATAGAAGGTGGTTCACTGAAGGGGTACTGCATTGTACACCTACCAAGCATAAGCATGCAAGCCCAGGTAACTCACGGATGTTTTCCAAAAAACGCATTCTTAAGACAGAGACACCATGTTGCAATGGGAAGATGAGCATCTCATGAGCTGGTTGCAAAACCTTATTTGTACTTCTGGAGCAGGAGGTGAATTTTGAAACTGCATTTTTACAGAGTTCAAAAGCTCTAGTAAGAGTTCTACAGGCAAGTTCAAGGCTTCCTTGGGAAATCAAGCATCTTCAAACATTGTGCCTACATCTAGGCATATGCCTATGTACCTGCTCACTTATGCAGCAGGCACACTGGTGTCATAACATGCCCTGTTTTTCTTCTGTGGCCACTTACAACTTCAGTGAGAGCAGAATAAATGTGCAAATCAGTCATGCATTAAGTAACGTCACTATCATCTATCACGTGTTTGTTCACTTATCCTTTCCCCAAGGAGAGGAGCGTTTGTTTTGTGATTTTACACGCCCCTAAACATTTATGCCAGAACCGTCAAGGTCAAAGAAAGGTGCTCTTCACTTGCAGTAGGAGCTGGTGAAATCTGAGATAAGCTCCCAGAGGAAAGGAAGCCTACTTCACAGTCATGGCTTGGCCATCAAAAACAAATGCCTTCTGCACAGATACACGTCATCCTTCATCTGGAAGGCTGCCTCGTGCCAGAAGAACATCCCTGTCAACCCTCATCCTTTAACCCAATTCTTCAGATAGTCTGAGATGATCTGTCATATCAATTCCTGCTTCCCTTGGCATAGTTACATTAGAGGCAAACTCCATATCTCATTTCTGTTCAAGCCCAGTTCACAAAATACTAGAGGAGTAGCTTCTTCAAGAATATTTTAATCAAAATGATTAGTATTCTCTTACTTTGCGCTGACCAAATGGGAAAACTGAGTTTGTTTGGGTTTAATTAGGTTACAAATTCATTAAAGGGAATTAACACTTTATAGGGTACAAAAGACCACATGTGTCTGCTGTTACTTGTCTCCACATTTCTTTCTTCAATTGCATTCTGGGTCACCCATTACTGCTTTTTCACCTGCTGCAAGCTATAAGCAAGAGGGTAGCAAATAGATTGCAATACATGCTTGAAAGGGTGCTATTCTTTCTTGTTTCAAAGTTTTAGAAGTAACTTCAATCCACAAGCCTCCAAAATGCACAAAAACAAAATAAGTGGCTTTTTACAAAAAAAAAAGGAAATCAATCACTGATCTCCACTGAAAATGATCTTCAGCTGAGGCACTTTTCATTTTGACATGCTTAAATACCACAGAATTAACACTGCATACAGATGACAAAAGGGTCACACACCCACCAGCAATTAAAAAGAAAAAATCATCTAGCAATGGAAAAATGCAAATGTATGGAAAAGGATTGTGTCCAAACAATGCAAGGATTATGAGGAAAGAAACTTCTACACTTATTAAAGGGAAATGGCATCCTACCCAGGGTGCAGTCATTGGGTATATTAGAGTGATATTTTATCTCCTAAATAATGAAGGAGGGGCATTAGGTAGAGTTCCTGTTCATTGTTGAGTAAAGCTGCCCACCTTTTTTCCATCACCACAAATTCATATTTAGGAACGCAGGATAGTGTAGAAGGACAGACCATGCCTCTTCCTGCTGTTGAGCTCCTTGCTATACTATTCAGCAAGGGGGACTTCCCACTGTTTAAAATGTCTTTTCTAACCATTTGCCTGTTGAGGAGAATCAGAGTGTTTCAGTGTGGTGCTTAGCCTCACTGTCCCTCATTCCTTGGGGCAGGGATGGGCTGACCAAAGCCAATGGTGATATACATTATTTAGCAGGTTTATAAGTAGTTTTCCTTGGACTCGCTGCTATTCATTATACAGCATTTTAAGACTTTAAAGGTGGAAATTAACAAAGCTGAGAATGGACATGGAATACATATGGTTTTATCATTCAAATCATTGAGTGTCAATTATTGTCACTATAACTAATGAGGTCAGTCAGCCATGCTCTTCTACTTGCAGCTGGAGGGCACTGATTGCAGATTTAGTTCACTCGGATGACTGCTTGTGGGAAGAAATACGTGGGAAGCCCTGGTTTCAATATGGTGGTAAAGATTATGGAAATCATTACAATCAATTGGCAGAGAGGTCATTTAATTTATAATGAAACTTAAGAGTAAGTTTGATGCATTTATGTGCTCATAGTGAGCATTTCTCTCTGCTCAAGTGGATGCAGCATGCTTCATTTCTTAGCAGCGTGTTCAGGAAGAATCAATGAATAGGAGAGTGAGCTGAAGGACACCTAGGTAATCGTCAGCAGTGAAATGTGGAAGGCGAACAATGCCACCACTCATAGCCAGATTACCAGAGTCATGGCATGCCTCAGAGCAAGCACTGCCTGTGGAGGTCAGTGAAGAGTCAAACCATATCTTACCAGCAGGAAGAGGGAGAAAGGGGAATTTTAGCCCCTTTCTACTTCACCCTCTGTTTCCTCAGATAAGCAGGTGTTATGAGAGCTAAGGATCATTGTAAGACAGTCTTTGACCCACAATATAGAATAATTGCTCCGTTAGTTACAGTTGTGTTAACTGGGTTGTGCTACACATTGTGTGGGGTAGAGCTGACTAAAATGTGTGCCTGCAGTCATTTGTTGACTAACACAGTCTTTGTGGCCAACTCATGCACGTTCCACTGCAAATGCTTTTGATAACACTGTTATAAAGGCTTGTGAATGTCAGTGTAGGAGGGCAAAATATTTTGAGCTGCTCAGCTTCGCTTTATAAATATTTTTGGAAGCCACCAATGTGAAATGCTCCATTCGCATTCAGCACTGAAAAAAATAATGGTTTCTTCTAAAACAAAGACACATCTGTCAGTGCAGTAGAGTATATGAATTTACGCAATTTGCAGCACAGAAAAAGTACTTTCTCAAACAAATTAAGTTGAAGCAGGCAGAGAAAGAACAGCATGAAGCTCTCTATGCAATGTCAACAATAATTAACAGAGCACTTTATAGTCTGCCAGTGCTTCCCGTGAGTAAGGTACTCTCAGATATTTGGTATGAACAGGCTGCCCTCCTGTTCCTCTGCTCCTGGAACCCAAAGCCGCAAGTGTTAGCTTTTAGTGGCTAGCCTATCATTAACTTTTTAAATGTTGTATGCCACCCAACATTTCCTCTTAGAAGGACAGAGGGCAGAGGGCAAGAAGACACTGTTGAAACTGCTGCAGGGATTCATGGAGTTTGCTTTGCTGTGTTGTACCGGGAAATTTGGGGGATTTGCTTCTTTCTCAGGTGCATTAAAAAGAAAAACACATTGCACCACACACAGAGCCTGTTAATCTCTTTATTCCTGAGTTTCCCTGTTGATAACTTGGGAGAAGGCAGCTTCCTTGTTTCCCTCACAGATGCGTGCAACATTTGGAAGTTTTCTTCAACTCCTACTGATTCTCCAGGGACGCAGACTGCAGACATTTTACAGCAGGGAGTCTACTCTCTTATGCTGCCTGTGTACAAAATGCAGAACTGAAGTGAGCCTACTTTTGCATACAGCGTTGTATTGCTCCCGTACTTCTGATTTAATCATGTTGCCTTTGCATGTACTTACGGATTAAATTTCCAGTATTGCCATAAAATGGGACACTTCTGCCATCTTTCTCTCTTTACAGATGGCAGAACTGCAGCCTTGTCTAGAGCAGAGGGATTTCCACAAGTTTTTTCCTTCTAGATTGATTGTGACCGATTTCTTCCACGTATAAGAGCGCTCACACGGTTGTCAGGGAGACAACTGTTGGCACAACTTTGCCCTCTATTTGGAGGGCTTGGCCAGTCGATTGCTTTTCAGCAGATTGTGCATTCGTGCAGATGCAGCACGCTGGCAGACTGACAGACCTGACTTTTTCATTTGCCAGTTTGAGCTCACAAGCATGCACTACCTCCGAACTACAGCTGCGAGAGACGGCCAGCCTACCTCAGCTAGTATTTGAACTAGTTTGAGCAGCAGCACAGTAAAAACCTGGTGACCAAAAGTCAAGCGCAGCCAATGTGAGACACAGGGAGGTTTTGGGAGGTTGGCCTGCACTGTGTATATTGCTGCTTGTAGCTCAGCTTGTTGTTTAAACTAATCCACGCCAAGATAAAACGCTGTAATAATGCTTCTCTGATGCCTTCATACAGTACAGCCCTCAGCCCAGGAATTCCCATCAGCCTACAGTCCATGCCATTGCCTGCATCTCTTCTGCAGACCTCAGCACTTTCTTCCTCTCCTGCAAGCTGTGACCAAACCTAAATTAAAACCAGCTATCACATCCCCTGAATTGGTGTAAAGGTTGAAAACAAGGATAATGAACTTTGCACCGGCTGAGGCTAATTAGCGTGCAGGCAGTCATTTATGATTAAACCATGCAAAACATCTGCTAGTAGTGCAAGAGCTGAATGCTACAGTACACAGCAAAGGCCCAAGGCACAGAGAAGTTAAGTGACTTGCCCAGTTTGACACAGCAATTCAGTGACAGAGGTAGAAATAGGCTGCTCAGTTCTCTCTCTCAAAACAGGTCTAATCTCTAGATCATACTTTGATCTCCCTTTAGCAGCAGAAAATAAAACCCCCTCTGTTCATGCTATAAGTCATTACAGAAATTACTTTCAAGTTACAGACTCACCATTATCACAATGCTGCAAGATCAAACAAAAAAGAGGGCAGTAGGAGAGGAAAAGAAGGGTTACTTTGTGTCATTTACTTCGACAGTCTGCTCAGCAAAGCCAAAGAGGAAAAACATTTTTTTTTTAGACAGATGCCTTTTCCAACACATCAAACACTTCTCATGGGCGTATGTCAGAGACATTTTACTACAAAGGCTTTGTCCTTTGCATTCACAACAGCCCGGATGTTTATCAGGATTTTCCATTCCCTAAATTCAAGATCAAATTGGGATCCGCATTAAGATAGCAGCAGAAGTACATCAACAAAGTCCAAAATACAAAATCATTAATGAAAAGAAAGCATTAAGTCAGCATGTTCCTGTGCTAAGGCTGCGGTGGGGGGATGGTTCTGTCATCTCAAAAGGAATGTCTGGAGAAGGAAACAGCCTATTTTTCAATGTGCTGGCTTTGGAGGAAGTCAATATGAGGAAACAATTGCCTTTCCCAATAGATTCTACTGCTAGTAAATGTTTAAGTCCTCCATGCAAAGCATGTGGCCCCAATATCACGAAGACAACACTGTACTATTTACTACATAACATCACATGCATATATTGTGCTCTCCGCATGCCCGCAGCAATGCTCCAATTTGTTTATTCATAAGTGCAGTTTGTAATTCTCTAAATTATCAAGCACAACAAAGAACATTACACACAGAGACAAACTACATTTAACGTTGCTACATACTCTTCCACTCTCAGGCCAACACTTAACAGCATCTTGCATTTCCTCTCTCCTCCCCCCGCCCTCTGGTATGCATAGTCTCAGCACCCGAAATACTATGGGGGCCTTCAAAAAACTCTTGTATCCTTCCTGGGCGAGGCGTTCTCCTTTCTAGGAACAAAGCAGGTCCATGGCTATTGTGTTAAGGCAGTACTCCCTGCCTCTCTGCAGGCAACAGGCGATGGTGGAGGATGCCATGCCAGCAGGCTGATCTGCTCCACTCCCTGGGAATGGCCAGGCCTGAAGGTTTTCCAGTCTCCAAAACCCATCAGCAACAGTAGAAGGACCAAACACCTGCCCTCAAACCCAACACCTCCACTCTTTTCACTTAGGGTGACACTGAGCTCCCACAACATATTCTGTCCCCTGAGACCACTGTAGATTTAGATGCTTCACTTGAGAGGAAATTTCATTGTGGACCAGAAGGACAGCATGCTCCTACACTTACAGCAGAAAAAGAGGATAGGCAGAAAAAGCAGAGATGTTTGAGGTCCCTTCCTTCGCTTCTGTTTGGAATATCAAAAATCTCACAATTGTTTTCTATGCCAATTCTGTCATAGATTGGAGTAACTGTTTTCCAGTTCTAGTGGGTGATCCTGGCAGCTCTTCCAGTTCAAAACGGGCTGGGGAAAAGCAGCATGTCATTTTCTGGCAACAACAGTGCAACTATAAAACTAATGAGTCTCTACAGCTATTCCCACCTGTTCTTAGAGCAATATATGTATTGGATATATACCCACCCATGAGTCTCTCTGTGATGTTAACTCAAACTACAACAAAAAAAAGCCCAAACCAAACCAAACCAACCAAACCAACCCAACCCAACCCAACCCAACCCAAACCAAACCTCAGCCTTTCCTGCATAGGAAAAAGAGTGTAAAAGAGCAGGTGGGAATTTTACCTGTTTTCACATCACACTTAAGTTGGGCCTAAGCTCCTTCCATAGAAGGGAATTAACACAGTACAGATGCGTCAGCAGCAGCATCAACCCAAGGCTGATACTGATCAGAGATATTGCAATATATGAAGATGGAGCAAGATGAGGGTGAGTCAGCAGATGTTTGTCTTCCATGCAGTGTCCTAAAATTTGGCTCTCGTATTACAGGAAATTACACTAATACTGAATCACTGTTCTGTACACATCATCGTTCTGTACAGAAGTTTTCCAGGGTAAGAAGTCATTGTTAGGTTTTACAATTTTATGCTACACTTTTATTTCAAAACATGTCCCAGAGCATCCAGTTGACCCTGTGCAGGAAAGTATTGGAAGTACATGTGACTTGTATTCTCTCCAGTAAAAACTCTGACCAAGACACTCCAGGGATACATGCAACAACCCTTCCATATTCTACCTGGAAAAGACAAATAGTTTGTGACTATTCTCTAACAAAACATTACAGAAAAGAAGATGAAAAAAACTGGAAAGGATCAGTGAAACGCTCATAAAATGGAGATTTATTTCATGACAAATGCACTAAGATTGCCTGGAATTTTTCTGAGACTTTTTTAATTTTTTCCACATAATTTGTTAGTGGACATATTTTCAGAAGGAATATTCTCATTTGAAAATGCTTATATTATGATAGAATTGCTAAGCTTGCTCTGCTCCAGAAACTTTAAAAAAGTCCTGGCAAATTACTGTTAAAAAAGTCCCCAAGATTTTAGAGGTTGAGGGGGAGTTAATCCAAACTCATCTGTAGCAAAACACGTTTAAAATTTATTTCTTTTAATGGCTTTTAAATGTTGAAAGTGCAGTACAGGAGATATGCTGATAATAGAAAAATCCTCCCTTTTGCAAATAACAACAGTAACGAGGCATTATTGCACAAGGGGAAAAAGAAGATAAGCATTTCATCCTGGATATTCTTCCCCTTGGACAATACGGCCTTTGGCAAACTGTGACGTTACCCAGGTCTTTAAATAGTGATGTTTCCAAACAAAAGGTTGTGAAAAAAGATTTGAAGAAAATATGTTTATAATTAACAATGGAGCTTGGAAGAAGCCCAACAATGAAAGCAATTCTTGTTTTCTAACCTGGAGAACAAGCTTTCTATAAACACTCGCAGTGAAGATTACCACAGTAATGAAGCAAAGCAATGAAGTGAAACTGGGTACACATACTATACTTGAAAAGGTTTCAGACTTTCAGCTATTCTCAGCCAAGACGCAAGCTATCTAGCACAGATAGATTTGGGATGTAACGTCAGTGGAAGTCTGTGGAGACAGCCTTGCTGTTACATCAGTACAGCTCCATGCTCCCAAAACTATCCTACTTCCTTCCATAGCTACTCCTGGGTGGAAACAGTTCTACTATCTTGCCAGTATCCCGTAAGTCAGCACTGCATAGAGCTGAATTGCAGTTGTTCTTTTTAGTGTGTGCTGTTTTTACACATTCACTGCTAGTTCTCTGGTTGAGGCTTTAGCCTAGCTGATGGGGGGTGGGGGGGGAGTGGTTTGGGTTTTGCAAAAGCCAAACCAAAGCTGTTTCAGTTCCAGGTCCCATTTTTTCTGAACCCTGAAAGTTAAAGCCTGGGTGGTTTGGATAAGTGCTTCTAATTCTAGCATACCCCTATTTAAAATAAGAGGGAGGATTTGTTTTTAAAAAGCTAAAACTAGGATGGTCTGGAACGAAGTCTCTGAAGACATTTAGGGAGGATTCAGATAAACGATTCCATTCCTCCCCCAACCCCTTATATCTCTCATGAATTTTTATCCTATCCATTCCTTGCTTTCTATCTCTCAGACACTGTTTGCTTCCCCACAATTTCCAATGGAGCTTGAAATTAGATTTCTTTTACTTCCTTGTTCGCAAACAAGGCTCTGAAGCACACATCTTGGCATAAGTTAACTCCCAGACTGAGTCACTGAGTTACCTTCCACCTCTGTACCTGAACTGGTGGAAACCCTGCAACAGAAATCACCATGTATGTCTTTTTCCATCTCACACCATCATTATTTGATTTTTGGAAGGAAAATTCTGATTTTAGTTGGACAGAAATAGAACCATCTAATTGTAATGGTTTTAGTCTCAATTTATGACAGCAGAAATTGGCCCACAGTATGACTCAAGATAGAAACAGTATTCATTGTTACAATTTATAACTTCATGAAGAGTTAACTTGGGAACTGCAAGCTGGCAGCAATAACTCATATATTGCTGCAAACTGTGTTTTCATCATTTCTGTTGATACTGGCAAAACACTTGTTTTGGCTTTCTGCATGTTGCAGTCATTAGTATAATATAGTATAGCCACTCAGATATATTTAGGGGAAGGTCATTTTTATTCAACTGATTATGTACTAGGAAGTTAAATAAACATGCAAGTTAAAGACATCAGCAATCCCACTCCTTAATCCATGCCAAAGTGAATTCTAAAAGCTGGTCGGTTCAATTAGAGGAAAAGTCAAGCAGTGATTATGTCAGTTGAAGGAAAGAGGACATTACATTTCCTTTTACTTGAGGATTACCTGGAACGCTACTCCTTGATAATGGCTAAATACATCCATAAAGCTGGAGGTGTTCAAAGACAAGCTAGAACATACTGGGTAACTATGACATTAGCAAGATTACTCATCCTGTTCATAACAATGAAAATTTCCTATTGAGATTTCACTGAGCAGAAAGTACAGAATCATGACTGTTTATTTACAGCTCTTTGGAGTGCCTTTCCAAGGCACGAAAGGACACTGTCCTTGAAAATGGTATTTGGGGGGAAGTAAATGTCCATGTTTTTCATTTTGCAAGTTTGTAACTGTAGAAGTTACAAAACAAGTCACTTTTGAGAAGTACTCATTTTTTACGCTCATTAGATTGCAATCCAGCGATGACTGAACATGATATTTAAACAGTAGTGTTTTTGCCAATGAGTTACATGATCAACACGAACTGCTAATGTTTTCTATTCTAAACCTTCTCAAAATGTCAAGTGTTCTTGTCAGCTGAGTGGAAGTGGCATAAAAGTAACTTTTGAAGTTGCTGTTGATGAGATACCCTTGGGAAACTTAGTATATATACTGAAATCATATTCACAATATGCTCTAATCTCCCCTGCTGCAAAAGGATTAGGCTCTTAACTCTCATTTCCATTAATGGCAATGTAGCACAGCCTGGCTCTTCCTTCCAAAAAAGACACTGGGCATTCTTAAATAACACAAGTCTTATTTCCTGAATTTTCTCAAGCTGTAAGAAAATAAAAACATAAAATAAACTAAGGAAATATTGCTTTTGAAAACCTAGGCCTGGTAACTAACTCTGTTACAACCGTCATAATTGCAGCACTGTTAATTTTGGGGGGTTTTTTTACACAACAAATCACCAAAACAGCAAAGAAATTCATAGCTGTCTGAGTCACGCTGGCTGTAGCAGACTCACTGTTTCTTCAGTGCCAGTTTCTTCTGAGTTAAAACATCAGAAAAAGGTAAGAAAGATGGTGCATTACCTGAGGCCCTTGCCAAGGGTGCGGAAGACCTGGTTTCATTCCCTGCTCACCCATGGTTATCACGTGTGATCAGGGACAAGTCATACAGAGCTATTTCCAATAATGTACTGAGGCAAAACTTCGACGTGTCTGCCCAGAGGTCTTGCAGCCTTGCTCAGGTGCCTCCAGAGCTCTGTTGGCACTTGCTGGGCACAGTTGCCCTCATTGATTTTGCCCTGCTGCCCCAGAAAGGACCATGGGCTTCCAGGCTTTTGCCCAAAAACAGTGCTGATGGTGGCTGTTACACTATTTACAGCAAAAGCCATGAACTAAGTTTGCTTCTAAAGTTTGAATGAAGTACGATCACCACTGACATTGTATTTCCAACACCATGGATCTTACATGCTGATGCATGTCAAGATAAGGTATTTTTTGGAGTCTCTTTCTTGACTAACGAACACTTTTTTTTACTCAAAGTATTTTCCAAAAGTCTAGTTAGACAGGTGGATCTTTATGGACTACTAGCAAAGGGACTGCGCGCTTGTGATCAATGTTTGGTACTTTAATCACACATACATGAGATCTTTTCCTCAGAAAGTGCCAAAAAATGCCCAGAAGTCTCTGTTCACTTGTTGAAAGGCAAAACTGGTATTTTATGCTGTTCTTCCATGCACAAATGTCTGATTGCAGGAACAAATAGTAGTATTTTGGACAGGGAAAACTCAGTTTTCAGTTTTAGCACTGTCAATCCAGAGTAACTACAGTGGCATATAATTTGGCGCAAAGCGTAAGTGTTTATGAAGATGAGCTTTTATACATGGCACTTCATGGATAAAGTGCAAATAAGCATAAAAATCAGAAAGCAGGGTAGAATTTGGTATGTATTTTATTATATCAGATTTTGTATCCACATTTTTTCACTTGACCTGTAGCAAACATTAGTTAGGATATTGGTTCCATTAAACAAATATTTCAGAATTTGAGTGCTTTCAAATTGCTAACTGCTCATTTGTGATCATTTAGTGACACTTAGTGCTAATGACTCTGTAACAAGTAATCCCTGCCTAAACTGGTTTTCACACTGCTGAAAAGTAAAAGTTCAAGGATGCTGGAAGAACAAGTAGGCCTCCAAAAACATTTCAGGGTCATTTCACATGTTTGAGCGCATCTGCTTTTGTAACTATGTTATGCATTGCTGGATTTAAAAGCCTGTTTTCACACAGGTAATATCATACTTTAGAGCACTGTAGCCTCATTTACATTGCATTCACAAACATAGCAAGTGGGTTGAAAAACACACAGGGATATTCAGCAACTAGGTTAACCCACATCCAGAGATATCCAGAATGTGGGTTAAGTACAGGTAGAAGAGTACAGCTGCCACATCCAGGTCAATGAGATGCATCTGGGTTCCCAGCCCACCCTTGCCTCAGCTGGCTTCCCCTGTAAAGCAGGCCACTGGGCCAGTTGGTGATGCTGCTTAGCAGCTCACCCTGCAAGCAGGGCACTTTCGCTCCTATTAGCCCTAACTACTTAATACCCATCTTGACAGTAGTAAAGCCTGGCATTTTGCAATATTGACTCACTACCATGAAGAATGAAATTAGCCTTTAGAATATCACATAAGGTAGGAGCTTTCTTCATTAGTAACAAGGATCACAAAACCCTCAACGAAGTACAGAGCCATAAATGCAGAAAAAAACATCCCACCAGTATGAATTTTTAACTGAAACATCAGAAGCATAAGGCTCCTGATGACTGTACAAAATAATAACTTGAATGCTCTTAATTTTCAAGTGATTTATTTAATCTTCACACACATCCACAACGAAGGAAGGCAAAACAATTCTGTCTGTGCTGCACGGGGACTACAAAGCACCAAGAATACGGGATCTGCCCAGGGCCAGCATGAGGAGTCTGGAATCCCTGGCTGACAGCCCCATTCTCAAAATACATCGCTCCTTTCTAGAGGCAGCAGCTGTTTGTTTGTTCTGTGACACTTATAGAGCATCTAAGATTATTTCCATTGAAGATGATAATCTGTCCAGTCCAGTGGGAACACAATTGGGTCATAAATGTTTAAGCTGGTCCGGTTTCACTGAAGAATCCTGGTAAGCTCATGGTTACACACAACACTAATTATCAGGTTCAATTTGGGAAGCTGAGTGGCACACCAGGAAGGCTGGGGCAATAGCACAAGAGCTGTGGGTTCACCTCTTTGTTCTGCCACAAGAGTGGCAGAACTTCTGTCTGGGGCAATTCCTGCAGCCTGAAATGCAGCTGAGGGTTGTACACACACTGTGAATCCTCCCATGTCATCACTAGAAGTGTGTACATCAGGCAAGGAAAAGGCAAGCATTTCCCGAGCCCATGACTGGTGCATGCGCCAGAGACATGTGAAATTGCAAGGTCTTGGGAATAAAGGCTTCTCCTAGGATGTATGGACATCCCTCTGCATTTCAGTTGTGTGATGGGCTTGTCTGTCCCATGAGAAAGGGGACATTGTGGAGTCCTAGGGAAAGTGGCTGTTGTGGTTTAACCTCAGCCAGCAACTAAGCACCACACAGCCGCTCGATCACTCCCCCCGAGTGGGATGGGGGAGAGAATCGGAAGGGTAAAAGTGAGAAAAACTCGTGGGTTGAGATAAAGACAGTTTCATAGGGAAAGCAAAAGCTGCGCATGCAAGCAAAGCAAAACAAGGAATTAATTCCCTACTTCCCATCGGCAGGCAGGTGTTCAGCCATCGCCAGGACAGCAGGACTCCATCACATGTAATGGTTACTTGGGAAGACAAACACCACCACTCCGAACGTCCCCCCCTTCCTTCTTCTTCCCCCAGCTTTATATGCTGAGCATGACATCACATGGTATGGAATATCCCTTTGGCCAGTTTGGGTCAGCTGTCTTGGCTGTGCCCCCTCCCAGCTTCTTGTGCACCCCCAGCCTTCTCAGTCGGTAGAGCATGGGAAGCTGAAAAGTCCTTGACTAGTGTAAGCACTGCTTAGCCACAACTAAAACATGGGTGTGTTACCAACATTGTTCTCCTCCTAAATCCAAAACACAGCACTGTACCAGCTACTGGGAAGGAAATTAACTCTATCCCTGCCAAAACCAGGACAGTGGCAAAGAAGGGAGCGTAGACAGGAGGAACTGTCTCAGCAAGCAGGATCCAGATTTGAAGCCCCAGGTGGGATGTCCTCGTTATGCTCTGGTCTTTTTGTGAGACTTTGGGCAAAACATAAGCATTTAAATTTTTCCACAACAAAGCTACTGAATTTTTTTTTTTTTTAACTGGGATGTTCACCAAAATTTGATCATTCTAAAACAGAACAGCAACGATGCTGGTGGACAGTATCTTGTGACTGCAAGAAAGACCCTCAGTTCTTCTGACTTCCAGCAAGTTCCTATACCAGCAGAACACAGGAGCCAGGAGCCACCGACATTTTTATATCAAGAACAGCAGCATTTAAATGATCACCCTCATTTCTATTGAGGAAATCTGTTCTTATTACTGGGGGGGTTTTTTGAGCAAAGGTAGGCAGAGTGAAAACAGACGTCAATCTGACTGCTTATTACAAACATTTTCTTTCTCCTGTTTTTCGTACCAGATCTGGCCCTTTCTGTATGTCCATGGGGCATAGTGAAATGCCTATACTGCCTCAGTATAGGCATTTCACTGGGGCAATCTTGAGTTGCAGGCTAGCCACTTTGGACACCCTTACTGTCACTGAAGAAATACAGGTACCATGAAAGGATAATTAAGCCCACCTAAGAATCCAAAAGTGTGTCAAACAGCTAACACTGGGTCTTGTAATAACTTACAATTAGCATGTAAAGCCCAAGGCATCTGCACGTTGACAACATGGCTTAACCCAGTAATAAAGTAGGCTAAAATAATTATTATAGCTAATAGTATTTTTAACAGAAGTGAAACTATAGAAAAGAAGCTACACAAACATATCGATTTCAGCTGTGCCTCCCTGACAAGTCTGTATAGATTTTGTTATTTATGGTCCATTTTTCCAAAAAGAACCCAAGGCTCACAAATGTAGAAATCCCTGGTTGTATAAAAAGGACGATTGTGCATCAAAATGAGGGACTTGCATGTTTAACTGCCCATATTTGTATCCTTCTACCCAGTTTGCATATGCAAAGGAAAAGATTGTTATATTTATCAGTGCATAAATGAAAGGAGGAGAAATAAATGACCTGTTTTGCAGAGGTGCTGAGCACATGAAGTTCCCATTTATTTCAACTGGAGTGTGAAAAACAGGCCCTAAGTGACTGGCCCAAGCTCACACAATGCATGATTGTCAGTGCCAGGAAGAAAACCCAGAAATCCTTCCAGTCTAATCCTCCCAGTCTAAATCCTCCCCAGTCTAAACTCTAGACACAGTCTCTCCCGGGGGAGGAAGCTCTACAACAGCCTGACCACTCTCTTATTCCTACCTTAGCTTGCTAAGAGAATAAAAAAAAATGGGACATGAAAAACTCCTGCATAATCTTTAATGACTAGCAAATAATGCCAAGTAGGGCAAGTAAATATGTGTGAAGCATTGCTCACACACCCAGCAACTTGCATGTGTGTCACAGATGGTTTTAGTGAAGAGCCAAAAAGAGAAAGAGAGAAAGGAAAAGGAAAACAAGTTACAGTCCAGATAAAGAGTAAGATAGAGAGACAAAGACATTTTCCAGTATTAAAAAAAAATCCCTTAAAAATGCTACAAAAACTAATGATAAAAAAACATAGAACCATTCCCTCTCCTTGATAACGTGTAGGCTAATCTCTACATAAATAGAAATAACAGCCCTTTGAAATGGCAATGATTTGCTTGGAAAACATTCATTAAAAACGTCCTGCAATTATTGACTCTATCATTATTTCTTGGCAGCAGCTGAGTCTCACTGCATCTTGTGTTGTTTTTCCAATGAAAAGCAAAGCATTGTTTGGGAAAAAAAAAAAAACACCACCAAAAAACCCCACAAGGACATTGTATTTGAAATATGTGCTTGGTGACATGGAGCTGATTGCCCAAAGGAATCAGGATACATATATTTGTATTATTGTACACGTGAGTAGCTTGAATCATTTACTGCTCGCTCTCTTTGTTTGGATTATGCAGCTTGACTGGGCAGCCATCCAAAAGATTCACATTAAATTCTAGCTATATTCAGCACAAAAGTCATCTAGCATCAGAGGATCAAAGTTACATCAACCAACAAGCACTAAGGAATTGATAAGCCACTAAAATTAGGTCATCTCCTAGCAGCTGCTTTTGATGGATGAAGTAGAATTTAGCCTCAGGTTTTCTATTTAAAGATCTGTTACAGCATCTTTTCCTGCAGCTACAAAGAGAACACAACAAAGTATAATGCTTCTGATTAAATGTTTAATCATTACTCTTTACTCTTCTGATTGTTTCTGCCATGGCACAGATTTACTGTGCACACTATTTGCAGCTCTCCTAGCCCTTTTTAAACTGACATTAAAATAGACAAGATTTTTAATTCCTAAGTTGTAAAACCTAAGAGATGATTTTTAAAAAATGTGGATAAAAATCTTGCAAAGCTGTTTACTTACCATACTTAGGGAGACAGACTGTCACTTACTGGAACTGAAAATGAATCTCTATGCAATTGTCCTACTACTGTGTCCACTGGAAGAATCACCGCATTACTAGGAACTATACGAGTACAAAAGTACATTTCTGTGCATAAGTACATGTGGGGCTATAGGAATTTTTACGTATTTATGATTTTATTTGTGACTACTTTTTGAGAAATTGTCTCATTAATAACACTAACCTAACACATAAACGTACTCGCTAGTGCACTAGGCTACCTTAGGTCATTAGCGACTGGCATTATGATTGCTAGACAGAGTACAATATAAGCCCTGCCAAGACATGCTTGTGGTATCAGGATAATGCAAATGGTGCCATCATTACCAGCTTTAGAAGAGAGCTCAAAAGGAAATAAACAAAAAAAACCAAATTAGTTTCATATGCATAGAACCTGCCCTTGACCTGTTCAGAATATGACCAAGGTCTGCTGGCTGTAGCCTGTGTACAACACTGTTGTGTCATCATCTGCGTAAATGAAACTAACGCAGGACTTTATTGTCAGGGTTTTCAATATGACAACTCTCATGTCTGTTAAAATCGCTAAAATCTAATTTAAATAATCTTGAGAAACACGGGAGGGGAAAAGAAAGAGCATCTGCCCAATGGAAAAGATGAAGTCAACAGTCTTCTGCCTTTTCAAGTAAAAAAATTATGGGGGAGAATGACTGAAAAATATAGTACCTGACAACGTCACATAAGACACATAACTTTCTACAAATGATGGACACGTGTATGCCGCTCTATAGCAGTCACACTCTGTGCTCCCTTGTGCCAGCCTAGTCAGTGGGCTGTTGCTGGGTAAGTTTTGTAAGGGGTGGAAACTCCCTGTGCGTTTCCATTCCAAATTTGGTGTGCCCAGTCTATTACTTGAGAAAGCAGCATTGTGCACTGTAGTTCAAAGTCTAGATCTAGCTTTTTCCAGCTACATACCTCTTTTTCAATTAAAAACCTAAACTGGGGCAGGGGGGGAGAGTATGTAATACGTCTGGAGTAGACAACACATCTGAAACTTTTTCTTCTCAAGGAAGAATCTTTATGAGCAAAATGTAAATGAGTTTAATTTATCAGTGGTGCTTAGTACTGCAGTCTGCTTGGATCTCAAGCTAATCAGCTTTCTCTTTTGCTCAGGGACTCGGAGAAAAAGCCAGCCAGGGAGCCAGCTTGTAGGTGCCTATCTGGCTCATGGAGTAGGACATCTGGCAAGATGGGGATGCTTTGATGCCACACAAATTTCTGACAACCTCAGCTGAAGGTTGTCTGTCATAACATCTGCTGTCTTACTGTGCTATGACCACGCTTTTTTCCCATGCATTGAGCATATCTGATATTACACCATGTAAATCTTGGGATTTCGGTTTTGACTGGCCTAACAAGAAGTGGGAGAAAAGTGCCTTTTCTGAGCTCTAGCTGCCCTCCTTGGCTCATCTTAGCATTAACATATTTTCTGTTCATTTGGTTACTAACAGAGTTACCTCATCATCTACTAATAACTGTGTGCTCAGGGCAAAACTGGCCAAAAATGCCAGAACATAACAAGAGTTTGCTTACTTTGTGACATTATATCTCTACATTGATCTAAGGGAATAAACACAATGCCCTCTATTGTTAAACAAAATATGTGAACCCTTTTCAATGGAGTAAGGCCACATTATTTTCACTAGGTCCACAAAGTTTGTTTAACTCAGATCAGAAAAGAAGAATAACATTTGCAGGCAAAATTGTATTATCCTGGTCACTTTTTCTGGCAGTGGCTCTGATTTAAAGTTAAACCTATTACTGAATATTTCCTTCTTTACAGCTATGCTTATTCTTGACAGTGATGAACACTGACAAATGAGAGTGGGAGTTTAGTATACATGTTCTACTGAGTCTGATACTAATCTCAACACAATGCAACATTCCTTAATCCATGACCATAAACTAAACCTTGATTGTTCAAGAACTGATCTGAGGCACTTTTAAAAAGTCCAATTGGCCAATTTATCATTTCACAATTTGAAGAATTACTTTTTTTCTGCTTTTTCTTTGCAAAATTTTTAGTTTCAGAAATTTTTTTCTTTTCCCCTCTTTTTTCTTATGGTCATTTGATGCAACAAACGGTGTGATGATCAGAATTTGGGGATAATCTAAAGAAGGAAGAATATCTGCCCTTCTCTTTTGTGCTGCTACCAGCTTTATCAAATGTCAATATCCTTGAAAAGTTAAATGGGGAAAGAAATGAAACACCAAAAAAAAAATCATAGAAGAAAAAGAATTCAGTGCAGTCATTTATCCTTTTATTCCAGTTAGTGATTAAAAGGGGGGAGGGAAATAACCTTTCCCCTTCCCTCCCCATATTTAAGACATTTGTTTGGTATATCTACAGTTTCTAGTTTTGATAAAATGCTGTGTTTGTAAATGATAGTTATCATTGTTATTTTGATAAATTGTATTTTGTTACTAAAGTGAGGAATAACTGGAAACAGATCAAATATAACATTTTTATGAGCTCTAGTCCTATTCATCAGGTATGAAAGCACTAGTAGTTGTATATCATCTTGCTTGCCCACACATGGTTGCTATGCATTATGTTCCAAAACACAAACGCACAAACCTACTGACAAGAGTTGGTAAGAAGAGGAAAATTGTGGTTACTTGTCTTCTTAGATGAGACGCTTCTTTTAGGCCTCCTGGTCTGTGTCAGAAGAATTGTACCATCCTATCTGTGTCTTCTTGGGAGGGCAATGTGTCCTATTTCCACTTAAAGGTTGAGGGTTTGGCAAGGAATGTTCTGATCTTCTAAGAGTGATCAAATGTTGTACAAGATTTCATTACAGAGATCCCTGCTTGCTAGCCTAAAAATCTTCACCAGGCAATCACTGTTTCTTGGGTATGCTTATGACCCAAGAGGAATTTGTTACTTATGCAGCATGCAGTACACTGTCCAGATATAAAGATCAGCTACACAAGGGGAAAAGTGTGTGTAGAAGAAAGGGTCACTATACACCACCACATTTTGATGGGTCACTAATCTAAGCAAGCCATAGCGAAGATTAACGTAGGCTGACAGTACGAGGTTTGGTTTGTGGTCTTGTGCTCTGAGGAATCAGCCGTGCCACCTGTCTTTCAGAAAGCACTGTCGTTGTTTCCATACCCATGAACTGCACCGGAGAAGAAAACTGTGAAAAGAATAAGACGACTTACAAAATCAAGCCCTTGAGCATAAGCAAATTAACCAGCAGGCTTAAGGTTTTCCACTGCCTCTTAATTGAGCCTCCCCAATGGTCCCCAAGCTCAGTTCCTGTGGCCGCGTTCAGTTACACATCTCATACCCACAGGCGGGTACATAATATAAAACGTGGTCAGACATTCTTGTACTGGAACCTTGCCTTATTCCAGTGAATGGGCAGTTACTCGATACTTATGTTTATCCTACTCATTCAGCATGGGATCTCAGGTGTCATTTGCTGCATGCCTTTCAAACCCTATAAGGAAAAGACAATTTTCTTTTTCTTGGGCTTTTATCTGGCTTTAACATCATAATATGTACCCATTGTTTTCTGTTTGGTTTTTTTCTTTAAATAAACCTGAATACATTTACTAAAAGTAAGATGTCATTATGACCATTTTTAGATGCACAAGAAGCTGTGTTTCAGCAAGAATAAAGTCGAATTTGTCCACCCTGTAAGCTAATTTGGGGGACTAGTTTGAGATGCCAACTACAATTCTCAGTACTTGATAGCACTCTATATTTGCTGAATATGGTTCTCACTGCCATCAGTTTCTGCTGTGAGGGCTTAGCATTTCTGCAGATCAGATCAACACCTCTAAACATGGATATTCCTAAATCAAGAACCTACTGTGCTTCCCCATCCACCCGGGATCCTTCTCTTCACCTGCTATTTCTCACCCTTTCAGTGACTGTATCGCACCAAAGTTGCCATCTTCCTCCTCCTACCAGGGCAGTAAGATTTGGATTGCGGGAAGGACAGCATCTCTACTTTTGGGTCTAGTTTTCAGCTCCAGATAACTGCTGAGGAGAGCAATTTCAGGGGAAATTTGCAATGAAAAGTTTCTCCTTCGCGGTTTGTGCATGTGCGTGCACGTGTGTGTAGCAGAGGTGACTGAAGTAGAAAACGATCATTTTCCCTTGCCTTTACCTAGTATCTTGTCTATAACCCTCTGATCCCGTCTTCTTTTCTATACTGCAGCTTGTTGCTGAAGGTATAGAGCCCACCTTGGTGTGCTCCACCCTCTTTAACTTTTCCCCCACTGCTTCCAGAGGTTTGGGCTGGGGTTTGGCTAGGGCCAAGACCCATAATTGTGTGTGGTTTAGAAAGGTATAGTGAGACTAATGTGAATGAAACCAAGAAAAGAGAAAAATGTTCACTGAAAAAAAAGGAAAAAATTATCACTGTCAGGAATTTATTAAAATCTGGACCAGACTTATTTATTAAAATCTGGACCAGACATCCAAGCGCAATGGTGGAAGACCCACATCTGAGACCCTTGAAACTCAAGTGGACAAAACATCCATTTTGCATCTGCTCCCAGGGGATGATTTGGACACATCATACCAGACCTTTTCCAGCTAAGATTTCTAGGATTAAAACTTACTCTTGTAATGCTGCCAGCAGCCTGTATACGCTTTGCCCAGCTGCAGTGGTCAAGAAAGGTACATTTACAGCTATATCAAGGCCTTTCCCATTTACTTGCAATAGCAGTAATGAGTATACGAAATATTTTACATCCCTTTTCCTTGCCATATATAGCAATTATTCTGTCATTCATCAAATGTACACAGATTCCTTTTCATATGTAAATACACTGTTTGCTTCACAGCTCTAGCCAAACAGTTGTGCAGTTCTTTGTCAAGACGATAATGTATTTAATCATGGAGCGCCTTGTTTCCATTGTATTGAACAGGTGTTGTTTAATGGCACAGCCATTGTAACATTTTATTCATTTATTACTGTGAGTGTAATGAACGTATTGTAGAGACATGAATGTGCTGGTCTCATGGTTAGGATTAGTGGTTTCTTGTGATGTGGTATGTGTAGGATAGTGGCTTAAATTCAGACTGCAGAGAAGCAGGAGTTCATTATAGCACGTCCAAGTGGTGTGGGTGGTTTTGGCCCTTGTTCACTTTTGAAAAGCAGAGAATACATGACAGACTTCATTGAAAATGTGCAAGTTATTCAGTGTGGTTAATTCTACATTGGCTTTACTCCCACCTTCTTTCAAGACTGTGTATGTGACCATGCTTTCTTGAAACAGCAAAACCAATCTGCAAGAGATTCATGTTGCTTTTGGATACATGCAAAATCCCTAGTATACTATTTCATTAAGTGACCTGTCTTCAAATATGACGGAGGAAGTCAGTAGGTGATCAGCTAAAACCGTGAAACAATGCTTGCTTGGTTAGCGTAGCTACGGAAGCTCTGTGCCTTCATTTACTCATTTTTACACGCACTGCCACATTTTTAAGAGTCACTGATCAGTGTTTCCTTCCTAGAATTGCAGCTCAGCCAGCTGGCCAGGTAGCTACAGTTGCACAGGCAAATCAGGTGAGTAAGTGGAATAACTTAAGCACCTGATTTTTCTTACTGTGTGAAATCACCCATTTAGCATCAGCCCTCAGGGGGACAGAATTCACAAATGCAGGTAAATGCCTGCAGTGCCCATTTGCTTTATGGAACTCAAGTGCCTACTTCAGTTTGTTTGGACACGTCTAATCTTTTTTTTTTTAAGTGCTTTATGCTAACTGTGATGCCCTATATCATCATTATGCAGTGCATTAGAAGTATTTTTTTTCCTCCTTTTTGGAAACATTGCCTTTAAATTTCATGGTATGTATTTAAGTGATTGTATTAGAGAAGAGATTAATAAACGCAACTAAATCTTCACCTCTGTACTGTACCTTCTGTTAGACGATGTATCTTAGCTTTTTTATTGTCTGGCAATTAAATAATCTTAATCTTGTTAATCTCTATTTCACTTCCATCTATAATGCTAACTGGCCCTTTCACAGCACTGTCTATCAGTCAGCTACATGCACTTTCTTAGTAAAGCAAATGACAGCATCCCATTAATAATTTTCATTGCTGCTTTCTGGACTCCCGTCAGTTCCCAATGTTTTACATCTAGTGGAGGGCCAAGAACAGAACAAGGTAGCTAGGAAATAAAATAAAGTGTTAATATTATTAAAACACTTTCTACACTCTTCTCTTGACTCTTCTTTAATTTTTTACAAGAGATTGAGCAAATGCCCTCATGAACTTGCACAGCTTTTCTTCTTGCTTAGACTGAAAAACATATTGGCGTCATTTTCTTCTCACTAACACCAGCTTTGCAATCTTCCAACTCCAGTTTCAGTTGAATTACTTCACAGTTACAACTGAGTAAAGAAGAGGAGAAACTGATTCATTATCTGCTTTCCAATTTTCTCCCATGGGGCTTGGGATCAGGCCAGGGAGCGTTCAATTCCAGCAGGAGGGGAAACCACTTCTGTGTTCATGGTCGGTCACAACTTGGGCAGAGCGCAAAGGCCCCGTGCACGATGATCCCTCAACCCTGCAAGCTCAGCCTGGATAATTGTGCTTTGACTTGCCACGGCTGTAGAGGACAGGTGAAAAATTTGGACCCTTACTTGAGCCACTTCACAGATTTGCCGTCTCCTGTTATGTCAGCTGCAACCATCATGCCTTTGCTCTCAAACCAGGCTCTACTCTACACCCCAAACCTCTTACTGTATTTTAACCTCTTAACTCGTAACAGCATCAGTCTTCTTGTCCCTCTCACTTCACTGTCTCTTCCCTGGAGACCTGATTTCTTCTATGAAAACTGGTTTTACCGAGCTGCCTCCCAAACCTACTGCAGGTTAGAGAGAGAGCAGGGGACTCGTCATCCAAGGACACGCTGGCTCATTCTGTGCTGTAACAGTGACATCTAGCACAGATGCTCATACAGCGTTAGAGGTTCCCGTCTCGGCCGAGGCCTGTCTGGACACCTTACGAGCACATCCTGAAATACAGCCTCTTCCCAAAGCAATTTGTCTGTCTAACGAGCAGGACTGACAATGGATTTGTTTTGAGTGGGGGCAGGGGCAATTTGCCTGCTGTTGCAAAACAAGACTAAGAAAACTGGGAGCAAAAGCATCTTTTGGCTTCCTGACACAGTACTGTGTCTGACAAGCCACGTCAGGCTGTTTCATTTAGCTAGTTTTTAACTGAATTTATTATTAACCAGAATGAATTTTATAACCAGACGGGAACAGTAGCCAGCAGCCAGCTGGGGCAGACCACACACCCTTCCTAGCAGCCCGGCGGCTGCTCCTCCCTTGGAGAACTCAGACCAAAGCTCTGAGGATCTGGTGATCGATTACACAGGTTGTGTTATCACCTCTTCTCTTTGTTAATACCTCAGCTTTGTCACCTGCCACTGGAGACCTCAGGACAGGTTTTGAAGTATGCCTGTCATGTAAATCAGATGAAAAAAATCACCCTCTCCGGGGTGAAACTGACAGCACAGCCAGGTTTACCTACAGGACCAGTCTGCAACCCGGACTTCAAAAGGAGAGACACCAGGGACGGCTAAATCCATGCATGGCCCTGAGTGGACTTTGCTCAGACATTTTTGCTACACAGACTTGAAGGCTAAAATACAACAGCTTTACACCTGAACTGGAGTTGGAGTGGCAAAAAGTAGTTATCCCATCTCTCCCATAGTAAAGATAGTGTAAAACTTTTGACAGAATCCTCTAAACTAGCTGTCCTGTGAAATACAAACATAAGGCATAGCAGGGGAGCTTTTTATTACATGCCAGTTACAGCCACATATGAGACATCACACTCAATATTCATTTTTTACAGATTGCCCTTCCACCCACATCAGGAGATTACACCATTATCTGCAGCAAGAGCTTTTCTTACTTGATGGAAAAATATTCTGATGTTGGCCATGAGAAGCACTATTTCACTACATATGGAAATGAAAAGAATGTATTCTTAAATGAACAAAAAGAAATCCCTGATCGATAGAAAAAGGCGAACAAATTCTGTTCACAGCTCTGCGTCTGTCAATGATACTAGCCAACTTACCCTGAATTGTTAGCAATGTAGCTAAGAGCAAACTTTGGCCAGTAACTATGGTGCATTTTATCTTACTATAAACAGAATTGCTAACATGCAAACTGATACCCAATCACAGCTGCATGAAAATAGCAGAGCAGCTAGGTAGGGAAGACAGGTGATAGGAGGTTTTCCAGAAATAATTGTCCCTAAACAATAGAGGTTCTCTGTGCAAAAGCTTTCTAATGGAAAGATCAATATCTTTCAACTATTATTTCAATAATACTATCCTTCATTAATAGAATAATCCTATTAATATTGCCCTGCATCACTTAAGTGATAATAAATACAATACACCATTTTAAGAAGAAATCCTGTCTCCAAATTCATGTTTTTCACCCTGAAAGGAGTAATGTTATTAAAAAGAATCAGTACAGCCTTTCCTTTAGGAAACTTTTAACTTTTTTTCCCCAAAGATTTATGAAGACTAAAGAAAGCTCAGGCAGCTCTGTAGTGAAACTAGAACCTATACAGCTGAAGAAGATGCAGTGATCTGTGACAGTGTAATTCCCTCTTTCTAAAAATTTGACTGTGCCTGAAGTGATGGGACGTATATGGGTACAACGCAGCTGTTGTACGGTCTCAGGCAAAGTGCAAGGGAGAGTTAAGTCATATGGGTGCTAAAATGATGTCACTAAACATAGCTATCATTAAATTATTTTTAAAGTTTTAACATGGAAACATGATCGTACTAGTCAACAGTTACTCAACAGACCAGCTGGGAGGATCCACTAGCCACATAATTCAGGACATAGACATTCAACACATTGCATATGAACCTTAAAATAAGCAGAAAGAGGGGCAGGATTCCAGAATTATTTTTAAAAACTATTTCATAACAACCCTCTCTACCATGCCAGCTACTCAGTGCTCCAGGACACTCCCTGATAACTGCTGTGGTCTTGCTATCATGATCTCATCTTGAATTCTCATTATATAATGAGCTAAAGAAAAAAAAATAATCTTGTCATCAGGGTGGAAAAAAACTTATATTCTAGACAGAAAGAGCACTCACAATTTATAGATATTAGCTGCTGTGTTTTCCTCCATCAACTTCCTAAAAACCTACTTGCTAAGAAAACCATGGGATTTACTCTTTCTGCTTATTATGTTTGCCTGTTGACAGCTGCCAGACGGCATACAGGCTAGAACGGGCCAGAATGGAGAAAACGGCACAGCAAGGTTTTCTACGGCAGCACCACACCTGGCATGTTTAGCAAGGAAACTCGGAGCAGAGGGTGTGCTGTGCCAGCACGTAGGATGAGCATTGGTAAGTGACAGGACTCCAGAAACAGGACTCCAGAGCAGAAGTGTTTGTTTGCAATATCTACCATTACCTGAAGCTACTACGATGTATTGTGAGAAGAGTACTTAAGAAATAAAGCTCTTTTTTTTTAAGTGATATTAATCAGGTTTTGTTTACCCATCCTCACTCTACAGACTTCTAGCTAATGAGCTATTACGTTCCTCAAGTTATGCAACACTCCTGTAAGATCTTTCAGATTACAAATGGATTTTTTCCAGGCATCACATTGCTGTGTGGCCCCAAATTGTCAACTGACCTGCATTAATCCAGAACTTCTGAAAAGTCATTATGCAACATAGCAACAGAGCTACAGGAGCAGAGGTTAGTCATTACCATACCCCTAACTGAACTGACAGCACTAAAATCATATTAGGGAAGAATTTCAAAAGGCTACACCTACTGTGTCTAAGTGAAGAATGTAGATGAAGTGTTAATTGAAAGTCAGAGAGGTAGCAAGTTATGAAAATAAGATTAGAAGAAGAGTTACAGAGGAAAGAGAAACTCAGCTGATTAGAGAGAAATTATTCGTAAGACCAACTGCTGTAATTTGGAAAAAACTCCAGAAGCAGCCAATTTGATATTACCATATTTATGTTAAATTGAACACTGTGAGAGACAATTACTGAAGATGCTAAATCCATACACTGGGGAACTCACCAGGGGATGCTGACCATGCCTGACATTTAGGATAAAATGCCATGAGGTTGCACTGTTCCTTTTACTTGCCCCCTGTACTCCTCCATTACTGCCTGCTGGTGATACGCTCAGAAGGAAACCTGAGCTGCCCTGAACAGTAATGAAATGCCATTGTGTTATAGTGGCATGCTTAACTTATATGTTTCAATGTTATTTTTGGCAGCCGTGTGATAAAAATCAAAAACTCTGTGTGTGCGCACAAGCACATTACATTCAAGTCAAGTCACATGAGCAGCAGGCATAATTCCGTCCCAGAAATAAATGTACTATCAAGGCTTAAGTTTTCTAAAAGTGTTTTTCCCCATCTGATGCTCATTTGAGCAAAGAGAAATCAGCTTGTCTTACTAGAAGACGCAGCAGCAATTTGCAGTAGTATGCCTGCTCCCCCCTCCAACCTTTAGCACTTTGCCAATGTGACCGCACTCCTATATACATACTAACCATGGTACCGGGAGCAATTCTTGCTCTTTGCCTCCCCCCTCCTCTACCCCAACACCCAGATTAATCTACGATGGAGCATCTGGCCTCAACACAGTGCTTCAGCGGTGCAGCAGGACTGAAGCAGTGTCCTGTACCATAAGGGCAATACCATTCCTAAAGCAAATACAAGGTGTTTGTAAACCTATCCGCACCAATGCTGAGAAGCCCAAACCGCCGATAAGCTTCCTCCCACGCAGTGTAGCATCTGAAGAGAAGGCATGGACTGCCTCGTGGGATTATTCCTCCCCATAGTCTCTGAGTGTCCTTCAGGTGATGGACAGGTCAGGAAAGAAGAGCAGTATGAAACAGCAATGACTATCAGCTGCCAAATCTGAGGCAGGTGAGCAGGGCAGGATACTATGGACAAACCCAAGTTAACTTCAAACAAGCTAACTCAGGTACCAGGAGCACTTTTGTCTGCGCTGCCTGGAGCTCTCTGCAGGTTACTTTGCTGCTTTGCAATCCTCCTTCAGAAACATTTCCTCATTTCTGGCAGAAAAGCAAAACAACCAGTGTCATTTGGAAGCTGTTTTCCTTGTCGTGACAACACATACAACAACCTTTGTGGATGTCAAGAAATTGCAGGGCTTGAACAGGCAATACTCTCCTCTTGCAGTACTAGCAGGTGCAGACTTAAAGGACCCAAAGAGCAACCCAAAAGGCAGGAGTGGGGACCAGTGCTGGGCTCCAGGGCCTTGAGGAAGGAGAGTATCTGGGGTGGCTAGGACACATGGCGGGTGAAGGTTTACACAGCAAGAAGCTGTGTAAGCTGCTTGCCACACGTGGCCAGCAGGAGTAGGGAAGTGATCATCCCTTTGTACTCGGCACTGGTGAGGCCGCACCTCAAATACTGTGTTCAGTTTTGGGCCCCTCACCACAAGAAAGACATTGAGGTGCTGGAGTGTGACCAAAGAAGAACAACGAAGCTGGTGAAGGGTCTAGAGCTCACATCTTATGAGGAGCGGCTGAGGGAACTGGGGTTGTTCAGCCTGGAGGAAAGGAGGCTCAGGGGAGACCTCATCGCTCTCTACAACTACCTGAAAGGAGGTTGTAGCGAGGTGGGTGTCGGTCTCTTCTCCCAAGTAACAAGCGATAGGATGAGAGGAAACGGCTTCAAATTGTGCCAGGGGAGGTTTAGATTGGATATTAGGAAAACTGTCTTCACCGAAAGGGTTATCAAGCATTGGAACAGGCTGCCCAGGGAAGTGGTTGAGTCACCATCCCTGGAGGTATTGAAAAGACGTGTAGATGTGGCACTTAGGGACATGGTTTAGTGGTGGACTTGGCAGTGTTAGGCTTACGGTTGTACTCGATGATCTTAAGGGTCTTTTCCAACCTAAATGATTCTATGATTCTATGATTCTAAGCTACCTAAACATGTCTGTATGCTGTACTTGGTTGCTGCTGAGTCATTTGGTGCCTTTGAGCAAGTCAAATCTTTGTGAAGGAAGTGTCTCGGTTTCTTCCTTTTGAAAGCAGAATAATGTTTACTTAGCCAAGTAAACCTCAGAAACACCAAAAGCCTGCCCTGTGCTTTGAAGCTCACACATACCATTTTACCACACAGAGTCATTCCCTTTTCTTCTGCTGTTGTTTTCCATATGAAAAAGAAATTATTCCATGAACACTGAAATGAAACCTGGTTACTTATGGAGGTCAAGTCTTTTTCCCATCAGCTTTCTTTCCCCAGTCACTTCTGCCCAAACCTGTCTCCTCAGTCCCCGCTATATCCCTGGTGCATGCATGTTTTGTATGCACAAAACAGTGTGTGCTGCACTAAGGACCCCCGTGCTGACTGCTGACACCTATGCTTTACCTGCCTTCCCCTCTGCAGAGGCACCCCCTCTGCCTCTCTTCCTCTAGACAGAAAGCAGTTTTCACAAATCTAGTCAAAACGTAATTACCTGTAATCCCTCTTCAAATCCAGTTGAAGACTGAACAAGCTCAGAATCTCCTTGTGAGGGGGACTAGCAGACAGACAGATTGATGACAAAGAAAGATTGCATAAGCCTCGTTTTCTTATGAAACTAAGCTACAGTAGAATTAGGAGATTCAACCTAATGTTCCGCAAAGATTATAATTCATTCACCTTATACAACTTACTGTAGAGCAACATTATTCATTTTACACAGCAACACAAAATATTACACAGGAAAAAGGACTGATCCCTCATTAGAGTTGGTCCAGGGGTCATGAACCTCATTATGGGTCTTGCAAGCAAATAAAAGATTTTAACAATAGCATTGCAGAATGTTGTTTACAGTTAAAACCTACAGAAAGTTGAACAAACAGACTCAGGATTTGGATTTATCCTCAAATCACTATAAAGCTAAACTACACTATTTTAACTAACTAAAATACCAATTAATCACAGACACCTACTTTCATGTTACAGGAATACTGGTCACCCTTCTAAATTTCAGTAGATACAGCACAGTCTTCCTCACAAACACTCATGTCTATATACCTAAATGTAGTTCCCACAGCTGAGCTCCATTCTGCAGTTGTTTTGCAGTGGTGTATGCACTTTACATTTTGGTAGTATGCACACTTCAGTTTATACATGTGTAAGCTTTCTGTTTAATCTAAGTTGCTCATTCCATTTCTGCTTGCCATCAAAGTACTTAACCTCATTTAAAACCCCAGTTTTACATAAGACTGAAGAGTTACCTCAACAATATTGAAGCCTATGCCTTTCTGACGACTTGCATGCAGCCATTTTAAGTCAACAAACATGTCTTTTCCCTGACCCTTTTGAGCTTTTGTTCAAAAGTTTGAAGGCTGCTTACTGACAAGTGATTTGTTTCCATTAGAACATGCCTCATTCCAGCCATCCGTGACCATTTTGTACTTAGGGCTTTATAACCAGCACGTCTCAACATTCCTAAAATCCCAGAGAGGATCTGAAAATAGAATAAGAAATGAGCATTTAAATTAAAAGCAACAGCCCTTGCATGAAGCTGCCAGGTTTTTATGGTAGATAGTGTCTTTTTGCCCACCCCCACTCTCTCTACTCCCCCTTCTTCACAGGGTTGTAAGCCGCATTTTCCATAATATTTTGCAATGCCACCTAGGGTTACATTCACTCTATTTATAGGGGCCTGTTTTAAAGTGAAACAGGTGTCAGATTGAATGAGGCTGTTGTCAGCATACATGTCCTCTTGGGGAGGGGATGGGAGGTTTACTACTTTCTGTACTTGGGGGATTTACAGTTTGATCGCTAATCTCTCTCTGCAGGGCTCAGTGGGAGGAGGGGGAAGAGCAGAAGAACAGTGGAAGGAAAGGTTAGCCTTCTGCTGAAGGTATGCAATGCTGCTTCTCCCCCAGCTCCATGCAACCAGACCTTTTCTTTTTCCATGTGCTGAAACTGATCTGAGTGTTTGCGAAAGGGGCCAGACAGCCTGTCCTGAGGAACGATACCCTTTGAACAGCCGTGAAACAGGCAGAGCTCAGCTGAGGTGGGGGGAACTGAAGACTCCCATCCCACCCACATCTCACCCACCCCTTTCCATCCATCGCACCAGAGACCACTTCTGGGGAGCAAAGATCAGCGTAATGCCTCTATGCCTCTCCACCTTACACCACCTTTGCTGTTATTATCTCCTAAACAGCAAAGCATTAACATCGCATTCAGGAACTCTGGGAGGAGGCAAGATATGGACCACTGTGCTAAGTGGTGTAGCGATAAGCACCAGCATAAAGAGTCCCTGAACCACCGAGCTCAGTCAGACCAAGAAGGCAATGAGTATGTGAACAGATGAAGGGTGTGGGGGTGGCATGGGAAGATGAGGTAACACTTAAAGAGAATTTAGTGAAAAGCAGAAGTCACAGCCTGTTGCTTACCGTCACTTTGACTTGCAGGTTAGCCATGCTTATTGCCTAGGTAGTGATTCGTAAGAACGAAATAGAGGCCCCTAAGACATTTGACATAGACCAGTAACAGTTCATGAATTGTTGTGACTATTAATCACTACCTATATCAAAATAAACTTCTTAATACACTGAACTAACACTCCAGTACGTGCCAGACATGCTACAGTGGCAAGCAAAAGAGTTGCTGCTTGTCCAGGAACACATCCAAATTAAAGAAGTTGACTTGACAAACAGAGAGAGGACAAAGGTAATGTGATAAAAGTCAGGCAGCTGATGAGAGGAAGGAGAATGGAACAAAAGAAATCGTTACTGAAGCTGGCTTTTCTTGCTGAGGTCATTTAATGCAGACATGAGTACCTTTTTGGCACAGTAGAGAAAGCAGGTCTTTGGGAAGCACTGGAACGAGAAGCTCACAAATGGCATCAACATGTAGGGAGAAGTTGGGAGAGATGCACAGGGTCAATGCCAAAGGCATGGTGTGCACCACGAAGACTGGAAACAGAGCTGTTGGGGTGAACATAGAGTTGTGGGGAAAGACAGTAACAGAGACAATTTGATAAGTAAGATGTTCCTAGAAAAGAAAAAAGTTCGCATGTGACACTGGCGACAATGATTTAGAGGTGTCTTGGACTTGTGGCATCATCAGCATAGCAGTCTGGCTATATAATGTATATTGTATTAAGTATTCACAGGTATCCATCAGGGATTAGAACCTAACAATTTCCACAACACCTGAAAATGGGAGAATCTTTCAAGAGAGAAAATCAGAATGAAAGAATAATCTGGAAGATAGGAATATTTAAGGTGGCTTAGGCCACGATACTGATTTCCATTGGAAGAAAGTCATCTGTAGTTCTTGGAAAGATATAAGCCACATAAAACTGTCATATTTATCCAAGGAACAAGGCGTTAAGGCAAATGGATTTACATGTGCAAAAATCCCAGTTCAGCATGTGTTTGTGGATTTACTGTGATTCATCAGACATTCATGTTAATTGGCTATACAAATAACAACTTATATTTTAAATTTAGTATTTGTACTTGGAGTTATCACTACTGTATAACTCATCATGGTATTTGTGGTTTCATTTGTGCACATATTTATGAGAACTTGGGTTTTAAATATCATGAAAATCATAAAAATATGAAAAATTAATCGCAAAAATATGAAAATCCCACTGCACAGAAATGCAGTGGAACTCTTGCAGAACTATTTAGTTTTGTTTTATTAAGCAAGGAAACAAACTCTGAAAATAACAACGAAAAAATATCACATAACTTCATGGAAAATGGGTTTTGGAGAAGACACACAAATATTTAAGTACAAAAAGTTATATTTTCAGAACTGCTCACCAGCTCCCATTCCTGAAAATGAACACCAGACCCACTGGATGCTGAGTGCTGTCAAAAATCTAACCACTTCACTGAAGAGCCTAACTGGGAGCTGAACTGTCTTTGTAATCTGATCCCATTTGGGAGATGTGGCATACCAAATTCTTTGGAAAGAACTAGATCTTATCATTGCTGTTCCTGAATTAATAAAACACAGTTGAAACAGCGTTTTGTGCAATATAAATAATTTTGATAACAAATTTACATGCTGCAAAACCAAACAAGCAAACAAACCCCCCGAAGATACAAAGGTTTTTTAGCAGGTTGTTCTTACATTTGGTGGGGACTTCAAAATAGGCAGCTGGGTAAATCCCCACCTGCTTAGAAACCCTGGGCACAACTTCACTGGACTTTGCCCTTCCCTAACCTCCAGGGCTTCTGTTTCCCCTTATGCGCAAAAGCATAGAGATAGAGCTGGAGACTACTACAACAGACATGGATCTGTTGACTGCTGCACTGTGTTCCAAAGGATGGTGTGACCATCTCTTCCATTTTGCCATCCCTGAAGTTGTCATGCCCAACTTCTTCCTCATGGCAAGATTCAGGTGTGTACAACGTATATATGCATATACACACACATGTGCGCGCGCGCACGTAAAAAAGTTCAGAGTTTGCAGACAGGTTGTCTGCAGGGGATTACAAAGCAGTTGTTTCCAGTGAGGGAGCCTGCATTGGACTGTTCTGGAAAGCGCTTGGGTCTTGAATTCAGCTATAACTATGAAAATGCTTTCCAGGCAAGGTCTGCTACCAGTCCCCTGCATCACTCCAACATTTGTCAGATCTCATGCCTCTAAGCAAATGCCCGTAGCTTGGATTACAGGAAACAGAGACGACAATAGCTGTAGTCTTTCTTGCCATTTTTAGGTCCCTATCCCTAATATTCTTGGCAACTGATCACCCACTCCAAAATGATCACTCTCTCTATCAACCTAATTAAATCTGCTACCTACTAGCTACAGCTTTTTGTTTTGTTCTACTCTCCTACAGATTCAGTTAATTTTGCATTTTTTCTCAGATCACAGTTCTTACAATTATTTCTGCAAAATGTCCTTCCTGTCTTCAGCATCACACAAATCTGCATTATATTTTCAGTGTGTGACAGGCTGTGATTCTTAAGGGTCACCAAACTGCATTTGCAAAGTCCTTGCTGGCTACAGCAGAAGTCTGTACAGCACTCTCTGTGCTGTACAAGTAACGAAATAATAAAAGCATCCACTGTGCAGCAGGAACTTCACGTTCACCTTTCAAAGGATTTGCCACCCTTATGGAGTTAATTTACATTAACATAAATATTCCATTAGTAGAAATGTTTATAACATACTTCTCTCTCAAGAGGCATTCTGCAACATGATTCTTCAACCACTTACGTTTGACTAATGTGTATCACATTTGAATAATATAAAAAGACAACTGAGTTAAGTGATTGAATGCCTGGAGAAAACCAATGTTAATTTCCACTAAAAGCAAAGCACATTCCCTTAATTTTGCAGCTTAATTACTGCAGTATTTGGCTCACAAATAGAAAATCGTTCAAGAAAAACTCTCCAATAATAAGTTGCTGAAGCTTATTTTTCTCCTCCCATGTACCTCTAAAAAGGATTTTTCATATGCATTGTTTCAAGCCTGTTCCTGTGACCCAGATCAAGGCTGGTAATGTTGAATACTTGCTTCCTGATATGTTGTTAATGTAATCTGATACCCTTGCAGGAGCTTGGCATGGGGTGGCTTCTACATCCCAGGCTAAATTAGTGCCAACAATCCACCCAAAGAATATGCCTGGGGTAAAACAATGCTCTTCTCCTTGATCCCTTCTGATAGGAAATTCTCCACGGCACTCTGGAATTTTTCAGAAGATGCTTTATAAGTAAACTTTAGAAATGAGCTGATACCCATGCTATCTATTCTGCTACTGAGCTAACTTGTTGGCCATACGCTTTTAGTAATAGTGGCGGTGACTTGCTGAGGCTACTTGGTTAAGAGGAAGGATATACTATGTTTCATATAAATTTCAGCTCACTGATATCCGAAATAGATTGAGTTAGTTTTACTGCCATATAGAAGGCAATCTTCAAAAAAGTCCATTAAAATGGACAGGAGGCAGACAAGTCAGTAACTAAAGAATGTATTAAAATGTAAAGCTTAACAAGCCTTCTAGTTTATGCATAGAAAACATATCACTGACAAGAGTTCAGACAAGCTCAGAACAAACTTATGGCCATGAGCAGGATCACTCCTTTGACTTCAGTAGGAAGAGGGCAATTTACTTTATCTGGAATACAGCAATGTCCTGATGTCTTACATTATTGCTCAGTGGAGTAGTGACCCAGATTTCTACTCCAGGCAGCTGGAAACATGTCATAAGGGTCACTTAAAGTGTAATTATTCCTACTTTATCATGGTTACAGAAAGTTAACTTGCTTTGTGCTGAACTCCTGTGAAATTTCTAAAACCCAATTGCTAAAAATTTAGCTCTAGTGAGTGGTGCTCAAGCAGTCAGATGAGGATGCAACAGAAAAACAGAGAAAGATTAATTTGAGCCTTGTGAAGCTTTTGTTCTTTCCTTTAATGTCCTGTTAGTTACTTATTTCCTTCTTTCTGTAAGTAATCTTTGATTCTGCACTAAATTATGTGAAAAAATATGCAAAATGGCAATAGCAGGAAGAAAAACTTTCATTTCAACTCAAGCCTCTATGACTTTTAAGAACAGAGGGTATATTACCCTGAATAAACCAAATGATCTCTTATGTGCTCAGTCCATCCCACTTCTCTAGACTCTTATCTTTGTGACTGGAGTGCACACAAGTGTACCATTACAGGGCCATCCTTTTATGCAAGTGGACATTCACCTTCTAGTGAGAATTCTTTAATTCCTGATACACTCAGAGTATGTGGTACATTGAGGTGGCTGGCTTGTATTATTGACTTCTATGGACAATATATGTAATAGATTTCTGCAGTGTGGGCATAAAAATGGGCACAAGGATAATGTCCATTAGGGACAGAGGACTGATTAGAAACAGAGGGCTTCAAGGGCTATCTCGAGGATCAGCAAATTTAAGTCATCGCATTTGAAGCACAAGAATGAATATTAAAAAGTTTGCTGTCTGATTTTATTGTTAAGAGGCTCCCATTTCTCACATCCCACATTCGAGGTCATGATTAATACAAAGGTGTAGGCAACTTAGTTATTTGCCCGCTCATACAAAGGGCCATTTGACACAGTCAAACAGTGGTGAGAAAAACTACTATGCCCATGCAGATATTGTCCACAACTGTGTGCAAAGGGAAAACACCTTTTTAAGGGGATTAAATATGAAGGGTTACTCTCAACTGTAGTTTTTGTGTATGTGAGTAGGAATTTTTTCTTATTTGTACAGAGTTCCACAAGTTCAGGGATCTTTCTTATCTCCAGATGTCATGCCAATTATTATCTGCTGAGTGAACGAGGTGCCTTGTTGTCGCTGGAGGAAACAGTTATATCTATGTGACTCCTACTCAGTATTTTTGTCTCTGGGTATGTTAATTGCATTTTGAGCCCAAACCAGTAGAGCCGCTCTTCTGAACATCAATCCAGCAAGGAATCTAAGCGTATGCCTCATTTTACATGTGCAAGTACATTCATGAAAATTGCTCATATTTTTGGAGCTAGACCAGCACTACAATTCCTTATGTGAATCCAATTTCTTAACAATGAATTAAAGTCTTATTCTCATGTCTAACGTACATTTGAGTACACTACCATAGATAATTAAAAACAGTACCTGAATGTTTCATGGCACTTCTGCAGACCCCAGATACTGCTAATCTGCTAATTAGGCAATAGATGAACACGGCCTTATCTTGCGACTATAAACATCTGCTCTGCATCGGACAGAAAACACAGTATCTCTATTTTAGTGATTACCACAGTCGTCAAAATGTTGCCACAAGAATGAACAAGGAAAAGGATGCACAATGCTACTTGCATAAAACATAGGATGCCACTGAAATCAAATGAAAACTGTGATGTACTTTAATGGAAATAAAAATTGGGTTATAGAAAGGAAGAGGCCCTGAATCTGATTTGGTAAAACACAGGGCTGTAGAGCAGAGTAGAGGGAATTCTGAGTGTGCATGGAAGTAATTGGTATCAAACTGTTGTGGGGAACTTTCTATGCTGGGAGGGGTTTGTAGCATGGCCAGAGAAGATGTACATCAGATCAGAAAACATGATGATACAGCAGAGAGCTGGAGAGAAACGCAGTGGCAAGCCTCAGAACAGCCAAAGGGGCAAGAAGACGACCTGTGTGCACATCTCTGCACCATGAACCACACTCCCCCTTTATGGGAAAACCAACAGTGAGTTCCCTGCCACAGCTACACAGCACCATCCATCAGATGTCAAGGAAAACACATCTGAAACATAGAAACATAAAACAAAACAGCAATTCTAGCACTTAAAGTGTACTGACACTTAATACCTGTAGTTGCATTCAAAACAATGAACTCCAAGCAGCTGGACGTTCATGGTACATTTGATCACACAGAGTTATGAAGTAGTGTCAAAAAAGATGAGGCCTTCCAGAGGACCTCTTTGTAAGTGTGCCTGATGGAGGATGCTTGCCACCTGTGTCTGATAGCTATGTGAAGGATTTAAGCCCCAAATTTCTTCCAACAATGCACAGAGGTACTCTGCTCTAAAAGCTCCACTCTTCCCTAGATAGTAGGAAGTAATGTGATAAAGCAGAAGCTACAGTGTGCTGAAAGGACTACGCACATTTGAAACCCCTATATAAGTATATACATATATGTAATCAACATTATCACGTGGAGTTACCCACAGCTCTGCCCACGAAAGGGAAAGCATAGAGCTACCTGGCCTTCCCCTTACACCTTCATATATCAGCGTAAACTTTGCCACTGAAGAACTAGAGCCTTAAGAAGAATCACCAAAATGCCTTCCTGGAGAACAGCATCTATGAGGAGACATCACCGAGAAGCAGCTATCTGCCCAATAGGCACATTTCTTTTTTGTTTTACGGGGAAAATATATTCTTAGCATTCACAGTAGTACTTTTTCAAAGAAAGGTTATATAAAGTGATACACACACACAGACACACGCAAAAAAGAAATGTGAATGACTCACTGCACTTATGCAAACTAAGTTGCGTAAGCCTGTTTTTCTCAGCTCTTAAAAAAAACCAAAACAGCACATACACAACCCTAAAAAATGAGCTGAAATTCTCAGTTATGAAAGTTAAAATTGTTGAATAAAAGCAGAACTCCCTCAGCTTCTCAGGGTCCTTCACGCCCACATCTGGTGTAGTGTTTACCAACGGATAAAAATAGAAAGTTGAAACTTAATAGACCCTAACATTTATCACAGTATTTAAGAATCAAAACAGAAAACATCGGAGAAGTGGAATTCACTTCAGTCAAAATAACCCTGAAAAGAGAGAGATCAACAGCTACGTTTTGAAGGGAATTTAGTTAATCCTCACTGAAATACTACCCTCTAGGTACTGAGCAAGGGCAGGCAAGAAAATAATCAACTGTACTTTTTCAATTCAACAGGTAGGTAACAATAATAATGCAACCTGAAAAGAATTTAATCTTTTTAAAAAATCTTGCGGAATTTCCTCTAAACAATTACATTAATGACATATTAATTGTTGGCAGATGACATCATAGGAGTTGGTTTCTTTAGACATGCACGAAATCCATCCTACTTGCTAAAGGGCAGGGGTATTTTCTTATCTGCCAGAGCCAGCAGTTGACAGCATGCATGCTGGAGGTGGGACACGAGCAGATGGGGAACTCCATACATCACCGTTTGGGGGTTCAAGAACCATTGTCTGCCCCAGGCTCAAGGCATCACCAATCAGCCCATCAGCAATATCTGTTCGACTTTGGATTTGGAAAAGACGTCAACAGTTTGGCACAGCAATCTTGAGAGCTGCCAAACCATGCCTTTGAACAGATAGGCCACAAAATTCAGATAAATTAAGCCCTGAATTAAGGAAGGTGTAACACGAACCTTCTAACGTATTCTCAGAAGTGTGATCCACAATAATTTAAGAGAGCGTTTGCAAATAATCCTTCTTTTAATTGCAGTAGTAGCATTACTTTGGTGAATTATTCAAATCTACTGCTGATGAGATAATATCAGGCCAGAAAATTATATGAGTCAGCTAACCTACTCTCACAGGATCCTGTTCTCTCTCTCTCATTCACAGGCACATAGCACACAAGCAGCATGCGATCGATTAGCAATCGGATCGTACGAGAGCCTGAATGTCAAGTCCGCGGGACTGCTCACAGGCTGAAGCACTACTCAGTGAGAGCGAAGGCGTGTATCACTGCCCATGCCTATGTCTCTGATGCCGAGCAGAACGGTTATGCCAGGGCAGCCAGGAGGACCCTGGCCATGATGGGGTGGAGCAGAACAGCGGAAAAAGCTGCACTGGTAAAGGACAGCAAAGAGGGGAACAGAGAAGGGAGGCTGGGGGACGGCTCAGAAGGAACCTGAGGCAGGGCAACAAGAAATTTGAAAGGTGAGGCTGTTTTACAGATGACACCAAGTAGGCACTAGAATAGTACATATTATACGTAAGAAGAAAACCCTGAGCATATTTTGAGTTAGAGGCTGCAAATCTGTCTTGGGATCCTGGCACCTTCATTCCAGCTTTGTGACTGCAGAAGAAGCCCCTGATGGCATTCTAGCCTCACAATTCAAAAGGCTGCCTGTTTTGTTTTACGTGATACATGGGACATGAATCCTGGTCCTGTGCCCGCTGCCTGTAACTTATTCAACATGACAGACACACAGGAAAACATAATAGAGTATATTTAGAGGAAGTAAAAGCCTAGACTTTAAGGCCACAAGCCACAGCTCAATGGTTCTGTAAGATATCTTTAGAAAAATACCATTTTCTGTGTTGCGGTAAATTAACATTTTCTATTTGAATAAAATATTGATTTTTGAGCTACAGAGTTGGTGCTACAGATGATAAAAAATGAAGTCTTGCTCTTTGTCACAAAAGCAATCAAAGCAGCACTCATTTTCAGAAAGCTCATGGATAATCAGACTTCAGTTTTAAACTGTTGCTAGTACATCAGCTTTGAAGTATAGGTTTAGAGCACACTGGTAACCCAACAATCTGCCTGCAGTCCTGCCTCAGACACAAAGACGGACAGCATTCAGGAACCAGTTCTGCTCTGGCAGACAGCCCAAGGCAGAATCAGCAGTCCGGCCACCTTCAAGTTAATCTCAGTTAACACTAATGATGCCAAGAGCTACATTCATGGACTCCGAGCAACAGTCTCCACTTTTCCTAAGATGCTTCTGGTTTTAGGGTGAAAAGTCCTTCAAAACTGAAAACTAGCCTAGGTTTGGTTTCAGAAAAGACCTCCAGATATCACACACAGTCAGCTGCTGCATGGCTCTCCCCTCTACTTCAGGACACTTCTGGTCAGTGCAGGAGACAGGGTTGAGCTGGGGGAAAGTACAGCATGCTAGACAGCAGCAACACCGAGACGTCTTTGCGAAAGACCCATCGGTAAAACGCTGATGAAACAGAAATTTCAGTAACAAAAACACTGCAAAATGTTCCATTCTGGAAAACTCGATGAAGTACAGTTTGTACTGCTGACTGCTTTAATATGCTTTAGAAGCAAGTTGCTGCAGGTACCAGAAACATCTAGCACCGCAACACAGAGCTTTGCGTGGGTCATTTGTGCTGCACTGTGCCACACAGACTGGGTCCAGAAATTATATAACCTTGTCACCTAAACAAACAAAAAACTATCTGTGCATTAAGGAAACTTAAGTGCATAATAACAGATAAATTCAGTTTGACTGGTATGAACAATACTATGGTTGAGAAAGACACAGGAGGAGCTGAAAGAAACCATGTGACACAAATCTAAGACCTATCCTTTAATCTTAACCCTATCAACTCTGTCCCGTTAGAAGTCATATAAATTAACTTCAAGATCTGAAGATGCTTTTTTATTCTGAAGAATAAAATAAAGCAGAAGAAAGTCCCAGTTCTACCAAGTTTTATGTGAGTAGTTAACTTTACTTCCACAGTTAGTCAAGTCACATAAAGTCAAATCATGTATAAGTCTTCGCATAATGCGAACTTTTCCTTGTCAGCCTTTTCAGAGGAGGAATCGTTCTGAATGACTAATACAAGCCAGTATATTGTGCATGTGCAATTAATACTATTTCAATATATTTGTATTTCCATTCGAATTTTGTAATTCAATAGAGCCCCAAACAAACCAACCAGTTTATTTCCTGTATTCTGTCCTTCAAACAACATGACAGAGGACAAAGACAAAACGCCCTGTCAGATGGGGCAAAATTCAGTCTTACAAGAATTCATTTTACTGAAAGCTGCCAAAAATATCTACTTGGGTTTCAGGGCCTCATCCTGACCAATGACAAGGAGCTCTGAGTTCCACTGGAGATGGAGAAGATTACATGCTGGTACTCCATAGTGCTTACACTGATAAATTAACTTTATTTTTAGGAAGTACAGACTCTACTTTCAGAAAGTACCACCACCACACCCAGCTTCTATTTTAAGGGACAGGCAAGAATGTACAAATTCAAGCTGGATTAGTTACACCACTGATTCAAGGCAAAGGTAGGGATGTTCTTCTCTGTGTTCTTCACCAGTTCTCCACAACTTCCTGATCCTCCTTCCTTCCGAGCAGGAGGATAAAGAACATTCATCGCAAGAATACGTAAGTGCAAAGAAGCAACAATGACTGAGAAAGGAAACTGACAATGATTCTGAAATTTTGTGTTACGTATTTACAGTGGACAAAAGCATGCTTTCTCTGAAAATGACAGTCCAGCTGCCAGATTATGTGCTGTGGTTTTGCTGAGGCTGTAATTTATAGACTGACATCGCAGTTACAAGTGCTAAATGTTGACTGGTTGGCGAAGTCAGAAGAGAGATACCCCAGCCCTGTGAAATGCCAGTCTGACTGAGTGAAGCCGAACAGCTGCAGCTTGGTAACTCACACACACAAGGTTTCTGACCAAGAACCTGTGTGCCGATCATATGAAACACACTGCTGCTCTAATCCAGCCAGATTAGGTAAATCAGTTCCTGACCAAAAAGCATCACTGCTGGGCACCCTTCTCCCACAGACAGGCCTGAAAGGATAATGTTGGGAATTAAACCGTTCTTTCAGCCCCAGAGGCAGGGCTGTCCCACACTGGCAGAGCTGCCCAGGAAAGCCAGAATGACTGCTGTGCTGCCAGCCTTGGCGCTGATGGAAGATGCTAGGCTCAGCAATTACACTAGACAAGTCACACATGACGTCCAAATTCATTTCCTGGTCCTGAGGAGATAGCTGAAAAGCCAGATATGGAGGCTATTTTCTTTCCATAAAGATTGTTTAAAATACGCTTCAGGTATGAGGATATGATGAGCATACTGGTATATATGTGACTATATTTATTACATATTAATAAATAAGTTAGTGTCTATATTTAATAGAGACATATTAAAGACACATAAATATATGTAGTACGTTCATGTGTATTTCACAGAATTACACATCATTCCTTCCTGGAATCATCATTTCAGCTATGCACACAGTTATTGCTCACCTGAAGAGTACTTGTGCCAGTTCTTCTAAATTTACTTCAAAAATGTCAGTGCTAAATTTAAAGTATACTGCATTTTTAATGTTGGTTATGCCATTCCAGATATTAAAGCCAGCAATATCTGCTAAAACTACCAAACACTGTGTCCCACACAATACTTACTGTTTAAACAGACCCTTTATCTAACGGGGAAGAGGTAAAAACGAGGTCCAAGCGCTCTGCACAGGATACTCTTCTTCAGAGTATTGCTAACAGTTCAGGCAATGCTATGTCACCTGGAGTTGCTTCTGGTGGGAAGAGGTTGCGTGCTGACTGGAGCGCTGATGACAACAGACAACCAATTTGTAGTTTAATAAAACTTTTCCATGAAACAGCGTTTGCTTTGCTTGGACACCCAAGAACGAGCATTTGCTAATTTTAGCATAAACATGAGCACAGATGGGTCTACTTTTTGGTGTGCTAGCCTAAACCAGTAATAGAAATCTAGTAGCATACAGCTACAAACTGGCACATGAAAAATTTGACCCATTTCGTAATCTTTGGATTCACCTTTAGCTGTGAGTTCATTGTAATTCCAATATAAAATGACTTGGAGAACAAGAGGAGAGCAACAGTCTGTGCAATTTTCTACTTATTAAATCATAGAATCACAGAATAGTTTGGGTTGGAAGGGACCTCTAAAGGTCCCTGCCGTGGGCAGGGACATCTTCAACTAGATCAGGTTGCTCAGAGCCCCGTCCAACCTGACCTTGAATGGTTCCAGGGGTGGGGCATCCACCACCTCTCTGGGCAACCTCTTCCAGTGCTTCACCACCCTCAGCGTAAAAAATTTCTTCCTAGTCTAAATCTACCCTCTTTTAAAGCCATTCCCCCTTGTCCTGTTGCAACAGGCCCTGCTAAAAAGTTTGCTGCCATCTTTTTTATAAGCCCCCTTTAAGTACTGACAGGCTGCAAGAAGGTCTCCCCGAACCTGCCTCTTCTCTAGGCTGAACAACCCCAACTCGCTCAGTCTTTCTTCATAGGAGAGGTCTTCCATCCCCCTGATCATTTTTGTGACCCTCCTCTGGACCCGCTCCAACAGGTCCGTGTCTT
>NW_008796115.1:447938-454274 GCF_000699145.1 Aptenodytes forsteri
AGGAGGTGATCCTTGAATATTACCCAGCTTTCTTGGGCCCCTCTTCCCTCCAGGGCTTTGTCCCATGGCACTCTGCCAAGCAGATCCCTGAAGAGGCCAAAGTCTGCTCTCCTGAAGTCCAGGGTAGTGAGCTTGCTGTGTGCCCTCCTCGGCGCCCTAAGGACCTTGAACTCCACCATTTCATGGTCACTGCAGCCCAGGCTGCCCTTGAGCTTCACATTCCCCACCAGCCCCTCCTTGTTGGTGAGGTGCATAGCACCTTTCCTCGTTGGCTCCTCTACCACTTGGAGAAGGAAGTTATCTCATTGACGCTCCAGGATTGCTTATGCCCTGCCATGTTGTCCCTCCAACAGATGTCAGGGTGGTTGAAGTCCCCCATGAGGACCAGGGCTTGTGACATAGACATAGGCATATGTGCATTGCCTCTGCAGATAGCTGGTATAAGCAATTACAAGACAATTTTTAGTATATACACCTCTTTTATTCTCATTTTCAAGGATGAAAACTCTGATAATATAAATAGTTGGTAGCAGAAGGTGTTGTCTGTTTGACTATTTGAAATAATTGACAAGTGCAGCCCTACAAGTCAGTTCAAAGAATACTGTAAGAGAAGTCTACTCAGAGAAATGATAATGAAGGGGGGTCGTGCTGGCACATCATATGTGCTGTAAAAGCAAGACCTCTCTCAGCTGCTGCATCTCTAATTCTCTTCAGTCACTCACAAATTAAGTCCAGCTGATGGTCAGCTGCAATTGCAAGCAAGTTCTTTATAAAAACTTTTCTATTAGTAGCTATGGGTAACCTGACCAACCTTGGAGCTCTGCCTTTTTTCCTACCTGCAGAGGTATGCTTGTGTTTAGGAGGAGAGGGGAGGGGAGGAGAAAGAGAGAAAGATGTGGTACACCAGGCCTGAAAAACAAAAAGGTCAGGCATGATATACCAAGTTACCATTTTGATCCACCACCACCAAATGAAAATATGTCCTGCATGGTCAGACGGCTGGAAGCCCCTGTCTTTTGAGTGGTCAGTCATACATTGTCTTACAGGTAGCTGAGATAACGGAGGCGCCTGGAAGGGACTGCAGGAAGAAGAAGGGAGCATGGGGACTCACAAGCTACCAATGGTTGCAGGAGATGGATCAGAGACATGGGAAATATTTGGATGGTGTTAGCTGCCACACAATTTAAGTCTGTCAAAATCATGGAGAAATTTCAGTTGTGCACTTCTATAATAACGTATCTTCTGATATATTTCACAAGAAGCCTGTATTATGTGGAAACAAGTGAATGAGCACAAGCACAGACTATTTCCCAGCACTGCCCTGCAAAAGCAGTATTTACTGCTTTTCTTTGCATTAGAAAGCCTCAAGATGACACACAGGAGCTAAGTCCTGTCATCCCTCTGGGGTGAAGTATTAGCCTTCTTTGCATATGCAACACAACAGCAAGCTCAGAAGCATCTTGTGTATCCTGATTGCTAGTGTCACTTGCTAAGCTCTAGTCCGCATCTACGTACCATAAAGACCCCCTTTCTCAACAGACATAGTTCATCTGGGGGAGAAAGATGGCAGCAGAGCACACATTTGCTCCCAAATGTGTGCTTACTATACCTGCCAAAGAAGGGATTTCCTGTCCTGTGAGGGGAATTCCTCCGACTAATACCAAAGTTTCCACTCCACCAAGCTAACAACCCCATTCCAGTTCAGCAGGTGAGAATTTAGGACAGTGGAACCATGAGAAAGAAATTGTGGACAGTCTCCCCGTGTCCATCGCCCAGAGCCTGCTTTGTCCTTTGAGAACACTCCCTCCTGGTGGTGCTCCGCGAGAGGGAGAGAAGGTCCTGTGGTCCCAGGTACCACTTACAGGGATTTTTTTTTTCAGTTTCATTGTATTAGTCTAGAATTCTGGAGAGATGAATAAAAAGCCCTAAAATGCACTTTGAAAAATTGTATTTCGCACCAGATGCATGTTTTAACAATGTGCTACATCTCCCATTGTTACACCAGACATCATCATCATCTTCTAGCGGAGTTCCATGCACTTTGTAGACAGCCTTTTGAATCTCCTATTTCATCACCCATAAGGATACTGAGAAATAAGCCCTGTTCTAGAAGAGAATTAGGCCTATCAAACCCAATATTTTGCAAATCCTAAACTCAAGCAAATTCTGATTCTCAGAGACAAAAAAAGAACTACGCACCCACATTACAATCCTCAGAACAAAAAAACCACTCAGCCCTTGTCTGTCCATGAAGGCATCCGACCCCTTACAGGATTGTGTTGAATGCTGCACTCCAGAATAACATAAAACTTTCTCAGTCTAGCTGGTTAGACACCTCGTTCAGGCCCAGGCCCCAGACTTAGAACATAGAAACCAGATGTTTCTCCTGTCTACACTTGAAGGGGCTATGTCTAACACATGTATGTCAGTGTACCTCTACTCAACTCGCTGGGTCAGGCTGATATAAAAAATAATAGCAACTGCTTTCCTTTTCAGCATAGCTGGAGCTGATATGGGTTTTACCCTGGATGTGTGGCAATCAGAAGTCACCACCTCTTTTCCTGAAGAGATGTAACTCTTCATTTCACAGGAGAGCATCCTGGGTGCCTCAGCCTAGAGGGGTGAATCTTCAAAACTGCTGGAATTGCACTACTGACCAGCAAATTAGTGACATGGACACGGGGCATGCATGAATGCATGCAGGAAGGAGTGAGCCTCCACGGGCAGGAAACTGGGGGACCCACCTGAGAGTGGGGACACCTCCATTTTGGTCACCAGATGAAGTACGGAAGCAATCGTATGAGCAGGAACAAGAACCCAGGTCTTTTTCTTACCAGTCATGAAAAACAAAACAAAACAAAACAAAACAAAACAAAACAAAACTTTACACACTGAAAAAAATCTCTAACACAGAAGGGCATAGGCAGTAGCCCAGCAATTGTACTATTGCCTCGCAGCAAGAAACAAATGTGGATTTGAACAGAGGAGACAGATAACTGAATTAATTTGTCTCAGAAGTCACCAATCCACTTGCTGTCTAGAGAATGCAGAAGTTTAACGCCAGCGTCTGGATTCCACTCAGAGACCCAAACATCTGCTGTCTAGCAAAGCTGTCTTCTGGATGTGACCTGTCCTCTGACCAGGCCTATAAGTGTCTTTCACACAGCTGCTTCCCCTTCAAAAGAGCCGCTCTCCCCTCAAGTTAAGTGGTCCACATCACCCCAATAAGCTTGTTATAATCAATCATGCTGGTATTTTCTGCTTAGCTTCTGACATTCTTGTCTGTTGAAACTCCTCTGACCTTGGGGCTGTATCCCACGGATCCTGCTTTAATCCACCCCTACATTTTTCCATAATGAGGCTCATATACCCCTATACACCGTATACAAACACACACACAGACAATGTTTTAAATAATTAGTAATTTTCCCTTAAGGGTAAAAATGTTCTGTAATAGTATTTCTTTTTGTTATGAAATAATGTAAATGATCTTGATGTGGTAATATTTTGTAATACAGCTGTGTTATGCAATTACGGCTGTAGGGTTCAGATGGCTTACATGCACCTGGAAATACTGACACATGCTGGAGACCTGGAGCTGTTGAAAAGCACTTACATGTCCCTCCACATGTATATACACAAGCGCATAAATACACAAACAAAATTACATACCTATCATCTGCCTACATCCTTTTGCAAAAAAATACTAGATACAATAAGGTCCATGCAGTTTAATTTCTGCTCATCTCCTGTTCTCTTAAAATGAAGATCCCTTTGTAAATCTTAAAAAAGAAAATTTGTGCCTCTTTTTAGGGAGGTAGATCTGATCTCCTGCCTTCTCTTCTGCTAAGACCTGTAAACCCTGTTGACTTCAGCTAGTGTGTGTTTGGGTCAGTGCAACTCAATATCCTCAACTTTGATTTCAATTCTTTTCCTCAGCTTTCAATTTAGTTTTGATGAGGAAAATGTAGAAACTTGCCAAATGTTCATGTTTGCAAAGCAAATCCTACCGCCAAGAACATAAGAATTTATTTGTTTAGTGACTTTTTTCCTTTTTCTCCTTTAAGGTCATCATTGGGTTAAGGTGATGCGAGTGACATAACATTCGCATGAAAAACAGTTTCTCACTTCATCTTCCTCTTTCTTTAATTCCAACAAAGACAGTGGCTGACTTTGCATAACCAAAAGTTTATCTCAAAATCACCATGGAGTATGTGGTTATGCCTAAAGAAGTTAACCATCCGTGGAGTTAAACATCAGACTGCTGGCTGCCTTAGCACAAGCATCACTGTAAATCACATGCCTGTCCTGGCAGGAGCAGGTATTTTTTCACACTTTCCATTGTCCCACAGATTCCTTCATCTCAGGATTGTGGGATAGCAAAACTGTGTAGGAAAGGTAAGCTTTTAATACTCACCAAAAAGTTGGTGTGAAAAGGGAAGTAATCTGTTATTGCAGGGAAAAGACAACAGAAAGATCAATGTTTGGGGGATTAAGATGACAAGAAGGTTCAGGATCAGTCTTATTTAGAAGATAATACTGGGATAATGGGAATTGTGGTCAAAAAAAGTCAAGCCTGTGCAAGTCTAAAAGGTAGAGGAGGAGAAGGGTTTTCTTGAAACAAAATTTTATTAGTTCACCACTCTAAAAACTTCCAATTGTTTCAGAAATTAGACTGTTTCCATGCGGTTTCCTTTTTTCCCCTCCAACTCACAGTCTATCCCACCCAGCCCTGGGGTGCTCTACAGGGCCAGGCCCGGGACAGGCCACAGTGCAGTTCCACTGCACGAACAAAGACACAGACATGGTTGGCACTGATCAGTGCACAGTTATACATCTGAAACACGGAATGACAAACTGACAGCAAAGTATCTATATGTATACCATACCAGATAGGACCATTCCTTGAAATGGTCTGTAATCTACAGCACTTCCATGACCCTAGCACACTTTACCCATATCACGCGCGTAAAATCTACCTGTCCTTCCAGCAAGCAACATCAGGCTCCTGTAGGAAGGATCTCACACTACATTGTGTGCTGGTCATCATGAGGTGGATCTGACAGCTAAAGCTGCAGGTCTAGGCACAGAGCTCAGGGTCTTTGGCACACAGGAGGTAAGTGTACTCTTCAGTACACTACAACAGAAGATGTATCTGAGTTTCCTCTCCCACCTTTCCTTTACATGACAGCTTGCATGCTCTAGAGCTTGTCTCCAGGCATACTTCAGTCAATTTGGTTTCAAGCTCAACTGATTCTACCTCGCAGCTCGACGGCTGCCAACATTACAGACAACGTATTTATAGAGAGAGAGTTTTTCAAACTCAGCACCGCAAGTGAAGTTCAGGGGGTTTGAACGAAGGTCTGCTCTGCAGCATATGCTGAGCTCTCTGTTAAGAAGTGCCACACTGCTTGCTGTAAGCATGTAACTTATGTGTGAATTGAAAGACCAAACTGCAGAGCCTAAGTTACCTCTAGAGTCAATGGAAAGGGGTTGATGCTGCCAGCAGGCATGATTTGGCACACTTAAATCTATCTGGGCACCTCCAAATAGGAAGTGAGTATTCGCTCCACTTAATTAGTAAAATGAAGTCTTGATTTGGGGAATTATTGATCTTGCCAATCTCCAACACACAATGAGGATTCTTAATACTTCACAGGATTTGACTCTAAGGAGCTGTACCTCATATACACAAATGCTGCCAGCCAAAATATTTTGCACTGAGATCATTAAAATGAAATCCTTACCTTAGAGATCTGTTTTTGGTTCAGCTTTCTGCATCCATCATTCCAGGGCATGTCCACATCCTATAGAGATAACAAATAACACCTTCTTTTACCTGAACCCTTACCTTTAGTCCTTATGCCAACAGTTATGCCAAAATTACCTAATACTAAAAATACTTCTGAAAATACTGTACTCTCAGTCTGTTGTTACGTCAATCACCTGTAGGTGCACAGGGAATCCAAAAGACTTTTTCCTTTCTCATTCAGTAACTCTGTCAAACCACACTTTTAATCCAATAAATTATTTTAAAGCAAACATAAGAACCCTATTTGACTAAGATGCATTACCAGTGCTTTTTTTTCCGCATGAATAACTCTCGCTCTCATTTTCGTTTTCATAATTACAGAAAATAGGCTGGTTTTTAATGTCTGTTCCAGCCAAGCTGAAGATGTTGATTTCAGACTCATTCAGACTTTAAAGTCTAATTCATGCAGTTGATCCACAACATTAACCGGAGTGCAGGTCTCATCAATTTGATAAAGTGTCTTTATAACAACAGATGGTAATTTGTTGATACTTAAACCTTTAAATGGACTCTGTTACAAAACC
>NW_008796115.1:454792-470866 GCF_000699145.1 Aptenodytes forsteri
TTTTTTTTTCTGTATGGTAATTTGTTGTTTTTTTTAGGACTTTTTTTTTTTTTTTAAAGTACACCAAAATAGCAGTGGGCTTAAAAATCACCATCTGCTTCTAGCAACGAAATAATTCTCTGAAGAACAGATAATAGGCATAGAAAGCCCACCCCCAACTCTTACATTTTCCACAGCAAGACTGAAAGTCACAATTATTTATTTCTTTTAAGCACTGTTTATTTCATAAAACAATACTGCAGGGTCATAACACCCCTGTAAGTGTTCAATATACCTATTTATCAGTTATTAATTCACCAGCGTAAACTGTTTACATTTCAGTCAAGAATGATTGACTGGCAAGCGCTATTGCTTTTATGACTTAGAATAGCCTAAAGCTGCTGACATTTAGAGCACAATGCAGACTCTCCCCCTTTCTTACTTTAACTTGGATTTAGTTAAGGTAGGAAAGAATTCTGATTTGTAGGGAATGATTTTTTTTTTTTTAAATGCCCATTACAGTTATTCTGCAATTAAGATTTGCAAATGCATGTAAAGAAATCCGAGCTGGTTCGCGTCTCGCTAGTTTGGACACTGACAACAATGAATCATTACGTCAGTTCAAGACAGCCCAGGACCTGGATGCTTGCTTGTTGGCTGAAGCCTGTCACCACAGCTTCTCAATCCTCAGCAGAGTTTATGCCTCCGACAGCTAAAACGGCTGACTGCACAAGACAAAACCTGGCCCCGCAGATACCCCCTATGCTCTACCCATGCATCAACAGCCTTAGGAAACAAAGTGGTATTATTACTATCAGTCAGTCCTCACCCTCATATCTTTTGAACACTTACACAATGTAAATTGTGCTTGAAAGAGGTAGAGGAGGATGATCCATTAGCTTTCTCTACGTGGCTTGATGGAAGACAAAGGCTCAAGCTAGCGTCTCCTTCCCACCTCCCTCCTAGAGAAAAACTTGTGTAAATTGATCATCACACTTTCTCTTCCAGGGCTCCAGCCACAAAGAGCACATACCTGTGGTTAGGTGGCACACACAGCCTCTCCTCAGCAGGGGATGTCACGGGCAGTAGGAGCAGGGATTGCATGGAAGGATAGGCAGAAGGTGGAAAATGCCAGAGAGGGGGAGAAAGCAGGTTTCACTAGAACGAGCACTAGTGGGACTGTGTTTGCTGGTTCTATGCTTTCAGTAAAGATGACAAATTTTGCATTGTAGTAATTTCAGTTTAAAACATGTCAAGGTTTTGAACCACAGAACAGCAGTTATCTTTTTAGTATAATTTTCAAGAAAGGCACTGGTTTTAATTTTTTCCCCATGATACTCCATGAAAAAACAATGTTTTTTTCAGACATTAAGATCAAATCTTCTAAAGATAGAAAATAAGATAAACTACAGCAAGATGTTTCAAACAACCCATAAGATGACTTATAAACAACCAATTTTACAAAATGAGGAAGCTTTGGAAGTAGTAGTATTTAACAAGTACCATTTCTAACAAATTTGTCACCATGGTATTTAAGCTCACAACAGCAGCAGTTCAAAAAAGGAAATGCCCATAATTCATATTTATACTTGGTGGATCAGAATTTTTGTGAAAATTAATTGTCTAACATTTAAAAGACCTGCTAGTGCCCACTGCAGCAACAGTATTTAGGCTGACTTTCACATTTTGACAAAAAGAGAGCAGAAAAATCATGGAGAAACATAGGTTTGTTGGTCTCTCCTGTTCTGGCAGGGACAGGACTTCTTCATAGTAATGTGCAAGAATCATGTACCTCTAGTAAACAATTATGAAATAATTTATTCATGAGGGAAATCTTTTTTTTTCTGAGTCAGTAGTCAATAACTAGCCCAAGAAAGGAAAAAAAAAGTACATAAAGGAAGTGGTGGGTTTGACAACTCTAGTGTTCTCTAGACCTTTTCAAAGGGGACCCTCCTCATTGAAGAACAGTTGCAGAAAAAAAGAAAGAACAGACTATGAATAGCCAAGATTCCTAGTGATCTCACTGGGAATTACACATTTATTTGGAAAGCATTAAAGGAATAAGGTTACAGACTTAAGACCTGATCGAAATTCCATTATGTAAATGGAAAAATAAAATTTTGTTGTCTTAAAAGGAAATTGAATTTAGTTTTTAGTTCCCAGTTAATGAGATACTAGTAAATGTAGAGAACTGCAGGGGAAGTGATCAAGGAGAGATGCCATTCTGGGTTGTTTTTTTTTTTTTTCTTCCATATTAAATACTTATCTAGGCTGCAATTTACTGAGTTTTACCGTCGTAAGACTCTCCATCCTACTGACTACATCTATCTAAAGTGGCATGCAGATCCAATGGAAAGGCAAGTTGCAACTGACTTAATGTCATCCTTAATGAATGAATGGAAATGGGGCACATCACAGATTCTAAATGTGTAATTAGTGTCTAAGGGTGAGCAAAGAGAGCTATGTAACCTGCACGTGATCCATTGGTTATTCCAGCCAATATATTCCTTTCATCACAGTAACATACGGTTATTGCTGTTACTAAGGATATTGCCTGGTTTGAAACAAACACTTCATAGATGCCTCTTTCTTTTACAGTCTGGATGCTTTTGTGATTTGTTTGATCCCACTAAAGTTGCTTTTGTCAGTGCCTGGAATCACCTAAACAGGCCCCAAATCTGCAAAATGATCTCACAAACAGGTTCTCCCACTGCTGCTAAGCAATACTTTGGTCAACTGGGCTCGTACTGTGCACACATGTCCTACCACCTGAACTCAACCCCAAAATCAAAAGGGTTAATCAAAAGATTAACCTTTTGTGCTGCAAGGTTCTGAAAACTCTCAGCTTTTGCTGGACCCAGAATGAGTTCAAGGCACTCAGCAACTAAGTTTGCACAGCAGGACCTTTCTAGCAGCATATCACAGACATGAGATTTTTGTTTCTTCTCTCAAATTACAGGTACACATAGGGGACTACAAATAATGTGAATTTCAAGAGAGGAACAGATCCATTTTGATCTGCTAGTTTTATTTAAAATTAATAAATTCAGGCCACGATAAACTATCCAGTCATATCCTGTAAAGGTTTAAACAGTGAAACCACAAGGGAAAATAAACTAACATCTCTTCCCTTTTTATCTTAAAAGTGTCTGAAATGAATTGGTTGCTAAAGAAACCTGATATAATTGTGACAGAGTGTTTTGAAACCCTTAGTGGAGTTCATCTGAAACCTCAGCATAACAAGTGGCCTCTTATCTGCGTACTATTCCAGGAAGAAATGCATGGCATTTCGTCATCACAGCTGAAAGACTAGCTGGCTCTGCACGTAGGCTAAGCGAGAATAAGAGCCCTCAGCTATAATGAGGGCACGCTGGTAGCTAATGCTTAGTCAGGGGCCGTTTCCTTTAGCCTTTGCTACTGCTTGTAGGAGTTGGAATGCAGGAAAAGGCAAAAACTAAAGAGAACATACTGAAGGTCAATGTTTACCTTCTCTAGTTGTTCTCAGTGAAGATTATTTCTGAAGAAATGGCACACATGCATTAACATGGTGACATCCTAAACCATCCCCCCTATTATAAGGACTTTAAGTAGCTTTATTTAATGTGACTATTTGTTCATGAGCAGGATTACTTACAGGAATCATAAAAAGCAGATGTCATTTTTTTTAGTCTGACATTTAAAGGCAAATTAGTAAGCGGAAGTTTAATATAGTTATTTTCTTGTGAAAACTGATCTTGAATTTCCAAACAGGCAAACCAACTTTCTCCTTAACAAGCTGTTGAAACATAGATAACTGGTAGCAATTGACATTACTTCAAAACGAAGGATGAATCTTTATATGTGGAGGAATACGGTGAGGAACATTTCTTTTTATAGGCTTCTACTCTTTTGTACATCCTTAAGATGATAACATCTGTGGTGCACTGTCATCATGCTTTTTAACATAAGAATCTGCAAAATTTGAACATGGAATGATCAATCAATAAGATACAAAAATACTAAATGCAAATGTGTAGCAATGTCAGACTGTAAGTTTGCAAGCCGCTTCATTCGGGACCACAGTTTGCTTTCTTACTCTGCCTGCAGAAAAATCGGCACTTATTGGGAATTTACTTTGTTATAACCGTGCTGATTTAAACACACAACTATATGCACTATAATACTGAACACACTGGACTGAGTCATTTTACACACATGCAGTTGCTGGTCTAAATAAGGGCTAGATTTGACTTGTTCTGTTTAACTCACTGGCTGAACACCGAAAATAGTTGGCACAGATTTTTCTCAGGAAATTCAAACTTACACAAGCAGAGGAAAAACATTGCGAATGAGATGCTGCTGTGTGCAAAAATTCATCTTGGGTAAAACTTTAAACCCTAAAAATAAATCTTGTTTTCAGTTCTCACAAGTAGGCTTTTCTATTCAACTCTGAAGGTTTAAAGCAGTTGTTAATCATGTACTGTACACAGTACTAAGCAGGAAAGTGTTCAGTTATTTCTGAAACACGTTATTTTGAGGCTATATTTGAATCTTCCATATTTATGTGATGAGAGTTATGTCACAAAGTTAATCATTCCCAGGATGCTAGCATTCAGGGTAATGAAAAACTTCTTGTGCAAGCAGTCATTAATCAGTGAGTATAACATTGCATAATGCTTTCTGAAGCATGTGTTATGTGATCAGAGTACAAGGCTGCATAATACAGCAAAGTGTTTATGCCATATGCTGACCTTTTCTAAAGCAGAAATGGAGCCATGTGATGCGCCGCTCCTGCCAGCAGTTGCCTATTGCCAATAATTAAGTTTGATGATATGAACAAACACAAACTTGTATTGCTTTAGAGTTCTAAAAGGAAGAAGCTTTGAAGTTTTTGGCACTGTAAAGCACAAAGATGGCCAACTTGGCTTGGATACACTACCGTTGTCCATTATAGGCACCGCCCATCAAAACTGGAATCAAGTGCCCTGCTCAAGTGGTTACTGGCATTTGTGTAAAGGAAAACACGTGCATCGTTACAGGACTGCTGTATTATCCAGAAAAACATAAAGGTCACAGGAACAAAGCAGCCAAAAGCATGCTTGGTACCTCAAATCTCAGAACATCACAATAACATTTGATGTTCTTGTGCAATAGTGCTAGTAAGCAGCTATTACTTAATCTCCTACCAGTATTACACAAAAGTATACTTGCGAAATACTTCAGATAAATATGCTGTAATTATATGAAATATAAAAACATGTATAGGACAAAATGTTTTTGTAACTCTAAACACACATACCTGTGGAGATGTGGTTTTAATGACCTATTTTAACAATGGAAACAATGCTTTAAAGCTTCTACGAACAATCTTAAAACTATGTGCTGGAAGCAGAGTGGACATATGGACATACATTTTATATATTACGCACATACACACACACAGCGTGATCAAAAGTTTGTCCTGTATGCAGCTGCTTTGTGCTTCTCTGTTGCCAGAATCAGGCTGCAGAGCTGGAATAACCAGCTTCATACAACTGCTTTAGCACAGCCAACCATCCTGGTAGCGTAGCTATGCCACTGCTGCTCCTGCACCACCTCCTCCCTGACTCGCTAGGGTTTCCTTCTACCTCACTGATGACAGCCTGACTACTTTGGGGAGCTGGTACAGAAAGGGGTAGCCAAGTTCCATTATTACCACCTGTTAACAGCAACTCCGTTCCATCATGAGATCTACGATATGTCACCAGTGGCTAAAGTGATTTCTGATATCTCTTGCTTACTTTAAGGAAGTATTTTCAAGCTTACCTAATAATCCTAAAGAGTAAAACAGCCTAGAAGCGCAATCACAAATGCAGACTACTAAGACTACCTCTACACAGAGACTTAGGTGCCCAAGTCCAAAATTTAAATTCCCAAAATTCCTGCTGAGATTTTGCTTCTGGAAGTCACAGTCCTGATGATATCAGGCAATGGCAATTAGACAGTGCTGTATCTAAAGCCTTTCAGGATATATGAATTAAACCTTCCACACCTAAGGAGTCTGACTCAGTAGGCATCTTCACACTTGGCAGACAGGACTCCACACAGTACAAAGGAGATGCTGGGGATGAGAGGAAAGCGAGCAGGATTCTCGTCCTTGCTACAGCATCTATTAAAAAAACAGTGTGATACTTGCTGCATGAGGGACTGCAAGACAGGCCTTCCCTCTCTAACTAATAGATGAATAGTCATTATCTCTACATCTCAATAAATTAACTTGTAGAATAAGTAATTAAAGTAGAAAGTTTCATCAGGAGTGATTGAGAGCATCTAGTGACCAGGTCACTCCTGTAGCAGGGTTCGGTTCAGGTCAAGTGAAAGGAGAGAGCAGAAGCTGAGTTGCTCTGGTGTTTCATGAGTCCTCCAACTACTGAGCAATTAGATAGAGGGGCTGCAGCATATCCTCTTCACTTTTTCAAAAAAGGACTGATTTCAGCTAAGATTTGGAAAAAAGGGTAAGAATCCAAAATGAAGAAAGGAATTTTGTTCTGCACAAAGTGGAAAAAAATCATGTCTATGTATTCATTTACAAACTGGTAACTTAGGCAGAACCCTTCCCATTATGCCATTTTTGTGGCTCCTACCTCCTTTTGTATGTTATATGGATAGTCTAGGAATCATGTTTGGATGTTATGATCTCTACTAGTCATTAGGGTATAGAACGCAGGTGCTGCAACCAACCAATACAGAAAAATCCACTTCATGGAGCTGCTCATGAAGATATTAGAAATGACTGTGCTGAAGTGGACTGTGACTTAAACATGCAGCCTGAACACACCATGCAAACCATCTCTCCTATCCGTCCTTCCTAGACCCACCGCTTCTTAGAAGCGTGCTCCCTGGCTCTCTCCTCCTTTCACCACTACTTGGAAGAGGAGGCTGGCCAAAAGATGACAACTACAGGACACCATGAACCACAGATTGAACGCTTAGCATTCACTAGCTGGGGATACTTACATATATTTACAAAAATAGTTCAGCAACAGACCAGCTTTGAAGACAACAGTCCCAGCAGTATCGACTTACTACACAAAACATGCAGAGTCAAACTCTTTTGATACAAGCATACAGACTATTACTAAAAATTATATGTAATGAAAACACAACCTTCAGAACTCTATCCTTACAATTAAAATTTTAAACTTTGTCTTTCTAAGCTGCATGAGAGAGACACATTTTTTTAAGAATTTGTACAACTGGCATCAGATTTTTTAACATGCTAGAAAGAATTGAGCCAAAGATGATATCACAAAGTCCCTTATGCTTAAAGGAAAATGTTAAATCAATTAGCAGTTGCTAGAATAAAGAAGCAACAATTTGATGTATAAGTTCCTTAAAAAAACCCCAAACTTTGCATGTTCTTCTGAAAGTGGTTATATTATGCAACAAGAAAACTGCAACATATTCTCATCTCTTTAATGTTACAAAAGCTTTATTAGCATATGCTTCAGAAATTATAATCAAAGAGTAGTAGTCACTAGCCAGAACTTTGAAGAGTTCATAAACATACATGTACAGACTATGCCTTAGAGGGTTAATGTACTATTTTGAACTCAAGTATTGCAATAGGACTTAGCTTTGACACAGAATGTTCACACCCTCTGTAATAAATTCTTTTAACATACTTCATATTTCTTCCCATGTGAATGAGTGTCCTTGGAAGAATTATCTACTAGATAAAATTTGAAGATGAAATCTAAGTCTAGACTTATTTAAGGGGGGTGGAGACTGATCTTATAATCTACGACAGTTGTTGATTAATGAGCTGCTCATGATTGCTGTAGGCCTGTCCAAACTGCAGAAGCAAACAATACTATAGGACTGGGAGGAATGTGCTATTTGGATGCCATGCTTTTGTGAAACTTCAAACTAACTTCGACTTCTGCTACGTTTATTCTAGCCTTGTACTACCAGATGTGCACAACTGGATATACGGTAAGATATGTGCGCGCCCTTGCTTATTGACTGCTGCTTCTGCAGCAGAATTTCTGTGTTACAGAACTTCGACACTTGTAGCAGTCTCGGTACATGCTATGTGGAGTTCAAGGTTTTGCTGGTAGTGTTCTTGCACAAACAAATTCAGAACTTCCTGGAGTAGAATAGTACTATCACATCCTCAGGGGGTTTGGTCTCAACTGACAGTCTGAAGAAGTTTGTTTATATGCACACATATGCATATGCACATACACATACATATGCATGCATATGACATGTCAGTATACACACATATATAATGCATAATGAATACATTGCATAAACACAGTACATTCTGCATAACTAAGGAAACTTCTATTCAACTCTGTTCCAAGGTTGAAACTGAACATGATTTAAATCTATAATAAAAAAGGTACGTTACCTAATCTTTGGTGATAACACGATCATTACATCTTTCAAAAACTTTTTAGGAAAATTTTTAAAACTTTCCTAACCTTGCTTATAAAATATCAATGTTCTTAAAGTGAAAACAACCCAAACAAATTCTTAAAAGTGTTCCCTGCACCCTGGTGTCTGAGCTCCAGACTCAGAGAAAACAAAACCCAATGGAAAAAAGAGGCACAAACAGAAAAACTAGTCTTTGTAATCCCTCAAAATACATAAGAGGAATTTCATTACCTTTAGGTGAACACATCTCTCCTTTTGGTTTATCTGTTTGCAATTACTCTCCTTTTTCTCATTTTTGGAGATAGTTGTCTTCCTAAAAGTGTGCAGAAAAAGAACATCTTAAAATAACCACATCATCACGATCATTATCACACCTTGAGTACACTGACTGTATCAGCCTCACTAGACAGTGAAGCCCCATGGCTTTTCAGCAGTGTCATTAGGTGCAAGTACAAGGCTAAAATCCCACAAGACATGAAAGCACAGCTTGTTCAATGTACACCACACAAAATATCAGTGGTTTTCAATTATATTTTTTCTAACTGTAAATAAATCCTCTCTCTAATCTCAGTAGACACCTTTTCAGGGATTTGCTTACATGGAAAAGCAATGAAACAAAAATGTAAGTTGGTGATAAATTAAGATGTTTCCATTACTCTTTTCACTTTGCACCTATGAGTTGGTTTTGGTATGTGAAGTGACTGGTACTAGTACTAAACCCCTTACTTTACTCCCTAAGTGTCCCAAAACCAGATTCTAAGTAGCATGATATTCTGCCCTCTCCTGTGTTGGAGAGACCCGTTATTTTTTGTTCTGTTCAACAAATCTGGTTATGGTTAAACGCATCAAAGAGCAATGACTGAGGAAAACATGAAACAGCTGCAAATGATACATCCTGATGTTTACTATGCTGAATGCAGCTGGTTAAAAGCAGTTTTAGAAAAGCATTGATATGAACCTTGGTGTAGGACTATGAGTAATTGCACATAGACTGACAGAATTTCAACAACAATTTGGCACAAATGGCTCTGCAAATCTCATAGAAATGTTCCATAGAACAACATCCTCCAAGTGCTCTTAACTGTATCATTACACAACCTTAGAATAAATAAAATACCGTATTTCTTCATAGCAGGTGAGATACTCAAAAGCACTGAAGTGACTTAAGCCATTCAGACAATTCTGAAAACTTTATCAAGAAATCTAGTAAAACTATTAAGAATGTGAGTTACTTCAGTAATATTGAAAAGAAAACACAAATGCTTTCATAGATTAAATGCTAAAATTATATGTGTTATATAGTCACACATTAATTTCTGCCTAAAACTGAGAACTTCTAGGCAATTTAGTAAGTTGAACTTGCACTTACACCGTTGAGAGGTAATCAGCTGAAGGTAACGGACCTACCTGTATTATAACTTTTCAGTATCCACCTCTGTGGAGAAGTGCAGAAGAACTCACTATCCACTTCAGCTCAGCAGGAGCAGGAGAAAAAGCTGCTTATGCCTAGGGACCATGAGATAACCTTTCAGGAAACCAGTGGGGACCAGGGCTCACTCACCCATGAGGTACTGTGGAGAAAAGCATGGCTTTACCAGGAACTGAAAGAGCTGAGCCTAAGCTCTTGAAGGAGATTGTAACTTTCGTAAGGAAAAGTCAGCCTTTATAAGAGCATTTCTGTTACAAATCACCCTCTTATGGAAGCTGAATTCTAATACTGCTATTAATCATGAGCACTGAAGCCATCATAACACGTCACTTAGTAACAGAGACAGTAAGTGATTAACACATCTTTTGCTAAAATATTGTTCCTTTAGAACTAATTCAACATCACTAGAAAGTACCTTTAAAAATTGTCCTACTGGTACTCACTTTGTAATAATACTCAAACTATTGACTTCAAAGAAGGGACTCAAATTGCTACAATATGACAGTATCTTCTCCTGAGAAAAGGAATGGAAAGACCACTGTGACAGCAAAACTGTTTTCTGAGATGAAAACTACTAGTTAAAGGCACGAACCTACAGTCTTATGCCACAGTATTTAAAGTTATTAGATTTTTTTTAAATAGACATTCACAGAAGCTACTTAATCAGCGCTTGTTAGAAAAACAGAGCCAGCTCAATAACCAGACTGTGTATCAAAGTTACGAAACAGAAACCCGTCAGCATAGATTTAATATTTTTTTCTCCTATTAACATAATTATTTCCTACTCAGTAAAAATGAAAATGACATGTTAGCATTTCAAAAACATAAGAAAATGACCCTCTAGGCTTTATATGACTATCAAAACAAGCAGCAGTACTTTATTTGCAAATTATCGTGCATGAAATGATCAACTCAGCAAGTTTACCAGTCAACAAAGTGTGTGCTCTACCAGTTATAATCAATTTACATGTAATGATATGTCTAAATATGAATTTAAATGAGTTCTTGTCATTTCATGTTGATCAGCTGCTTTATCATCATAGATATGGACAGTGACCATAGTTAATGTTGTAGAAACAGCAAAGCATGCACAAGCTCCATGAGCCAATGGTAACCAAACACGAAGAAATTTGTTTTCATATAAAAAGACAGCCTCTGACTGCTAAGCCATGTTTATTTTCCAGTCAAGTTAACAAAAATACTTTCTAAGAGGTTATTTCCAGGCATTTGCTGTATGTGCCATGTCCACAGCGAATATACAGTATGAATCACAACAGTTTTCTCACCTCGTAACCTACTGGATTTCTCTTTCAGTGTATGAAAAGAACCCTGAGGCTGCCACAGAATAAAGAACATTTCAATATCATCCCTGTTGTATATAAACATACATTATTAGGACCCGCAAAAGGATTATGCTGGAGATTAAGACAATTCTAGTTTCTTTAACAGCGCGTTAGTTGCATCCCTGCACAACAATCTTTAATACAATCATCAAAAATTTAAAATAATTGGGGCAAGTGAAATGAAGTTCCTTCACAGCAGACCATGCTGATCAGATGATATGTTGGAAGAATGCAAGACAAAGCCAGGTTTAACATACAAGAATGCATAATTAAAGGCTGGCCTCGAAAGTGTCTTCATTTAATACAATTAAATGAATATAATGGCAATGACTTCATCAAAAGGACACCATTATGTGCTAAAGTTAATTTCATTTTACTTAGAATAGTGAAAGTCCGATAAATAAAGCTTAACATTTTCCAAACACTAATCCATTTCATTTCCCTTACCTCTATTAATAACGTACATATTCAGGTAGTATACTCAAATATAGTTTTTACTGATACACAGAATCATTTTAGAGCATATTTGTTACAATTTCTTATTTTTGGTGTTCTGTAGTCGCTTTTGTTTTGATAAAATGACACAGCAGATTTCTACTTAACATCACATAGAGGTTTTGTCTATATAAAGAATTTACAGAGCTTTTCCAATTGTGGAATAGTACGTTTCATACATATGAAATTTTAAAAATGCTGCATGCAATCTGTGACCTTGCCAATACACAGATCAACCTTCAGAAACTGTAATGAGCATGAGTTGACACACATTTCTATCTGGGCCCAGTACAAGTATGGACACATCCAAAATGTTGTAACATCAGTATGATTTGCTTTTACTTTGGTGGTTGTGATATTCCAGGTGCGGATGCAAAGCGCACCTTAATGGTCCTCATAGCAGTACTTTTATCCCACTGTATTTTAAAGGCATCAGCTTCTTTTATTCTCCCTTGTAGCGAGGAGGTCTCTTCTCCTTAAATGCAAGAAGACCTTCAATTCTATCTTTTGTTGGAATAGTCTGCAATGAGCAGAGTAACAACTCATTATTGCCACCAAAAACAACGACAAGAAAAATATTTTCATACAAATCCTAGTTCTTCAATGCATCCAACATGCAACATATAATACAACAGAAAAATGAAAACTAAAATGTCTAGTCAGATACAGGAAAGTACCAGACACTTCAAAGGCACAATATAAGGCTAAGAAACAATTTGGGAGAAGGAGTATCTTTTCTCCAAACAGATAACTGTGAGAAACTCTTTAGGGTTTGTTTTTGAGTTTTTGGTGGGGTCTTTTTGGGGGGTTGTGGTGGGGTAGGTTATTAATCAGATCACCATATATTTTATATAAGCATCTAATGCTGATGCTTCTATTTCCATGATCAAAAACTCGTCTCAAAGTCCAAGAACATACAAACTCAAATACATCGTTCCCATGTTTTGCTGGCGAAGAGGTTTGTCTCGATTTTCTGTTGGTTGGCACATAGCCATTAGTGGCACATGCTAGTGAAATGCTCTTCATGCTATTTCACATTAAACCAAAACAAAGAAAAAGCAAGGCAGTTCTTGGACTAGGTGCATGGCAGTGTATGACTGGCTAGGTATATGTCTGGTAGTGCTTCACTACCTTCACCCTAACAGTCTTGGCAGGGACATATTTTTGTCCTAAACTACACCTCCTTCCTTAAATTCCTTACAAAAACAGAGTAAGTAGAAGAAAGGTCTAACTACAATGCCAAAATATTTGTAGAAGAAATCATTGAGCAATTTCTAGTTGAATTTCAGCATGTTTCATAACAGGCACCAACAAAGCCTGTTTTCTGGTTTTTTTCGTGTAAGCATAGTTACATACCTGAGCGTAACAAGCTTCTTCAATTGCTAAACCTGTTACTAAGTCGACCTGAGGAAAAGAATACAATGGTTTTTAAAAGCATATTTTTGTATATTTATTATATATTATTTCCTGACAGCTAACTTAAATACTGTGTTTCTATATGCGACATACTAAAACACTTCTGCAAAGTTCTGCACTACTTTTACACAGAAATGCTGCACTACCATGTGGTAAGAGTGGTTAGTATTTCTGTAACAGTTTATTTTGTGATACAATTAGTATGTAATACACTGTCAAAACAATGTATGGTCTTCACTACAAATCATCTGGACTAAAAACCATTAGCTACTTCCACATTTGTAATCATTTCATTTACTACGGGGGAGAAGATTTAATGTACTGCATGATTACTCAAGAATGGTTCTGAAACAAGTTATCTTCAAAATGTCATATAAGAACATGATGCCATGCCACAAAATAAACACAAATTCAAGTTTAAAGGGATTTAAAATAAAAAAAGAGGCCAATGGCCATCCTGCATCCATCACCTTGTTTTAGTAACATTTTTTTCTTTGTGAGCTGGTCTGAACAGCTGAAAAGGCTGAATTTTCCCCTAACTACTTCTCCGCCTGTCTTAAGCATCAGCTGCTGCAGAACTTAGCAGCTCTCCACGTGGCCACTGAAAGGACTGTAGCTATGCGCCACAAGCAATTTGCCAAGGGGAGATAAGCTACAGGATAGATTACCAAAGGAAGCTGTGAAATCACCGCCGTGGAAGGTTTGTAACAACAGCTTTAATGAACATTTTGTTTGATTGGTTTTGATACAGTAGATCTTGTCTTGGGGCCTCAAGATTGAACTAGATGATCCTTCAGGGTCCTTCTAACTCTATTGTCCCTAAGTCTATAAACATCGTGATTTTGACCTTTCAGTCCACTATACCTGGTAGGTAGATAATTTAGCTTGTAGCATTTTGAACTTTTGGGGTACCACTGAAATAAATCTTGAATCCCGTCATTACTTGCTGTGGAAACCTAACAAACATACTCTTTGCACAACAGCATCTGAGGCCAAAACTTACTGGTGGTACGCTTTGCTGAACTCAATAATATCACTGGTTGCTTTTGAGACTTTAAGAAAAAAAGGACCATTCTTAAATTCGTCCTCTTGGATTCAGGTGTTGCATGCGGTGTGATCCCCTTTCCCTTGTCCCAGGTTGAGGTATAAGGTGCCCTGGTGCAGAGCTTATGCATATGCTTAACTTTAAGTATGAATAGTCCTGCTGAGCTCAGCAAGATGATTCACAAGCCTAAAGTAAAACGCATGTCCAGACGTGTTCAGGGCTGGATTTTAACAAGCTTTAGAGCTAGGTCAATAGTGTTCAAGAAGGAGTGGCAATCAGAATCAAATATGAAATCAGACTCCAGATATAATTTTAACACTAACGTCTATTAAACTATTAAAAATAAATAACATGCCTTTTGGCCTTTAACTCTATTAGTTACTAAACACTGAGAGTATTGACAGACTTGACAGAGTATGACTGAGGTTTTTTTCTGCCCAGCATTTGAAATACAACTTGTTCATAGTAGTTTATGTTTACTTTCTAGTATTAATTATTAACAGAGTGCATTACTCCTGGACAGACATGAGATTACTAAGCCTCATTACAGAAATCAGCATCAAGCCTAGTCTCAGGAGTCTGAGACATTAAAAAAAAGGCATTTCACCTTTTAAAAAGTTTTGACCAAACGGATTTTGAAAGACTATATACTGAGAAACTAAAAACAGTTCTGGAAAAAAAATCACCACAGTAGACATGTTGCCAGCCTGACTTCTGCTGACTCTTAAGGAAAGTACAGATCCTTACCTCCATTCCCTGATTGATGGCCAGTTTTGCAACTCTCATTGCTACTGGTCCCTAAAATGAAAGAAAAAGCTTATTTACATATCATCAAAATCTACCAGATTATGCAGTGAAGAGTCTGCACATCAATTTTCTTATATTGGGACTTTCTAGACTTTGGACTTTTATTAAATTTATAGTAAATAGTTCAAATATCCTAAATTACATCACTATAGTAGACATTTGCTTCCAAACTGATAAGTTTCAATATTGAGGAAAAGTGAAATTATACTGTTTTCAAAAGAATTAATTAAAGCAGTGTGTTTGGTTTATGTTTCAAAGGTGCTGAGCATGTCCACTTTTGTCAAGCTTGCTCAATTCCTTTCAAAACACAGCTCAGAATGGCCACCATAAGAGACATCATTATAGGCCTTCACAAGGTCAATCTTATGTCCCTGTTATCACACAGTGGAGACACATGAAAAGATGAGATAATGAAACAAAATGAACTGATGCAGCTTCAAACCTAAAATATGCTACCACAAAGCCTGCCACTGGTCAAGTGATGACACTCTTCCGTGAACGACTGAGGTCCCCTGCGAGCAGAAGGATTTCCACCCTCCTCCTCCACTGTGCTGCAGAACAGCAAGACATCTTTGGGAATCACCTCAGTCCTGTGCCTATCCATCAGCATCACCTTCTGAATGTTCAGACATTGCTTTAGAGAAGTGGCCTGCTGCTTTGGGAAAAGCCAATGCTCTTGAGCTGGTTCCAATGTGAAGTTGTAACTATAAATCAACCTTCCAGAATCACTGTATGTTAAAATTTTTACTGTATTTTTCATATTTGTCTTTCTATGAGGGTGTTCAAGACACAAATAACCAACGTTAAATACCATATTTAATCTGTTACATTTTCCATTGTCAATGAAAAATTTTGGCTGTTACACTTGTGATCCAATAAAGTGGTTTACCAATTATTTTCTTCTTCTGCCTCCTATGAATTTGCTACCTGGGACCCTTCACTTGACAAGCAGTTTTATCAAAAGCTCCAAACTCACATACCTACTCTGAATAAACAGCTTGCAGTCTATGGCAACAGGGGAACAGGTAGCAATCAGCTAACACAAAGACTCCTGTAAGGGTCTGTCCTGGTTTCGACAGGGATAGAGTTAATTTCCTTCCCAGTAGCTGGTACAGTGCTGTGTTTTGGATTTAGGAGGAGAACAATGTTGGTAACACACC
>NW_008796115.1:471591-489737 GCF_000699145.1 Aptenodytes forsteri
TATTATTATTATTATTATTATTATTTTATTTTTTTTTTATTTCAATTATTAAACTCTTTATCTCAACCCACGAGTTTTCTCACTTCTACTCTTCCAATTCTCTCCCCCATCCCACTGCGGAGGGGGTGTGTGTGAGTGAGCAGCTGTGTGGTGCTCAGTTGCCAACTGAGGTTAAACCAAGACAGACCTATACTTAAAATTCTTACTAAAATTTTCAAGTTCTAAAGCACAGGAATTCAGCAAATCCCATTTCAATTCTTTTACGAAAGACAGATAGGAAGTCACTTAGAATGAATGATAATAAGAGCATGATTCTTTCATCAAGCCTATACACAAAGGACAGAAAGCAAACGTTCCACTAGTAAATGGGTTTGGCTTTAATACTGAAATTACTTTTAGCTTTATGTTTTCAAAATGAGAGTTACACTGAGCTACGTCCACTTTCATATGGACCTTTTTGCCTCTCTTCTGAAGTGTACAACAGCAACAGAATAACCTATTGAGATAACTGCCTTATTAAAAGAAAACCCTTACACTATTTTTTTGTTTAAAACTTGAAAGCCAAAATACACAATATCTACACAGACCATATCATGACAAGATAAAGATTGACAGAGTTTTTTTGCATCACTATGAAATAACTACTAAATAAGACCACTCAATACACGAGAAAGAAAACTTCTGATTGCTTTCCACATAACTAGAATGGCTTTTTAATACATAACTTCATGACAGTTTTTCTTAATACAGCTGGTTCTTTTTCAGTCTTAATGTTTGGTACAAACTAAAAACTAAAATAAAAATAATTTATTTTACCTGAAGTAAAAATTCTCTTGCCAGAGCTAATGCTCTTCTGTATGCAGCATCCCCTGCTTCATTCTGTTCTACTACATGGCTAATCAATCCTATTGATTTTGCTTCTTCACCATCTACAATACGTGCAGAGAAGATTAGTTCTTTTGCTAAAGACACTCCAATTGTGCGAGGTAATCTCTGTGTCCCCCCTAAAGTTTGGAAAACGAGAAAATGCAAGTATTAGTTTCTCATCCATTTATATCACAAATGTAGATGCCTTGTTCAGTTCAAATATTTTCATTTTTAATTCCATAAACAATTATATGAACATACAGAAATTAAACTATCATACAAAGGCATTCCTAAATGGCTTCTTCAGTTTTGAAACTACATCTAAAATGAAATAGTGCTCTGTTTCTTAGAAAGACATGTAAATAGCTGAAAAGAGGTAATATTAATAGAGATTCTGTTCGATTACAGACAAGTTACCTTATTCACATCAGCCAAAAGCTGAAGGAAAACTACTTACCAGGGATTATCATATCCAAAAACTCTGCTTCTTTTTAACAATCTGTGTATTTTTATGCTATTAAACACCACAATATGAACACTTTTGAAGAACTATACTTAAAAAGAATATATAACAAGACTGTAGTTCATGCTAAAATTTGCGTATTTTAGGGACAATAAAAATTTATACGTAAACTAAACTAAAACCACTAGGCAAGGTCTTTAAAAAGCCATGGTTTTGTCTCTTCTTACTTCCATATTATTGTTAAAGCCTGATTACAAAAAAATAGGGAAGGACAATGGCGGGTGTGGATCAGCATAGAAAGGCACCTAACTTTAGTTAGCTTTTCTTACTATGATCTTTGGCAGATCAGCATTTTCAGAAGGTCAATAAGCAGTAACTACATTAACCAGACATGTGAAGATTGCTTAGCTGGACTAACAATTAGCTTTCCAGAATTGACAAACAACGAGAAATGTGGGACTAATCATTATCAAAACAGAAGAAGTAGACTCAAATCACAAAAGCGGATGTTTGTATGAATTAAAACAGTGGAAATGGCCTTTATCCAGAAGAAAAGACTTTGAAAATATACAAGCTCTACCATTTTGACATGGATTTGAGACAAATACTCAATTTATATAGACAGTCTGTAAGGAAAAATTTCTTTCTAAATAGCTATTTCTGCAAGACCACGCTAATATATTCAAATATCAATATATGTATATATGCAAGAAGAATATTTATAGGAGGTGTTCAAAGGGAGGTGGTACAACACTGGATAAAGGTGTTCAACTAATATAAAATAGATCAATTTCCACTAGATAATGGTGGACTAAGCCAGCATTTTATTGAAGTCATTCAGTTCTCTTACTGATGTTTCCTGAAAATACTTTAAATACATCTCTGAGACAAATAAACTGACTGGAAACAAACAAAAAGTTTTTGTGATTCAATGATTCAGCTTTCAACTATTGTTTTTTATGAATCACAAGCTTCAGTACTACTGTATTCCTTTCTGTAAAAACAGACCTGCCTTTGAACACATTACATCATACAAAAATGCAGAAGGTTTGGGGCATTTCTGCCTTATGCCTTTCTAGATTATTACAAAATCATGATCTATAACAAAAACTGAGATATATTTTTTGGGCTGAAACTGGAGGAGTTAAAAAAATGTTTACACTCGTAACAGTTAAAATAAAATTTGTAGAACAACAACATTAGTAAATATAATGTCATATTCTCTATGGTCCTACCACTCTGAGAGGATTTTAGCAAGACTGTCCTAATGGTCAAGGACAACAGGCAACAGCAAGAGGAACTCCTGTTCAATAAATTCTGCTAATTCTGCTATTTGTACAGCTAAGCCAGAGTTAGTGCTAGGGGGAAAATTTTGCTAACCACATAATTTAGAGAAAGCCCCTACTCTAGGGCATTTTTATGAAAGGGGTGGGGGCAGGGGAGACTAAAACCAAACCCCTTGTAAAATACTACAAACTAAGCCTTCCTATTAGCCTTGGCTGCCTCACTGGTGAGGTTCACAGAGAATGACTAAAGCTGTAGCTATCAACCTTTATATCAAACTACATGCAGTAAAAATGTGAGCTATGTTTTCAAGAAGCTTGCTGCTTCTGATACTGAGCTGTACCACCGTCACCACAAACAAACATTTACTGGCTTTTTTTGTTTTAAATACCGAACATGTATCTTAATTTCTCACCCAAAGAAGCTGTCACACCCTAATCAATGTCTAGCCTTATACACATTTTAAGTGTACATCAGAACATAGCAAATGCCTACCCTGATTCTCTTTAAGAATAGTTTAGTCATAAATTATCCCTTTCACCAAAGTAATGGAATCTAGAAAAGCATCAGGTTTGGCTTTTGGTTAAAGAAAACTATTTGTCCAAATCATAAGACCCGAAACCATATGAGGCTGAACTTACTGACTCCACATCTTCTCCTTCTTCCTTGCTTGCTATGCCTAGTACTTTTTTCTACTTAATTATCTCCCTTTCCTTTACTGTTTTATCTCTTCTATTACTGCTTTTACCAGGAAATGTTGAAAACAAAATTTAATTGAGCAACAATATTTCATAACTTTGACTGAACAATGGATATGTTTAAGCATGAAATAGTGTTTATAGATGAAAAAAAGTGTTCTTGCCAGTGTCTTACACAATAATGATTAAAGAGCAAAAAAAGCAGACTATAGTCTATGTTGTTTGGCTGCCTCCTACACTGCAAAGCCATTAAGCAGAGGAGCATATTCTTTGATTAATATTCACAGAACAGAAGCCAACAGTTCAGTGCATCAATCATATATATTCAGTAGTAGCATTAAGATATATGCACACACAAAAGCAGTAAGACCCAATTAATCAAATGCAAACAACACACCAAAATACATCCAACACACCAAAGTTACATCCATTTATGAAGAAAAGACAGAGAGTACGCTGCAGATAGATGTTCTGTTTTGGTAATACACAAAGAACATATAATGCTTGCCAACTACAATCAGAGCTAAAGGAAGTAACACCCAGTCTTCAAAGACATTACTTAACCAAGGCATTTCATCTAAATGTAGAGCAGAATTTGATGGAAGAATAGTTGTTGCATCTTCACAAATTTAATGACATGTTATTTCAAGGACTAGTGATCTGGTATTACTCACTGTGTTGATAAAAGTATTTGACATACAGTTGCAATGTAAATGCGTTCTTATCTGAGATGGTATATATTCAATGTTGTAATAATTGTAAACAGCAGTTTTAGATGACACTAGTTCATGTGAAAAGACACAGTAAATACAAGACTGCTAAGTTCTGGTATGAAAATTGTTAAACAGTATTTTTTTTCTTTAAAAAATAGTTGATTGTGTATGAATATTTATTTACTGTCAGTAATTCATCAATTACAAAATATGTACACAACTGGTTTGGATTAAGGGAATTACGTGATAAATTCCCAAGAGAATATCCAACAAGATGAAGCAACTAGCTTACTGGAAATAGATTCATCATTCTGGCAGAGAATATCTACAGTCAGTAGTTTCTCATAGCTCAAGGCTCTGTCAAAACATATTGGAAAAAATCGTGTTCTGACAAAAAATCCAAACTTTAATTCAGTAATAATCTTGTTTATTAAATCAAGTAAAAATGAGTCTTTCTATCCTATCCTATCCTAACCTTTCTACCACGAGCTTTGTTTGATTCGCGTTAGATTGATTTAACTGACAGGTTTCTAGGTTTCTTTTTTTAAAGACTACTGTGCATTTCTAATGTTTTATTAATAGTCAATGGTGAAAGCAAAGTCTGTCAGCCACAAACTTTCTAATTATTCAAGTCAGTCAAGAAATGGCTCAAATGTATCCTTGCAATTCTTTTGCAGAAAGCTGTAAGGAGTAGATTCTTCCCCTTTCCATTGAAACTCATAGAAATATGGAGCGCAGAAACCTGCTGTTCATAATAGCAAATCCTTAACAATATGAGCCCATAAATAAACTAACATAGATAAAATTATTATTTTAATGTAATACTTTTCAGTCATGTAAGTCATATTTTAAAAGTCTGTGTAACAAACATATTTTCCACTTTTAAAGTACCTGCCATCCATTGCTAAGTTAAGCAATTTTGAAAATATTAAACACTCTAAAAGCCTAAACACTCTACTAGGACAATATTTAACACCAAGTTTCCAACAGATTATTTCCCAGATTAGGCCTTGATCCTGCAAAGTTGTACATGTTTTAGCTAACTTAAATCCAGGTATAAATCTTTATGGACTCAGATATCCCAGATCCTTTCACAGAAGAAAACATGAAGAGCCCTTCACCGGCACAAACTGGATAACTGACTAACAACCTAAAACAGCTTAGACAGGGAAAGACACCAACGAAGGTGCAAGTGACAGGCTGAAAATGGGATGGAGAAGAAAAGAAACAAAACATTGCCTCTGTAAGGGGAAAAAAGCACTGAGCTGACGAAGAGTAGGCGGTAGGTGAGGCCGCTCTCAGGTCTGGCCATGTAAGTCATTGTTTAGAAGAAGAGTGGAGAGCAAAGCCTGAGACAGTGGCCTGAGGCTGACTCAGAGGTTGCCCCAGGGTCTGTGATGACTCTGAAGGGAAGTTGTTTGAGCGAGATTTCACAGTAGGCTGCCAAAAGGGATCGTGGAAGTGTGGCTTGCCAGTCAAGCCGAAGAAAGCCCTGTAGGAACGTCAGACACAACCCTACCCGACGTTGAAGAGGTAGGATGACCTGCTACGTACGCCAGCCTGGCAGTGGCAAACCCCAGCTCCAAAACTGCCAACTTAATTTGCAAATCAGTCCTTAATTTTCACAATCTGTTTTATTCATCTGCGTCTATGGATTGGTTTCTTTAAAAACCTCTCTGAAAAACGCCTAGAATATACCAAACCACCATGCGTGGGTGGCTTGAAGGTGGCAGCTTGAATCAGAAGAATGTAGTACTTGGCTTGAAGATGTATGAATGCTTACGATGCATGACAGAAAGTGTAAATACACTTTCAGAATTCACTAGCAGTTAAATAATCACAGCTTTTGTACAGAAAGATGAAATCATCACATAATTTAGAAAAACTAATTTATTTTCAAAATAAGTAATCCTCTTGTAGATTGAGAAAGACAGAAGACAGTTTCCCAGCAGACAGCTGCATACGTGAAATGAATGGAACCAAAAAATGCATCTGGAACCTGATTTTTATAAAATGGACTCCACTTCAAAAGGGATTCTGCATCTGGTGTAAGGAGCTTACTCCACATTTTCCTCACAAGCGTGGTACAACCAACTGCACGGACTCCACTGTCAGACTAAACACCGCTTGACAAGCACAGTTCTGCATTACCACCCATGGACTTCCAGAACTCATGGTATTAGCAATGCGCACGCTGACAGTCTGCCTTATTTTTTTTAAACTGAAATTATTTGAGGAAGAAAAGAGAAATGCCTAAGGCCGTTAATCTACCTAATAACTTTTACTTAAATGTAAACAAATGCAACAAGCATGAACACACACAGATATTTGGTAAGGCCACGTGCCTTCCTATTACTCCAGACAGGAACTTGGTCTTATTGTTGTTTGGGAATGCAATGACGGAAAGTGAACTTAAAAGAAATTCAAAAGTACATACACATTAAAACATAGCTCATCTTGCTGCAGATAGAAATTAATGGCCCAAGAGAAGGCATTTTCCAGTTTCAAAATTACACCCACACATTTATGAAGTCATTACTCAGCTGTAACAACAGGTAGGAGGTTTAGACCAGTGCTGCTCTGTATGATCATACTTTACAAATCATGTGGGCTTTATGAGTAATATTAGGTAAAAACTTTTATTTAACTTGTATTTTAAATAAATAATTTTATAGTCCATGTTCTTAGAGTTTTGGATTGACTATGACAGCTAAAATTCGATTCAAGTGAAAATCAGGACAAAAAAAAACCCAAGTCCATGTTCTTAGAGTTTTGGATTGACTATGACAGCTAAAATTCGATTCAAGTGAAAATCAGGACAAAAAAAACCCCAGACATAAGAAAAACTATCATCATTACTTACGACAAATGAAATACAGAAAAATTAATTACCACAGTAGTATCCTATTTTTATTTACATTTTGAATGCGATCATAGTCCCAAACTGGGACAATTACCTTAGTTTTTAATGGACAGAATTGAAATAAAGAAACAACAAGCAAAGCAAAAACCAGATTATTAAATCTGAAGTTTTCACTGCTTATGAGCAAGTGACTTGAATGTTTTCCTCATTTCATTGCTCTGCTTATGGAAATCTACCATTTTATTCTTCCACACAGCAAAGAAATCCATCACTCTGCTAACCCTCCCAAACCAATTCCTATTCCTAACCCTATTCTTTCTCCCATCCTGACTACTACCAAATTAATCTGCTTTCAACTGTTCCAAAGTAATGGGGTTTTAAGAATTTACCTCTGAAATTATGCATCCCTGAAATTCTCTGACTTGAGCAGCACTAAAGAAAGGAGAATCGGTGGCTAACAGAATGGGAGCCCAGGGAAAACAGCAAAGCCAACAAGATTGTAGGAAGACACAACCCCGCCTGGTTCAGCTGTCAAATCCCAAGAAGGCAGAGTGCTCTCTCTGCTAATAAATATATCTAAAATGGACTCATACATATGAAGCATATTTTTCATCTTGAGTAGGACGTCGTCCCAGATGAGGCAGCTACACTGCACCTAGCCTAGTACCTAGGCTATAACATGATGTCTATAACATTTTACAATGCTTTGAAAACAGACTCTACCAAAAAACTGGCCCAATCATTCAAAGCTGGCATGCATTAATTTAACAACATGCAATACAAAAAGCAAACTCTTCAGTAAATCAGAACTTAATTTTGAAATACCAAGTCTGATACTCAGAAATACTCCTAACTTTTTCAGCTTGATCTGTTAAGGTTTTGTAGCACTATCTAGGAGCGCCAGAATGGCATTCTGTTCTTTTTACTTCCCAGACTGATCCTTCTATTTGTTATTTTACAGTAATAGTTGATATGTGAAGAAATAATCCCTGCTGTTATTAAAAATTCTGTAAGTCACATGAATAACTGAAATGTTATTTTTATTTGTGCATGTTAATTTGTATTCTGAATGTTACATTATTTGCTATTCGTTCTAAGTATATTACCTGCATATATATATCTGCAAGAATAATTAAAACTTATATTAAAAATTAACAATTAAAATAAATTAATCACAAGTGTAAATAGAAACATGCATTCAGTCTATGTTATAGGATATTCTCCATGTGCTAATTTTGATCACATGAATATTTGCATACCTAGCTTGAAACAATGAAAAGACTCGTTTTTTTCAGAGACACAAGCAGCCTTAGTGACTTCAGCTTCAGGTTTTCATGCTCAATACCTCCAGATTGGCTATCAAAATACTAAAATCAGTGAACTGCCACCTAAGAAACTGCAGTTTAAGTGATCTGAACATACCAGGTTAGAAGTCTTATGACACAGGCTGAGAGAGAAGCTACTTTTCCAAAGCCAGGATCAACCTTTACAGGCTCTACAGAAAACTTCTATTCACTGTACAAATATGATCCAGTCACTACTCAGCTATACTGAGAGCAGCAGATACAAAGCTTATAGCTGTATAGCAGACCATACAAAAGACGAGGTATTCAAAGACTGAAAGGTTACAAATTCAACATAAACAAAAGCAATTGGAAGAAGACCCAAACTGCTTATTTGTTGAGGTCCTCATCAGGAAATCGCAACTCTTTACCACTTTCCACTGACCCTTGGTTCCATATATTGCTGTTCAGGATCAACTGAGAGAGAGTAGTAGGACTAGCACATTGTTTTGAGTTACATTACTATTAAAAGGCCAGACAACCAATGGTACATTTAAAATTACTCTTCTTCCCTCACTGATAAATACTATTTCATTTAATTCACATTGTTAACATTTTGAGAATCAGAATTTTTAAAGACATTACAGTCCAAATTAATTAAAAATTTTCACTTTAATATGCATATAATTTTGTGTAAAGATATAGAACAACTTTAAATGCAAATGGGATAGATTTTCTACTAGGGCAGTTCCTGTGCAACAGTGGACCTACCTCAATAAGTGCAAACTGGTATTTTAACATTTTATTGTTTGGGATTACTCAGATCTTTTTCTTTAACAGAAAACTATAGCTCTTCCATCACCTTCTGGTCAATTTTTAATTCCTCAAAAAACTCCAAAAGCCAGTAACTGACAGGAAATCAACAGAAAAAGAGATTAAATAAGTGATTATTCCCAGGCTGTAGCTGTCAGACTGTTACAACGCTAAGGAAGGGAATTACATTATGAAAACACCTTTTATATTCCTCTCACCTGCTGCTGTGACATAGCAATACGGAAGAGAAGTCACTGTTTATAGCATGCAATGGAAAACAGCTGTATGCAACGGCAAGTCTTTCCCTATAGATGGAGAAGCTAATTAGAGTCTTCCGTCACCTAATCACACACAGATGAGTTGGCTTTCATGGACCTTTACAGTTTTAAGGATCAAAGAAATTAGATATTAATTAGATATTAATTTTATTTTCCTTATATCCTACATCCAAATTCCAAGAAGAGAGACATTTGGGCCTATATATGCAGGAGGTAATGAAGAAATGAATCTGTATCAGCAGCAAGAGCTAGGATAGTAGCCGGAAACACTGCACTTATTAAAAAAAATTATAAATATCTTTTAATTAACGTAAGTCATTAAGAATAGTTTATAACAAACACTAAGGATCAACAAGATAGGGAGCACCACACACTTCTCACTAGCTGGCCTCATCCTACATTTCAGGCAGGACCATTCTAATGTGAGCAGACCTAGCTGCTGAACCCTTTATGCTTCTAGGTGCGGCTACAGCCTGGCTGCTGCTCCTAGTTCTGGATCTCTCAAGGCACTGCTACATGCACACCCTTTGACCCTTCTCTGGCATCAATCCACCTGCTTGAACAAAGAGTCAGTGCTAGAGCTTTCCCAAATCCACAGCAGTTTGGGAACATTTTACTGGAGCCTGGAGACTTTAAAAACTCTATTTCTGTGTAAGTCCTTCAGAGAATACATGGTGTATGAGTAAGCAACTAAAAAAAATAATTTCTTTAATAAAGGACACTTCACCCTTGAAATCCAAAGAGAATCATGGAATCTTTAGAAAAAGAGTAGACATGCTGAATGAAACCCCTTGTAGACTGCATTTGCCTGCAAGGCTAGGAATTTGATGAGCAAGCGTAAACCCACATCAGCTTCTTGGCGTCAGCCTCTTCTCTTTCTTTCTCAGAAAAAATGGTAATTTTTAACAGAATTCCCATCTCTCTTTCATTTTAAACCTGAGATGTGTTTCACCCTAAGAACTGGCAGCCCTCTTCCCCAACCAGCCTCGGTTGTAACGTTTATTCTCCTTGCAAGTGTACCACTGAAACAGCTCAGAAATTGAAAGCCTTTATCACACCTCTGTTGTTAACCCTAACCAAACAGGGCTGTATCTTACCATGCACGTATAATTTAAGGCCACACAGCAAGCTGTAGGTGTTCTGTGGAGATATCCAATGGAATACCAAAAGCAGGATAAGCTTGCAATGTGTTAGCATGGCCCTTATGCTTTTTATGATGTAAAACCTAAATATGATTTGAGACAGTACATTGCTGTCTCAGTCTCTCTCATCTGGTTGCTTGTTCATGCATCTCTATTTCCTTGGGGGTTTTTAAGAACCTAAAACATAATTTCTGGTGAAACAAAATATTGTATTTAACCTGAAACAAAACATTTTGGTTTTATCACTTGATTTTGATTGATAATTTAGTTCAGCCGCTGAACTGAACCTTCAATTTTTTTAATAGTCCTACCTACACCTAAAAATATCTTATTAAAGAAAATAATTTATCTTTCTTCTCCAGTCTGCTGCTTGTACTCAAGCCACCTACTATTTCATACCAGTGAGAAATTGTGGCAAAGAAACCCCTGGTTGTTTGAACTGATAAAAATAAAATACAATCAATAAAAATGAGACCATTAATGTGATGGTGATCTTATATGCTACTTGCACTGTACATGTGGAGTATCCTTGACCAGCAGCAATTTTAATTGTTTTGCACTGATAATCCCCCAGTCCCAGTAATACGTACATCTTCTCCTTACTGGTTCATAATGGACAGAGGGCTAGGTGCACATCTGTGATCTCAAGCTGGTAGGTTCAAATCGCACAGACAACCTCCCCCTGCTTATTAGACTAAACACGGTCATAATTCCCCACAATATTCTGTGTTATATCATTTTAGCTCCCTAAGTATGAGAGCAATGGTGGTTTCACGCAAACATGCTGGATGGGAAAAAGACAACCACTTCCTCCCCAAAGAATAAAGAAACAGAAGAATAAACTACATATAGCTGATGCTCAAGACACACATAAAGGAAGACTGGGTATGGGGAGAAAGAACTCTTTTAAGGAAAAACCACTGGGAAATCGGGTGTAGGGAGTAAGCCTGCAGTTGCAGGGAGCTGGAACGGATGACTGTAATTGGAAGCAGAGTTTCCAGTGACCCTGTGCAAAGCTCCTGAATTTCTTCTTTTGGGGGCAAGATCATCACTATATTTCCTAGAAATGGGCCAAATGAGGGCTTCCTTTAGCTTGGTTCTTTCCTAGAAACACCTAGAAAAAATTCTCAGGACCATCCAAATTCTGTCAGGCCAATAAATATGTTTTATCATTCTGTGTAATCAAGAAAGCCAAGAGGCTTATTATGAGGACCTCATAGTCCCAAGCTAAAAGAAGAATTTCACTCCATTCATAATGAACTAACAAATAGCCATTCCTTCTGGCAGGTATTAATGATATTAGCATATTGAGCTAAAAGGTCAAAATTAAACTAACTTCCTTCATCCTCTTTTAGTTTGGATAATTTAAATTTCAGCGTAGTCACTCATATTTCTTGACGTCCAGATGCAAAATAATGTTAAAAAATGCATCAGGGTAGGCCTCTGAGAGACTGAATTCTGTATTTTTTTTGCTTAAAACACTCATGTCTATGTCAAGTACAGTGCACCCTGTGGTCCTATTTTCTTTACAATTTCACAAAACTTCTACAGTAAGAATTAGCTGTCAAAAGAAAACTCAGATTAACTCAGTCATCTGATTAACACTGGTTTCTCAAATCTCAAATTCATATTAAAATATAAAGACCATTAATATAGAGTTGTTAGTATAAAGCTACAAAGGATTAATAGCTTTTGCAGTAATTTGCCCTATAAGCTTGTTTTCAGTTGTGTCTGAGAATCAGGGAGGAAAAAAGTAATTCTTGGTCATAAACTGAAAATACATGATGAAAAATGGAGGTAAGGAAGGAAAGACAGGAATCTACTATTTCTGAAATTCAGAGATTTGTAATAGTTGGCTCAAGTAAGTCTCCAGAGCCAGAGAGGTTCTGTGAAATAATTAAGGAAACAGTACTTCATAAATCATTTTGTCCAAGTTGTTTTGTGGTGAACTAACTTGTGCAGCTGTTCTTTTAAGGCAGACTACACAATTGCCATTTCATTTGTTGAATTTTCTGGAAATTGAAGACAAATACTAGACATACAGTGAATTCATTATGAGTTTGGAAGCTATTTTTCTTTCTTACATAATACAGTCATAAATGAATATGAAATGGAAATAATTAGATGGTGTACTATTATTCAGTAATGATGGACCTCAAAATAGGTGAACTATTCAATTAAAAACTGAGTTACACTATTCATACCCATATCAAGGATTTATTTTTCATTGGCTTCAAATGTTGAAGTAATGTTGAATTCTTCAGAAAGCTTCAAATGTTGAATTTAATGCTGACCATAAGTAGAATGGATTTAGGTTTTTGTATTACCTTTGCATGATACATAGATCTTACTTACTTCAAGGTCTTCAGCCCTGTGGCAGCTGAAAATGGGACCATGGTAAACTGGAAAGCTGTACTTCAATTTCAGAGAAGTGTTGGATGTTTCATTCATCCTTTACACTATCCTTATTAAGAGTTCAGGAGTTGGGTTAGTTGTGTTTTCTAAGACACCCATCAGTGTTCTATAGTGCCATGATGGCAACCATACAATATAATTCAAATATTAAAGTTTGCCTGTTATACATTACAGTATAAATGATCCATGACTGTATTTTACATGAGTATCCTAAAATCAGTTACTGAACTTCTGGAAGAAATAAGTTTGATTATCTTTTTGGCATAATCAATTGGGTTTGCTTATTCCTTTTAGTAGAAACAAATGACTAATATTTTTGATCTTCTGTGCCTCAAAACCCTTGAGTAATTAAATTTAATTATTTAGTAGAAACAAAAGCTAAGTCTAATATTTTTGATATTCTATGCCTGAAAAGTCTTAAACACAGAAAGTGTCCACTTGTAATATTCATAACTGAGTAGTTGGGAGGGTTGCTGTTTTAATTTATTTATTGACACAAAAAAGGCAAAGACTTGCATGCACTAACGAAAGCATTCCTTCTACCTGTTTCCTCCGCCTTAGTAACAGCTAATACACTTACAGCTTCCTATGTGCAAAGACAGGGATTTCTTTTGATCGAAAATTAACATTTTCGAATTCAAACCAACTGCTCTAGCAGTACGAAATAGGTTTACTATTTTCGGTTAGCTCTAACACATTACATGCATATCTGAGAACGAGGGAAGTGAGATACATCAGAAACTGTTTTGCAACTTCTGTGGTCATTACTAGTGCAAGTCTGGTAACCACTATGTAACAGGCTAAATTGGCTTTTCTAATAGCAGAGGGGTGGAACCTAAGATTATGTGTTACAGCAGATGTAGAAGTTTCTAAATTTACAAACCTGATTACACCTGTTACAATTTACAAACTACACAGGAAAAGTATCTCAGTGTATCACAACCAGACTAATGTGATTTTGTTTAAAAAAGGAAGGAAGGGAAAGGTAGAGATCAATATTTTTGTTAACCACTTAACGTCTCCTCTAAAAATGAAGGACAATCAGGAGATGAAGGAAGCTGTTGTTTGCTGGAGTTTTACCTTGTTGATAAAACAAAGCTATTTATACTACTTCACAGGAGTTTTGGAAAAAATAAACTTTTTAACATCACCACAGCATGGGTGTCTCACAGATATTACTGAAATCTATTTCTGTAACACTCCTGCAAGATGAAGTATTATCACCTTCATGTACTTTCATATGGAAAAATGAATAATCATGTCCCCAGAACAAGGCTGAAAAAGGTACAGGAAATAGGGAATGATGTTCATTTCACACAATGGGGGAACAAAATATACAAAATGTTGAGTACTAGCTAATTAAAGAAGAACCATCTATTCTATGGAGGAGGGAATCCATGAAAAAACGTGATGATGCAGTTTATCATGTTTCATAATGGACATGTACAGAGGAGACAACTTCAGTCATGGGGCATTACAGTGACAGTCAAACTTGTTACAGTTTTTCTGAATCATCAGAAAATGTGAACTCATCAGCATGTGACGTATTCAGTATAAACATATTTGTTTTCATTCAGTGGAACATAGGTGGGTTTCCTCTGAAAGCAGCTCTGTTTCCTGTTAACGTGCATAACTCATTTAAGTCCACCAGACTCTTCAGTCTGAGGAAGCTTAGCCATGAGGAGTGTCCAGTCCCACAGACTGCAGGATTGGCAAGCTTATAGCTCTGTGGTAGACTGACCAAGCAAAATATGTTAGGTCTAAGACTTAAGAAGCACTAGGCTACCTGGCCAGTTGGCTAAAGTGTACCCAGCTCTGGCCAAAGTGGATGCCCAAGGCCATTAGCCAGAGGAAAAAGCTGGCCAAGGAGCCTGGCAGCTCTTCAAGGTTCTCCCCACAGAGGCCCCAGGATCCCTGGCTACTAGATCAGAAGCTCCAAGACCCCATTTAAGATAGTTCTTAGGCTTTAAATGTGGAGTGGGAAACCTACGTAAGAGGTAGGCAGGTTGAGTAAACAACTGGGCAAGAGTCTAGAAACCCACAGACTTCATACAATTGATTTCTTTTAATTTTTCTTCATTTGCTTCTTACTAATCCTTGCCTCGGCTTTATGTGTCAAAAAGCTTCCTATTCTTTTTAGCCATACCAGTTACCGTTAAGTTCTTAGTTTTTCAGTTGCCTTTATCGTTCACAACAAAACAAGTTCAAGTATAATATATACAGCTTTGTTTCCCTCCTGAAATTATTGTCCATTTTGCCTCTCCGATCTGATTTCATTATGAGATTAAGCTTCCCTTGTAGGTTCAGCAGTTTAAGTTGAAGGTTAATAACTTTCCTGAGTTCTGGCAATTTGTAAGAAATGGGCTGAGGCAGCATTTCACACCATACTGCTCAAACTCTAGAAGTCAATATGAAACCTGTATATGGGGATCAGCTAACACTAAGAGAGTCTGCAAAAGAATAGATGTTAATTATCTGATGGCAGGAGGAGAAATAGCTAAATGCTACTTGGTTCAATTTTCTAGTACCCCCTGCAGGTTAATACAAAGGAGTAGCATTTGGCTTCAAAGTGAATGGCATATATATCCTGCCTAATTAAAATGAAAATAAGACCAAAGGTCTTTTATGTTGTTATTAATATTTAATAAAATATTTCTAAGCTTCTGTGTGAAGAGAATTCCAAAGGGAGTTCTGACTGTATTTCACCCATCTCCTCAATTTCAGGAAATGATAGTATCTCCTTCACATTTCCATAGTACCTACTATTATTGTTGGGATTATACTTAATAGTCTTCCTTGTTTTCCCACTTCCTCACATCCATATCAGGTTATCCTGACCACTCACACTCCTCTGGTCAAGCAGATAAAATGGACTGTTCATCTACTTTAGCTACTTCAAGTAAAAAGTAATCTTTTTAATGTAAATTAGGGATTCAAAAACAAATACGGAATTTTGTGAATTCTCTGCATTATGGTGTTGTATTTTTCATTTTCTATTGCATCATCTAATGATCTTGTACTTTATACTATTGTGTAATCAGTGTTCATTTCACATCCATATTAATTTCCTTTGCATGATATTGTAGGGTAAGCAGATTATCACAGGCCCTTTTTTTTTCTTAAATCAAATGCTAAAAAAGTTAAAATCCATCTAAAAATTAATCCTTAATTTAAAGAATCTTAGCAATATGATGCATTTATATTTCTATTTACAGGCAGTACTGGTAGCATCACCTTTCTTAATATCACATAAAATTCCCAATATAAAGTGTTATTTTAAATTGAGTATAATCGCTCAAGTTTTTTAATTGCTCTTTCCTTTGTAAGTATTGCCCATGCTAGGCTGTTCATGTAGTGTTTTTCTAATTCAGCCGAAACAGTTTAGCAGTACCTAAGGATGAAACTCGTGGGAAAATGTATTTTGCTCATATTAAAAAAAAAAGGGGGGGGGCCTTATTTTGAGCCTCTCTAACATCTCTGCTTTGGAATACAGAGTTAAATTTGGTTTGACATTGGTTGCAATGTCTGCAGAACATGTCATTTACAATCCACACAACATATTTGGGCAAGCTTCAGTCTTTAAAAAAATCTCATTATGAACAGCACCAGTATACATGCCCATGAAATGAAAGAATATACAAAATAATGCATAAAGAGCTGGCTTAAAACATTGCAAGCTATACTGTGCAGTTTTATGCAAGATTGCATGTAATAGTAGCTAATTTTTGACTGCTTCACTTTTCAATCACATTCTTCCAAAATACATTTTACGTATGTCTGTATAATCTCCTAGGTGTTGCCCCTGCTCCTGTTTTTTGAGGATCCATATAAGGAACCATATAAGGTATACTGTTTGAGGAACCATATAAGGTATATTACCTTCTGCTGCAAGGTACTGGATTTCTCTGCTGCTAGAAGATAACAGTAACATTTTCCTACAGTAACATCGAATACTATGTAGAGTGCAGCGCATGCTGCAGTTGGGACTGCTGACAACAGAAGAGTAATGTGACTTGCAGGATGCCTGTATGGGAGCATTCTGAAATATCAGACTGATTTATATTGAAGTAAGAAAGTTCAATTTCAAAATGAATTAAAATAAATCAAGTTAAGTCCATTTTAACTTAGAACTATTTGTGTCCACATAGGAATTAACACAGCTTAAGTAATACTTTAAAGAAATAAATTTTAAAATGATCCCCCTCTTCCACCATAGATAAGCCTTTAAAAAACACTGGCTCCGTTCCCAACTCTGTAAGGGACTGTGTTTTAATGAGCACAGTCATTTCTGATACGTTCCCATCCAAACATCATTTTTTATGTACCATCTGTCCATTTGGACACTCAAACTGTACCCTGCCCTTTTTCCCATTTGCTTGTTGACTGGTCAGCCCCAGTCCCCTCCCAAGCGTTATGGCTCTTCAGCAGGCTTTTCTCACTTCCTCCTTAGCTACTGGTTCCTTAACACCTTGTCCTTTCAGTTCCAGGATCACCTACCAATTCTTTCCACCTAAAAAACTAATGCAACTCCTCCAAAATCCCCATTTCTTATCCAGTTCTGCTTCCTTCTGAAGTCCAGTTTCCTGCTAAACAAGTCCTGAGCTGTGTCTTCCTTCCTCACGCTCCCTATGAGCCGTGAATCTCCACAAGGTGCTGGGGTGCTCCACAGCCGGCCATATGCTGTGATATAGCGGGCACTGCAGCAGGGTCACCAAAAGCACAGGAAAAGGCCTAAGATTTCTGCCCTGGAGCCTGACTTCAGCCTCTCAATACAAGGAAAATACTGCTCAGGCCTGTACAGAACAAACGAGCGTCATGAGGAAGCTCCAGAAAAATCTATAAACAGCATGTGGAAGACTCAACAACTTTTTTGCCTCAGTCTTCACTGGCAACCTCTTATCCCACACCTCTCAAGTGGATGGACCTCAAGACAGGTACTGGGGGAACAAAGTCCCGCCCACTGTAAGAGAAGATCAGGTTCGTGACCACCTGAGGAACCTCAACATACATAAGTCTATGGGACCTGACAAGATGCATCGCAGAGTCCTGAGGGAACTGGCTGATGTAGTTGCTAAGCCACTCTCCATGATATCTGAAAAGTTATGGCAGTCAGGTGAAGTCCCTGGTGACTGGAAAAAGGGAAACATTGCACCCATTTTTAAAAAGGGAAAAAAGGAAGACCTGGGGAACTACAGGCCAGTCAGTCTCACCTCTGTGCCTGGGAAGACCATGGAACAGATCCTCCTGGAAGTATGCTAAGGCCCATGGAGGACAGGGAGGTGATTCAAGACAGCCAGCATGGCTTCACCAAGGGCAAGTCTTGCCTG
>NW_008796115.1:490679-529844 GCF_000699145.1 Aptenodytes forsteri
AGAGGTGGTGGATGCCCCATCCCTGGAAACATTCAAGGTCAGGTTGGACGGGTCTCTGAGCAACCTGATCTAGTTGAAGATGTCCCTGCCCATGGCAGGGGGGGTGGACCAGATGACCTTTAAAGGTCCCTTCCAACCCAAACTATTCTATGATTCCAAGGATAATGCTTAGTCAAATTTTGGATACCAAAAGACATCTCCTTAAACATAGGGTCCTCCGTAAAGTCCTGCAACCTTGCCAGACCAAAAAGTTGGTGGGTTCTTTTTTTTTTTTAAATAGCCTACATTGCCACTTAAATTCCCACTAAAATTATCCTGAGAAAGTCACTTAGCATTAAAAATTTCAGCCCAAATGACTGGAACTTGTCATTTGTATAAACCCATCCCGAGACCCTTGACTAAGGAATTCTTACACAATGTGCATCTTTTTGGGAAGCCTCAGAGGAACAAGAGCTTTCACAAGCAGATACTGGCACTAGGCACTGAATGGAGATGGTCACATATATATGTACGTATAGAGATGTATAAGTATGTATAGACACTCACAGCACTGGATCTCTGCGTTTACTTAATAGAAATACTAATCATCACAAGTTTTCCCGTAATGTTATTTACATCTTTCCAGGCCTGAACATGTAACAGCCTGCACAACATACACTACTTTGGAATATCACTTAATGCGTTTAAAAGTGTTAAAGTGATTGAAGACAAGATGACTAATTCAATAGGTTTTTTTTCTTTAATACTATTCAATAGATGTTACAAACGCAGCACACAGGTATAACTTTCAGATGAACAGAAAGGGTAGAAACAGACAAAGACCTAAGAGCACATCTTTCATTAAGAATAAAAAGCAGTTACCTAGCAGTTTGGTAGGCAACATGAAATCTGCCTCACTGCAGAGGACCTGCTGCAGGGATTCTTTTCCCATTAAACTGCACTTAAGCCCTTAAGGCATTTTTAAGCACTGTATTAAATGAAGCCCTGGATACATGTAGCCCTGGCAGATTTTAAATGCTGAAATCTATGACAATCCTGGTCAGATGAATCATACACACATAGTTTTGCAAATGTGCAGCAAAGCCAGTGGCTCACAATCAGTGCACTTTCACAGTAGAGTTAGTTTGGTCATGTTCAATGAATCCAGCACACCTGGTGCTGGACCAAATATTTGTGTACAATCTAGCCACATGTACTCAGTAGCCACTTTTCTAAAGTTGAACAACCTGAGTTATCAAGCCTCTGAAAACTATTCAGATGCCAGAAAAACACAGGAAAAGCCATGCTCCAGATGTTTTTGTGTAAGGTCAGGTTCTACGTTCTGTAATACACAACATTACCTACAGAAAATACCTGTTAACCCTATCTGTACTACAGTGAAAGCCATTCCAGAGCTTCAAGCAATGCCAAAACACTCACACCATCGTTTGTGCTGAAGTAAAGTTCATTCCAGCTGAATTTTACTATACCTCTTAGTCAAAGAGGTATTCTGAACAGCTCACTGTCTCACCTGGACTCTACTTTTTTTCCCTCAAATCAGCTTACACATGCTAACCTGTAAGGCCACAGAGACACAAAACACAACACAAAAGAAATCTGACATAAACAAAATCAAAAGAGGATGTTTAAAAGTGAAGATCTTTACACTTATATCATTGAATAATGCATTGTATGAATGGCAATACAAGTTTACCTTGAAAACCACATTTTCTGCTGGAGTTTATTTTTTACTTAACTAAAACCTATTTGAAATGTTAGAACATAAACCCCAAACTGCATAAAAGAAATATGTTTACATTAAATGGTGTGTGAAATATGATCATAGTTTTCCTTTTAACTCAGAATAGCTCCCAAATGTTTTTATTCCTAAACAGATAGTAATCACATTACTTTTTTAAAGTATAACTAGTAAAACAATGCCCTCATCTCTTGTATCTTGCATCTCAAGACAGATAGCAAAAAAGAGACTTTATTTCAATGAAACCACGACAGTAAAACAATCATCTCTTGTATCTTGCATCTCAAGACAGATAGCAAAAAAGAGACTTTATTTCAATGAAATGAACTTATTAACTCGGAGTGCTCTGCTGAAACTTAAAACTTATTCTCAGCATTTTATTCTGGTTTGTTGGTTATTGCTTTTTATTATTATTATTTCTTTTTTTTTTTGGTGGGGTTTTTTTTAGCTTCTTATTTGCTGCATGTTATGATGTGGCAGGATATCATTTTGAACAAGTCCTGCCTGAAGACTTTTTTTTTTTTTAGGCTTACTACCCAAATTCTTAAAACACTATCTATCAGAGTGCTGTTTTCTTCTGGAACTTTTTAATTAAACCGCTAAGTTTTACTGTATTGATGACAGATTAATATGAAGATTATTTCATATTTATTTTTAGTTAAGAAAAAAAGCGCTTAGGCAGAAATGCTAACCTACAAATGCTTAGTTCATAATGGAAGCTATACTAAATATTTAAAAGAATGGCATTGATTCCCAGTAGATGGGCTTTCACTGATTAAAAGCCTCTACGGTGACGTTATCAGCCTCATTACCTGGAAGAAATTTTGTCATCATTTCCACTACAATCTGGTGCTTTTAAGGGTATAGGAAATAAGCACTAAATATTTCCTTATACTACATTTTGATGTAAAACCTTAAAACTAATTTCTAAATCTACTGCAGATTTTTTAACTCATATAGCTGATTTTCTCAATTTACATTGGAACAAAAGATATTCAAGCTTATTTGTCAAAAATGAAATCTGACAAGTAATCAGTCCATAACACACTTGATCACTTTTAAGATTTTTTTTGGAAAACCTAACCGAGGCCTCTTCTCCTTTAGGAAAAGAAATTGCAGGATGGGAAAATTCTGAAGGATAGAAAGTGACACAGAAGGCTCTGAATTACATTAATTTGTAGTTGAAGGCAAGCAAGTGCAAAGCTTCCCAAGGAATCTCATATCCTCCTCTAAATATCTTATAGCATCCAGAGAGAGGCAAAGTCCACTCAAACTGCTCTTTGTGTTTTTCCTTCCTTATATAGTGGTCTTCTATCATACTGTTACCCACAGTATTGCTTCTTGCAATAATCTGCCTTCTTTTTCATAGAGGAGAAACTGAACCACACCATCCTCTCTTCATCACACACAGCACTGCAACCAGAACCAGTGTTGTGGCCTATTCTGTGAAACACCTCAACTCAAATATAATTATTTCATTATATCATTTTAATACTTTCAGATAAAGAAAGTTAAAACAGAGTGAATAATAACTATTTATTTAATTCATTAAAAGTGAAACAGAAGACTATTTAACTTGCAGTGTACTTTTCAAAATGTATTTTGAAACAGCAGCGCAACCTAAATATTAGAAAATCTACTTTGTTTTCTAACTATATGAGGTTGTATTTCCAAACTTAGAAAACCACAGCTGCAACAAATATATAATATATACACATATTATGCATATACACATATTTAAGTAACCTTAACATAGCATTAACGATTAGGTTTACACAGAGCTCTTTCTGGTTTTCTGAAGTTCTTTGTGCCAAGAGGAAATTATCATTTTTGTTGTTATTCATACACAAACAATGGCTTATGTTTAAAGCAAATTAGTGAACATTACACAGAGAAATGTAACGTCACATGTTTGTACTTGTTAAGGGCTATTAACCCTTGAATCTGCAAAGTGTCTCAGTGTATGACATGAGATGTAAGAGATATATGGATCTACTTTTCAAGGAAATCAGTTGGTACCTTAAATTCAAAAAAATTACTTGCCTTAGCAATTTGCTGAATTGAAGGTTTACATTACAGCAATAAAGACCAACTTTTCGTCATGTCCTCTCCTTGACAGCACCATGGATCTTATTCAAAGAATACTGACATTCTGCTTCAAAATGTGAACTTTATAGATCACAAATAACATAAAAGTCCTCAGATGGAAAAATAAGGAAATTCCAACTGGAAAACTGAAAATATGTCAACAAATCCTGACTGTAATAGGCAATCCCTTCTCCTGAGCAGAGTAGTCCATTAGACAGTTTCCTCAAAAACCTTAATGTTCACACTTTAACATGTTCGCACTCTAACATACATAGATTTGTGTCCATCTAAGTGTTTCACTTTCATTTCTGAAGCTGAGACGTAACAATATGCTCCAAAACCTTGTACTCTGATTCAAAACCAAAATAACATATGCTAACGTCATACTTAAATATATCAAGCCACTAGTACAATCTTGCCATATATTTATGTTAAAAACATGTATCTACTGATTACAATGACCTTTCATGCTTAAATTCTGTATGTGTCATAGAATTTGTCAGCACTGGGGGCTTTCCAGTTATTTTATTATTAAAGTGAATGGAAACGGAAACTTAAAAGGGCAAGCTCAAGATAACTTTGGGCATAGTGATACATGTTAACAGGAGATACTAAATATCTTCCAGAACAAGTTATACAAAGTGCATTTTCCTATTCAGTACAATCTGCAGTAACACAGTTTGATGATAAAATGTCATCCATCTGCATGCTTCTAAACGCTCCAATACCCTCCTGCATGTCAAACACCTTCTCTTCAAACTTTTAGCTTCTGTTGACACTTCATTAGAGAACATTTTGAAAATTCCTCTGTTTTGAAATATATGCATTTTGAAACACAGAGTCTCTGGAACACTTGGCAATTCTCTCTTGGTTTTGGATATGAAGTTTATCTTGCATCTTCTAAGTCTAGTTTTTAGCTAGGACACCTAAACAAATAACGGTGGGTATTAACTCTCACCAGGGGAAAAAAAAAAAAAAGAAAGAAAGGAAAAAAAAAAAGAAAAATGCCCTCATCTCTGGACCAGCATCTTTGATGGCATACTACATTTCAATGAGTTCTGCTTGCGAATTCATTACTTTCACTCACGGCAGCCTTGTATGTTACTGCTCATCTCAGAGCTCAGCGCTGGTTGCACATGAGGGAGTCCCTTAGAGGCACAGAGTAGGTCAGGATGCTCAAGCCGCACAACCGAGAGCCTGTTCGGGCCGATGTGTGGGTCAAGAGCCTTGAGGATCCAGAACTCAGAGTGGTGCTGATGCATCTGATCCAGCACCGGTTTTCAATTCTCTGATAAACTTGCTGCAGTTTTTTCCATTCCCACAGATAACTTCTTAAATCCTAATTTTAATTCTGAAACATCATGACTCTCCCCACAATCATCCAACTTAGAAATTCTTTCACTGAAGAAATACTCTTTTGACTTGTGCTACTAAAGAAATCAGTTTTCCTACTAGCTGTTTATACAGCACTTTCTACTTTTGATAATGCTATCTCACAGTATATTGAATTAGGTAATTTTAATTAAAATATGTCAAATTCATTTAAGAACTTGCAAAAATTTATGTCATATAAGATAACTGCAATGACTTCTTTTAAATACCAACAGTATCAATTTCATCAGAGATACTGCACATAACTCTAAGATTTATAATAGACATACTGCATATATTCATCTACTACATATGTAAAAGTAGTTTCTACAGAAAATCAGAAACTGAGAGGATGTTTTAGATAGCTGTGTATTATTTGCATCCTCTACCTGTCCAAGATTTTTCTTCTGGTCATTACAATCCTTGCTGCACTATATTTTATATCTCTGAATGTGACTTGTAAAATTATTCTTATAACTCACAGACAAAACGGAATTAAAAATGTATAGGTTTTCAAAAGTGTCAGGACTGCCAATGCTGAAACACCAACTGGAATTTCATAGAGGCAGATGTCAGTATTTTATCATTCATTTACCTCCTAATTCAGAAGTCACTGACAGGGTAACCGAACAGTAAAATTTTGGCCCCCAGCCTCTTTGTTATTTCATCTCTAAAGTTAACTTGCCAAAAAGAGATTGTTGCAGTACTTCAAAAAAAATCTAGTAAAAGAGGCTTTTGACTGGCATACGAGTAATTACATTTTAGGTTCAACCAGAAGCCGCAGAATGACAACAGCATACTGAGATTGTTCTTCTTTTCTTGTTACATGTCAAATGCAATTTGCTATAATAATTACACCATGACTACGTTTTGTTCCTTTACCACCTAAAGATCATTGGGAAGGGATTTCAATACTTCGTCTAACACACATATGCTTTAACTAGATTACAGAAAGAATGTATATTTTAAAAGCCTCAAAACATAATGCAGTTGCTTTTAATAAATAATATAGTATTTGTCAATTTGGGCTGATTATAAGGGTAAGGATAGTAATTAAAACATGAATTACCTGAACTGCAGCTACAACATAAAAGTTGTTTCACTTATTCCTACAGACTTTTCAACATGCAGCACCAACAAGTTACTAAAACCTTCATACTCTGAACCACAACTGAGTCATCATACACGTCTTAAGTTCCATCCCTCAAGATGAAAGCTAAAATTTCACTTTATTCAACATCAAGTCATCAAAGTTTAAAACTCATTTTACTTCATCACATAAAGCCTGAAACTGTCACTGAACATCCTACATGTCTGTAAACTATTATACAAAATCGTTTGAAAGCCAATATCTGTGCCTTCTAAACTGCTTTACACCAAGAGAGCAATTTGTCTTTTCAGGTAAGTTATCTTCTCATAAGACAATATTAGGAAAAGAGTTCTTTTTAGGAAGGGTATGATTATATGGCTTTGGATGCAGTTAAACTCATTTAAAAACCACTAGAGTTGCCTAATTTAAGACACTGGCAAAAAGAAGTTCTGTACTTTTTCATACACCATACAAAATGAAAAATACAGAATTATTGTACATGATAAGTGCTGCAAACACAATAACATTATGAGAGAATTTTAATCAGCCCATTAAACTGGTTAGTGAGGCCTGAACTGTGTTAAACACATATCCATTACATCTACAGACTGCTGTAATTAAGCTTTCTGCATTTTATTGCCATAAAATAACTCTTCATGAACAGTGCAACTTATTATAAATTTCTTTCAATGAAATAAAATTAAATATACATTTGCTAATAAAGCCACTATAACAAGGATATTAACTGCAACCTTTATAATTCTCTGAACTGCTGTCAAAAATAAATTTACTCATCACAGAATGATTGACTGATTTAAAAAAAAAAAAAAAAAAAAAGAAATCTACAACCCAGGTATTCAAACAATCAGTAAAAATGGTGTATCCAAGATTAAAAAAAACCAGATTGTCACCAAATTTTTTATGAAAACTCAGGACCATTTCTGCCTTTGTTTTCTCTTAAAAAAAAAAAAAAAAAAAAGAAGTAATCTACAAGCCAGGTATTCAGAGCTGCCTATTTTTAATGGAATGTCTCAAATCCCAAAAAAAGAAAAGCAAAGGAAAACTGCTTAAATACACACCTGAATGGCACTCATACTGTTTGAACAACGAGACTTGCCTTAACAACTGCCTTTGTGCATTTTATGAACAGACTAAACAGAAATAGTCACCCTAAAACCATAAAAAAGGTTAATCTCATTTTGCTGTATACTCTTCTATATAAATTGATAACTATTATAAGGTTTTGGACTGCACTCTAGCTCTAGTATTTTACAACATAACAGGTAAAACGTATTTCTAGTACCACATTCCCACTTGAGATAGCAGAAGCTGCAATTATGGAACATATTAAATTACTCATGAGCAGAGACTTCAGGTTATTGAACTATTTGCTTAAAGCCAGGTATTTCTCCAACTGAAGGAAGATGAAAATCCCGCAGCAGTCATCGAGGAAAAAAACTGGGCATGCAGAAAGCCTCATGATAAATTCCCTCTGCAAATATGAAGATAGTAAATACAACATCTCAGGGGAAAATTAGAAAAAAACCCAGAATGTTAGAAAGTGTATGTAAGGTGGAAGTGGGGACAGGCTACTTAAGAGGAATACAGAAACATCACCCACATGAGCACAAATGGAAGTAGGAGCTGGAGTTGGAGGGGAACAAAAAGAGCTTCTGTAAGTATGTTGGCACCAAAAAAAGACCAAGGTAAGTGTGTGGGTTCCTGGTGAATAAGGCACGAGACCAAGCAACAAATGTCATGGAAAAGGTATGACAAAGGACATAGAAAGGCTGAAATGTTATTCAATGCCTTCTTTGCCTTGCTCTTTATTGTCAAGGTCTGCTCTCAGGCCCACCAGGGTTCCTGAGCCTCATGGTAGTGTCTGAAGTACAGCCCACAGTAGAGGATGACTGGGTCAGGGACCAGATGAGCAAACTGGACATTGGCAAGTCTCAAGAGACAAGATGGGATGCATCCAAGGGTGCTAAGGAAGCTGGCTAATGTCACTGTTATACAGGTCTCTTCTTTGGAAGGTCACAGCAATCAAGTAAGTAAAGTACCTGATGTAAAGACTAGAAAAAGGCAAATGTCATACTCCCCTTCAAGAAAGAGGATCCAGGGAACTACAAGCCATCCAACCTAACCTATGGGAAGACTATAGTGCAATCTTCCTGGAAGTCATTTGTATTCACATGAGAGGCAGTGCCTGACCAACCTGAAGGTGAGACGGTTGACTCAATAGATGAGGGGAGAGCAAAGACTGTAATTTACCACAAATTTAGGAAGTTTTTGACAGTCTACCACAGTGTCCTTGTTGTTATCCTCAAGTAGTTAAAGGGTAGTTATAGAAAAGACAGAGAACAATTCATCTCAGAGATGCACAGCAAAGACTCAGAAGGAAAAGGTACAAGTCGCAGCAAGCGAAATTCTAATAAAATAGAAGGAAACAATCTTCACAAGGAGGGTGGTCAAACCACAGAACAGGTTGGTCAGAGAAGCTGGGAATAATTAACCTTGAAGACATATCAAACTTGGCAGGACAAGGCCCTGAGAAACCTGACCTAACTTCAGCAGGGGATTGGACCATATGACCTGAAAAGCGCCTGTCCAACCTAAGTTATTCTATCATTCTAGAAAACACAAGGGAAGTTCATCTTGTATAATATTAGCTTTAGTCAATCAGACAGGTCCAGCTGTTCCAGTAAAAGAGGTTATTGCTTCTCTTTAAACACCACTGAGGCTGCTTCTACAACTGATCCCTGGAGTTAGAAGCAGATTCCCTGAGTCTGCTATAGCCAAAATCAGCCTGGATGGCTGAAATTGTAGGTCTTTGCTAGCCCTTTTATTTTGACTAAAATAAAGAAGAGTTTGCACAAGCTGTTCTGCAAGCAGATCTAAATGAGTGATGACTTCTGGCAAAAGGGCAAGACAGGCAGCTGAGGGTAGGATAGTAAGCAGTAATCTCTTTTCTCAGCGCAGCTGCTTGTAATATGCTGACACCCTTCCAAGTAACTATTTAAATTGTTAACTAACCACATCATGAAAAAGTGCATCATGGCTAGGTCACCAGAACTTGCATTCAACGAAGCAACTGTTCTTTGTCAGGTAACACAGTGACTCAAATTAGCTAGTGTGAGTGAGGTAAGGAGCAAGGACTGAGGGAGCGAGCAGAAAATCAAGAAAATACATGAGTTTTGTCAGCACTTCCACTTCCCTTACTGCTCAGAGCATCCACAGTTGCAGACACTGGTAATGATGTAACAGTCATTTTAAAAAAATGGTACTTAGATCATGCGAACATCACTTAACTATCAGGTCACTGTTACATTAGAATCTACAGATCCCTCTGTGCAAAATCAACTCAGTGGGCACAAGTACTGAGCAAAGCTTGTAACAAAGCAGGAGCTTAAGGGGAGGAAAGATCAGACAAATTCATGGAAGGAAAATCCACCAAGAGTTATTAAAAATATATAAACTACAGCCAGCTCAGAAAATCCCTAATCAAAAAAACAGACTGGGAAAGTAATAAAGTGAGGTATCATTTATATACATTTGCCCTGTGGGAGACTAGACAGTACCTTTGGGGTAGGCAATACAAGCTCTTTGGTTCTAAAGCCTCACTTGCTCAAATAAGCCCCACGTGTAAGCTGGAGAATTGTATGTGGAAAACAATAGCCTCTATTCACCCTTGTACTTGAAAGTTTAAATTTGAGCTTATAGACTTCAACCAATTCTTAAACTTGTCTGTGGTCTAATCAGCTGTTGAGGATTTTTAGACTGTGTGAACATCGGGAGATTAAATAATTAAGAAACTCACAAAAGTTTAGCCTATTTCAAATTCAATAACAATGCATTTTTTATTTTGTTTGGTGTAAAATTTTCTTCTTGTTTCAATATGGAGAAAACAAGACCAGCCTATAAAATTGTGAACCTAAGACTGTGTCAGGAACAAAAGAGTTCTAATAACACCTCCATCTGTGGCCTAAGGGAATCACTAAAGGATCAGAGAGAAAAACAAGGAGGCCATGAAATGGTTTGTACAATCATCTGAACCAGTGGAAAGTATACATGAAAGATCCACAATTCAAGCTGCATTTACTCAGTCAAGTGTACTCTTATTTCCTCTATGAGCTTCCTACAATTCCTTTGCCAGTTCAAAACCTTGTTTATTTCTATAGTGTATCCCCACTCAGCCTAATTTGCAGCGTCAATCAACTAGTCTTCAAATCAAATAACGTTTGTCATAAAGATCAGAAGCAAAGTGTGAGAGTATTGAAGAAATGTTATTTTTTTCTCCACCTAGAATACGTTGGGAATGCCAATGGCAGTCTTTGTTAGTCCTGCTGAAAGACACAATAGGTTTAGATTATGGTGTATACGATTAGCCTTCACACCTTTGTTGGTCAGAGTATAAGCACAAAACTTCAGCAAAGACTTCATTCTCTAAACGTCAAAGACAGTGTCTCTACTCTGTGTTTCTAATCTTGCCATCCCTCCCTCTGCAACTTTTGTTGCCTCCACTCTGCTTCTATTGAGTAAAAATATCAGTGTAATGCTTTTAGTTTTTCATTTTATCCTATCCATGAAGTCTCATTCAGTGCTGAAAGACTGAATCTGGTCTTTGAACTACAGCAGTAATGCCAGCCTCCACCATTTGCTTCTCATGTTGTGAAAAAAGCATCTTCGTGCCTTCTTCCCTGATACGCCTCATGCTAGAAAGCAGTCTTCTGGAGACATTCACTATCCTCTTCAAATCCTCCCTCAAATTTTCCTTTACTCTGATGCCTAACAAAAACTGAAGAGACTACATCATAAGTATACTAAAACCATATCTATCACACCCAAATAATGTGGTCTCATGGTTTACTTACATTTTGAAACCATACATTGCATCTTTTCTACATTTTTACTTACAATTCTATTGTAACTCTTTTCCATCAGGGACAATGACTTTGCTCCTATTTGCACCTTGCCTTAAACAACAGGTTTCTCGTCCATAACCAGAGTATTTATGTGCTACAACAGTACAAATGAATGATATCAAACATTTTTAAAAGGACCTTTTTGTCATTATAGATTCTAGCAAATCCTCTCAATTACTTAGTTCTATTCTTAGTGTGTTAGCTTTGCAGTTATCAGAAGAAAGCCTGTCTTTTTTTTAAAATGTAAAAACAATTGGATACTTCCTTTAAATCACTTCTTTAAATATCACAGAGATAAAGTAGGACACACAAATAATTTGGGTTTGGGGTGTTTTGTTTTTTTTGAAAATCACATTCAAAATTTGAGTGAGTTAATGAACTTTAAAGTAAATGGCAAATTAACAGACTGCCTTCCATTACATCATTGCAGACCAATTGTCCAGGTACAAATACTTTTTTTTTTCCAACATGTAACATAACAGCCTAATTCTACTGCACTAGCTTCATGGTATGGATAATATAATACCCAAACACTGATTCATATGACTATAAAACAAGAGGCTGATGTGGACCACAGTTCAACCAGTTTTTATTCCACTGAGACAATGTGATTCATCTAATAGACATTTTCTAAACGTCTGAGAAACCATTCCCCATGAACTCCTCCATAAAAGAAGGATTAAAGTATGATACAAATCCTTAACCGGCCAGAAGGCTTGACATACAGAGGGATGTTAGGGTCAAAGAAGTGCTCTAACACAAAAGGTATTTAGTAGAAATCTAAACAGGAGTCCTGAAATGACCACCTTATTTGTATACTTAAGTGCTGAAGTAGTTTCCTAAAAGATATGCTATTTTGATAAATTATATTGGTATGATACATTGCCATTTCACAGTTTATTTATTAATTCAGCTGTTTTACAGCCACTGTGCATTTTACTTTTGTATTTCTGTTTAAATTCTGCATTTCACGGTGCAAAACAAAACCAATTTGGCTATTTCTACCCTACTCCAGCTTTCATAAAAACCTTCTAGTCATCCTAAGGAGTGTCAAATGTTCAAAATTAACACGTCATCCCATTACAACCTAAGAATTGCTCATTGCTTTGTGTAACCCCCACAGTGGATGAAAGACTGCCAGAATGGCTGAATCCTGCATGAGACAAACTCAAAAGAAGAAAGGTTCCTTTCACATTCGTCTCTTCACGTTTGTGTGCACATGGCTTCTGATAATATAGTCTGGCCTTTTCTGCAGGCAAAACTCATGCTATGGTTGAATAACGTTCTCTGTAAGTGAATGCAAAACTAATTGCAACATTTAAAATATTTTTATATTTTCTCTGTGATTTATAGCAACTCTTAATTGTTTATATTATAATAACAGTTAATCCTTCTCAATTTTCTAATGCTTGACAATTGCAAACAACCTAACACAATCCATGCCCATAGTGGTTTTTTTCCTGATCTTTCCTACAGCTCTGTACTTCTGGATTAATAAGCCTCCATACACAAAATTAAATGTACCTGGAAGGATATCCCAGCATGGTAGTTAATCACATCTTCATACTGCTTTAGCACATACAATGCTGAAGACCATCTCACTATCATATGAGAAGTTTCTCTTACCAACTACAGTCTCTGTTTTCACTTCTCATTCTGCCACAGTCATTAAAAGACCTTTGCCCTTTTTGAATGTGAAGATAAAAAGAAACCAGGCTTGACGTAAGAGCTATTCGGATTACACGACCACATTGGCTATGTTCCACTGATGACCACGACACTGACAAAGTTTCATTTTTCAGAAGCTTTACAGTAATTTTTCAGCTCCTCCATTTCAATAAACAAGGTTTCACCTGTTAGATCTTCCGGAATGTGAGAAAACACTTTCTGTTGTTTCTGAGATGACTATAAATCCCTCTGAGCTTCTTCACTGATGCTCTTCAAGAGTTCATATCTTATCTTTTAATGCAATAACGGTTGTGAGCTAACTATGGTGCTATCTGTTGAGACCAGTCAACTGTTTCTCCCTCATATTCTCAAACATTGAATAAAACTTCTCAGTCCTGAAGTCAGTGTGAAATAGTAACATCACTGGCTTAGAGTAGTGATCAGCAGCATGAACATTTATTACAGCTCAAATGAAAGCTAACAATCTGCATGCCATACCAGTGGAAAATACCACTACTAACATCCTGCATGCAATGAAAGCAAATACTTTTACTATAATTGGTAGTCCTAAAAAAAAGGAGAAACAAAAAAAAAATATAAAGAAGGATGTCTAACAAACATCACTAACACTTTTGCATCTATTTTTGTTTTGAAATTTAAAGAGGTAAACATTTAAAGAAATACAAGTATCACAGCATTAGTCAAAACATAGACAGTTTGCTAATCTTTTAGAATGTTTAATTGTCAAGAATTGGAGAAAATCATTATTTCAACTTCTTCATTGTCAAATAGAAGCTGGTTCTGGTGGCTACAGGTCTCTGTTCACTAAATTCTACTTTCTTTCTTAGCAACCAGATACTTCATGTAACTTACTGTTTTCCAAAACACTTAATAAGAATTTTGGTGTCATCAACTTTTAGATTTTTCAAAACTCAGTTTCACAAACTGTTTCTAAAATAAAAAATTCAAGTTGGAATTATGTTAAATTCATCCAGAAAAGTACAAGTTAAAAAATAAAACAGAAAACCAAAATCGCTCTTACAGTACCTAGTGAATTGCCATTCACCTAAAAACATGAGCGTATGCATGCATGCACACATATACAACACTCTGCACAAGCTGAAAATAAAAGTTATTGTAAAGTGTTAATTCTTACATTTACAATTAATAAAAATGTTTTGGGTATAGTACCAATCCCTTCAACACCATCCTTTTTTCACACTTAGAATACTAGATGAGCTGTTGCAGAATACCAAGTCCAAAGGAGTAGCAAGATCTAATTTTATCCAGAGGCATTATAAATTTAAACTTTTACATATCAAAGAAAAATATCTAAGATTTTGCAACATACTCCAGTTATCTGTCCTTCAAAGTGAATATTATCTCTAAATCACAATATATTACATTTCTTTTCTGTACAAAACACCTTTATACAGTCCAAGTAATTCTATCTCTCCTATGCTTTCACTAAGCATTCACTAAACTACTGTTCATCGTCTCTACTTAAAGTAATTCAAAAGAGCAAGTACAGTAAGCAACAGTCTGTAGAAAAAGCCATGCATCTTAGGGCATGACCCTAAGTTAGGGAACAGTTGAAGTTACAGTAGACATAAATATCAAACCATTAAAATTATTTAGATTCACCATAATATTATGTGTTTTCTTTACTAAGATCTCATAAGTCTAAATAGGGTTGGATTCATGAAAATATTCGCAACAACAACTATGGTATCAGCTTCTATGAATTTAACCTAGGTTACATAGTTCATTAAAATCTCAGTTCCAGGTAAATGGTAGAGTCCTTAGTTGTGTGAAATTCCACTCTAATTATTCAGAATCATTCATATTTGCCTACCATCACAGGGCAAGTTTAAGCAATCAAAATTTCAGTGATACCAAGCATAGATAAACAATATGGACTTTCTATTTGGGATATTTATCCTTGATTATTTTATCTGCAAAGTTCTATTGACAAATTACAATGTAGCTTAAGATGTCCGCTTTCTAAGAAGACTGAAAGTAGAAGACTAAAAGTACACTTCTGTTACCTATTTTTTGATATTGTAAACATGAACTTCAGCTAGAATAATTAAATAAGTAGAGGGCTTCTAACAAGCTTTTGTGTTTTCCCCAAGGTGTATGATTTTCAAACTGATGTACTATTTCATTGGTTACTTTCTGCTTCTATACTGTTAAACTACAGGTATGATGGCAGAGCATTATGAAACAGCCTTTGCAGCAACAACAGTACATTAAGTTTACTGACTGTTATCAAGCCAGATTCCACCTAGTTTCATATTCAACATCTGATTTCCCCACAAAAGATACACAGAGGACAGTGTGATGCATTATTGAATCAATCTGGATTTTCCTTAACCACACATTGTAAGAGATTGACTTACTAAAGTAGAGAGGTTTGAATCTTTTTCAAAGTATTCTGAGACTTTAATAGAATAAATCAGTCATTAAAAAAAAAATCTTCCTAACACCTTAAGAAAATTATTTTGTAGAAATGAGTACCTTGCTTAATTCTGATTTGTGTTTAAAAGTAGTAAATTTTAAGGTTTTGCTTTTTGATTTAGTTATTATATTAAATCAGCCACCTGATTGGGAGGCAAAGAAATGTGCAAACCAGCTCTTTTCACCATTAAAGAGCTTAGTAAATCACAGTGAAAGACGACGCAGAGATAATTGCCAGACTGACCATGAAAATAACTGACAAACAAGTGCTGAAAATATTTGACTCACCATAGGACATAATGAAAAGCAGAATAAGGCATATTATTTTTGATTTTTTGTGTACAGAAATAGAACTTAGCAGGCCAATGTTCAAAAGACAGAATCACAAGCAACTTCTGAAAACGAATGTCAATGATTACTAAAAATGAAAATATCAGTCATATGGAGGTGTGTTCTATTTAGATGAAATGATATTCAAATGTAGTTAGTTCTTGGAAAACATTTTCCTCCTACACACATTCTTAAAGCTGACTTTTTCATTATGGAAATGATTACTACTATTACACCACTGCCATATTTCTACATTGCCACCCCAGTGATTGATGTAATTTACTTTAATCAGACACTCAAAAATCAATGAGCTACACTGCAGATATTTTATGTCCCAATATCCCACTTCTGCAGTAGTGCAGATTAGTCTGGAGTTATATTATATTTGCAAAACAGGCAAAAATATCCCTACTCATACTATACTTCAAGCATATCTGAAGATTGAAAATAAATCAGTTAATACCTTTTATGCAAAACAAATTTTCAAATTCTTTTACAGTACAACTCACTTTTCATAACCCATAATTATTTCAAAAAATAACTATGTCACTATACTTTGCTAAAGCTGACTTCTCATGGCTGAAATCCTTCAAAGATACTCTGTTCACCTATTTAAATCTCTAAATATCAGGAAAATACCAGGAATTAAAATCAACACCATCTCAACTTTTCCCCAGAAATGACTTCAATTTTAGTGGGCATCACTATTCTGCAGAAGAAAGGGACAGCAAAGACCACGTATACGGCAGAGGAAACTGCCAGACCTCTCTTTCAGTAAAGTCAAAAGTCATGTTTGGTCATGTAGAGTCAGCCAACCAAACTCTACACTTGGTCTGCACTTGATGATTTCATTATCTAATCTACTAAAAATATGTCGTTAGTGTCAAACTTTACAATCTATTGACCTGTGCATGAAAGATTCCCTGTAAAATATGATCTACATTTGCCCTTTCAGAAATCTGTCATCTGGTAAAGATGCTATAGGAATACTAGAAATGCTTATTATAATAATAAGCATTCATTTCTCTCTGTGAGAAAAACCCACATAACGAAACACAGAAATTATGATCTACGATTTCGCAAATGCAATTCCCCTAAGCTAAGTGCTTATTGATGTGTTTATGTAAATCCCTAACAGTAACACTGTCCTTGACAGAATTAGACTATGTGCATGTAAATAAGAGAACAGAATTCCTTTAAGCAAAGAAAATTTGACACTTGCATTAGGGGTTTTTTTCATATCTGTTTACTTAGGCATTCCGGATGGACTTCAGTTATAATTGTTCAGCCAATGCAGAACCTTACCTCTGTCAACGGCTGTTTCAGAGAATGATGAAAACTCTGCAACAGGTAAACACACACCCTCTAGAAGAATAAACAAAGAAAACCAAAAAAGCCTCCAAATTTTTTCCTGAATCTCCAAACAAAGCAATTCTCTCAATATTATTTTTAAAAGATAACTTTTTAGTCACGATCATTCCATATATTCTTTGCATCTGTAGAGACACTAGCCATATGCATAAGACTGCTGAAAGCAGGATTCCTACTCAGTGTTCGGTCTTATTTAGGAACAAAACCTAGAACAACCAACCCAACGTGACCCAGCAAAACCTGGAACAAACATCCCAACGCAACCCAGTCACTGACGTCAGATATGCTAGAGTATACTAATGCTCAACTCAGATAAACAGTTCCTCAGCCGCATACAAAAGCTATGACTCTAGAAATACAGCACCAATCACAGAATGCTTCTTAGCATTACCTAAGTCTCTCTACAGTTTGGTGATACACTTTGAAATTAACTACTGGAACAATTTGATCCTTAAATGTATGTCCTCACACACCCCCAAATCAGAACTGGATATGGTACTCAGGTGTCTCCCCGTTCCTTTTATATCTTCCTGCCACCCTCTGGGCCAAGAATCACTGTACCTGGCGAATTTCTTGCTCCCTAAATGTGACTGTTCACAATAATCCCATTTTCAATAAGAAACAGCCACTTTTACGATGATCTCAGAACACATTTTGCTTTTAGAGCATGGAAAAAATCTGCAACTGAGCAGGCAAATTCATCTCAACCTTAACCATAGCAGTACTATCATTTCATTATTATTCTACACTTAGTTGTAAGGATAATGCTGCTTCCCTTTCTGTTAGTCAAGTTGGCTTCCTGATGTGACTGCCTAAGGCAAACTCCCTTTGGCACCAACCCAGTAACTGCACACTTATCTTACATACCTTACGCTTGGTTAAGCAGGAGTATGACTAAAGTTCTGAACCAAGCCTATTCCCATCAATAAAAGAACATGAAAGTGAGTTTACTATCCACACGACACAAAGTAAGAAGAAAGAAGGTAGAAATCATAAAACCACCTGTTTAAAAGACCTTTCTTTAAAAGACTAAAATACAACTCATACATGTAAATGAAACTTGTGAAGTAGAGGTTTTGTCAGAGGTGATAATCTGAAGTCCTATAACATCAGGAAACGAGAATGAAAAAGATAACAAATTAGAAAAATAGCATGAGACTGCAATAATATTTTGTTCTACAAACAGTGTTTTCAGGAAAGTCAATGATTTTTCCATTGATCCATCACACTTCACCAGCTGTCATTTTGTTGGTCTACTTTGAAAGTGCTACTTCCTTTTTCTAAGCAGGGGGCAGGGGGGAAGGAAAAAAAACAAACCAGATTTAGACTCTCATACACATTTAACATGTTTCTTTATGTTGTGCTAGTACTTGTACTTGCAACATGCAAGCTCGTTTTACCCTGATTCTGAGAGGTAAAAAAAAAAAAAAAAAGAACATGGTTTTCACTGTCTTCTGATACTTCATCCAACTGCCAAAATCATGGAATCACTGAGTGATTGAAGTTGGAAGGGACCTCTGGAGATCATCTTGTCCAACATCCCTGCTCAAGAAGGGTCACCTAGAAAATGTTGTCCAGGACCTTGTCCAGACCAAGGAATTCTGAAGACCAGATTTTTCTTATGCAGTAGCTGGCTCCTGGATGACAGGATGAGTGAATGGACATCTACACAAACCTCCTAAAATGTATGTCACCTGACAAACCTGAAACAGATAAAACTCTAACAAATATTTTATTCTGACCACCAGAAAGAGAAATGTCTCTTCAACTGCAAAACATAGCTTTCACCGATTTTTCTTTCTTTCTTCTTGTTTTTAAACAAATACCTATTTTCCTGGAAGAAGATATTTTGGGGTTTTTTGGGGGGGGGTGTTGGGGTGGGTTTTTTTTTTAAAAGCAATCATACAATCATTAAGGTTGGAAAAGACCTCTAAGATCATCGAGTCCAACCGTCAACCCAACACCACCATGCCCACTAAACCATGTCCCTAAGCGCCTCATCTACACGTCTTTTAAATACCTCCAGGGATGGGGACTCCACCACTTCCCTGGGCAGCCTCTTCCAATGTTTAACCACTCTTTCAGTAAAGACATTTTTCCTCATGTCCAATCTAAACCTCCCCTGGCGCAACTTGAGGCCATTTCCTCTTGTCCTATCCTCTCTTCTCCCCTTACTTGGGAGAAGAGACCGACACCCACCTCGCTACAACCTCCTTTCAGGTAGTTGCAGAGCGCAATAAGGTCTCCCCTCAGCCTCCTCTTCTCCAAGCTAAACAACCCCAGTTCCCTCAGCCGCTCCTCATAAACAATAGAGAGTTTTTGTGACTATCATTGGTTCCATTGTCTATAATCATCTCTTCTCTATGAGTAGAAGAGCATATAAAATGTTGTCTTTGCAGACACTGAAGTGTACCAAACTAAATTTAGGTTTCCAATAAGAAAGGCGTGGTAATGATAAACTTATAGTAAAGGCCAAAGTAAAGAGTAGTCATCTCACAAGGAAAAAAAGAAAACAGTCTTTCCTAAAGACTACCTATGTATTGCAGGGAATTCAAGAGACTTAGAAAACCTGTAGTTACAATATGTTATATGCCATATTCTAATTTAGGACACATCTTTTACAGAACATGGCAAGAATTTACTTGGGTTTTAACTCATTTTAAAACGGAAAAGTGTGATGAGCTCAGAACAGACAACTTATCAGCCTTTTCCACTATTTTGACCTTCAACACTTCCAAGAATACAGTAAGTGCTTCTTAATTCACAGGGGCTTATTTCTTCCATATGAACAATAAGCAAGGACAACAATAGTTGCTTCCTATGCTGCATGTACTACTATTTTTGTACTCCCAGTGTTTCTTTCTTCCTCTCTATTTCTCACTTCACGATTGAAGAAAGTAAAGTTTTTTATGGACACAGTGCTATGCTCTGGGTGATCTCCTACCCTGTTGAAGAGATGATATCCAGAAAGACAGCTGTCACTTCTAAGTGTTCAGCATGAAGACTTTTGATCACCTGCAGTAGTTATAAAGCTACTAGGCATAACATCCTTATGAACAACTAAAATATCAAAATTCAGTAACTCTATTTCTGCCTCTAATAGCAACTCTTGGAGAAGCAGTGAGAAATCTTTCACTACTATGGGTCCAGTCCCATAGGAACTGACAGCCCAATACATCTGGGTTAAAACTGTCTATTAATTCCCTCAGTTGAAAGAAATTTAATGTACAAGCTATATATTGCCTTGCTCATTGTCAACCTCATGGCAATTAGTACATGAATCTAGTGTCAAACTTCAGGAGTTTCAATAAAAGATCAATAGCTACCAGCTACTTTTCAGGCAGAATTATTATAGCAAAGAGCATTTGGTCTTCAAATTATCACATTTCTCTTCCACACTGACAACAGTCAATTCTATATCAACTTTTTTGTTGTTTTTTTTTTTTAATTTTGTGTAAAATGAAGACTGAACTGGAAAGCAAAGTTTATACTCTAAAAATATGAACATTTATCTTGATTTTATGACTTATGACTTATAAAAGAGTTGCTCTAATCTTTTGTGTGAGCTTTTATGTATCAAAATTTAATAGAAATTACTGGCTAAGCCCATACAACTTACACTTACTAAAGTCTATTTCTGAAGCGCAGTTTTTTCTCTCAGATTTTTCTTTGTCATATTTGTGATGGCTATGTACAGGGCTATGTTGTACCTCCGTATATTTCAGTCACATTACGGTGTTTCATATTGTTAGGACAGTCTGTGAAGTTTTGGTATTGCCTATACAAATGGCCACATAATAATTTGCTATATTTGTTCACAGTTGTTACAGCTGCATGAGTTTGTTACCAGCACGAATTACATACATGTAATTGTAAATTGCCTGTCCCTTCTAAGTTAAAAAAAAAAAAGTTCTGGTTCAAAACAAACAAAAAAAAACAAACAAAAAAGCAGACAGATCCATCTGAAAGAACATAAAAGCAGCAACTTGTACTATGCTCTTATGTTCTGTACTTTACAAAAAATTACCCTTAACACCTTCTGTGCTTGAAGCCTCGTAACACTGACATTATGCATGGGATTCAACTTACTACATCTAGGTATCAAAAGCATTTTGGACATCACAGTGTATCTACAACTCCTACACTGAGAGCGAGAACACAGAAGTAACCAGAGCCCCAGCCAGACACTCCAGGGCACAGGACACCATGTTTAGGGAACTGAACCCCACATGCTGCCTTCTCCTTGCAATAACAGCCTTCTAGTCTGAAGAGAGAGATTGGCTCCTGCTTCAAGATATGACAACTCAGAAACACTTGTGTCCTTGTGCTACTGCGTGCCTCTGTTTTGATGATTAAGATGAATACCTAGTGCCTGGATGTCTGAATTCAGAATTGTCCTACCAGTTCACAGGGTACGCAGAGAGAAGCTGGAGTTTAAGCTTGCCTATGTTTGAATCCAGGTGTGGTAGCACCCTAAGACTCTTCCAGAAAGAGAGTGGTAGAAAATGTACAGAAAATATCAGCTTTCTAATTAAAGTAGCTACCCTTCACTGATCTTTCCTAAGAGGACAACAACTTTTCCCATGTTTTTTGCTACACTGAGCCTTCCACCACAAGAAAAAATGGTGGGGAAGTCTGTACTGTAAGATGAATTTACCACGAAAATTTTCATCTGACTCAGCTAATATCCACCTAGCACCTCACTCATTCATATATGCTAGAAGAAGTGACTTGACAGATGTTTTAATTTTTCCTTCTGTTCAGCAGACATGTGAATTCACTGAAGTTTTAGCTGTATTTGAGATTAAGGCATGTGAGAACGGGCTGATGATTTTGGAGGCGAGACTTATAAAAATAAAGTCCTACAGTGTACAGTGAAAATTCCACACATAAAATGTTCAAAGCTATGAACGCTTTCAAGATTTTTAATTGGTTATCGTTCACCTACTTTCTACAAGACCTACTTTTATTCGAGCTCTGCTGGGAGAAGTATCACCTGCTGACCCTTTGCAAGAAAACAGAGAGCCAAGAGAGAGATTTTCCAAAGAACTTTCCCTAGTAAAAACAGGGGGGAAAAAGTAACTTAATGACAGAAGAGGGAAACTGCACTTAGCTTATGTTCTTGGTAAGTGCAAACCTTTGGAAAAAGCGCCATAGAAATTCATCTGGAAGAGTCAATAAAGCAGATGTTAAGCTCAGCAAAATGAAAAAAACTGCCACAGTAATGCCAAAAAACAATGAACCCCTAGAACACTGCAATCTTCAAGAACAACATTCACATGAATGTTTAGATGATTAAACTGCTCTGTTTTATGCTTCCTACAATATAGGTGAACTAGTGATTCAAGCTGAGGGATTTTCCAAACCTGTCAGTTTCAATGTCCCAAAACAACTATGAGTTTAGAAAGCCACCAAACATTAACACATTTCTTTACTTCATGCTAAAAACATAAAAATGGGACCAAAAAAACAACCCCAAAACCCAACTATCTGAATCATGATCACACTGTGTACTAATAATATAATAGCATAAGAACACTATAAAATATTAGTAGTAATAATTACTTATTAGTAATTTAGAAATGAATACAGCTAAAAAGACTTCAACAGCATGTTTTAAAGTGATCACACTTGTACTAATAATATAATAGCATAAGAACACTATAAAATATTAGTAGTAATAATTACTTATTAGTTTAGAAATGAATACAGCTAAAAAGACTTCAACAGCATGTTTTAAAGAAAAACACTCATGTCTGAAACACTGGAACACTGGAAGATGTATCCAAAACATTTTCATTGGGTTTGCCCGGCATGAAAAACCAAGTATTTTCTGCTTCTACGTAATTCACTAGATCAGAATATTGTTCTACGTTGTTCATCCCTGATTTTGGTTTTCTGTTTTATCACATATAAAAAGACTTCAACAGCATGTTTTAAAGAAAAACACTCATGTCTGAAACACTGGAACACTGGAAGATGTATCCAAAACATTTTCATTGGGTTTGCCCGGCATGAAAAACCAAGTATTTTCTGCTTCTACGTAATTCACTAGATCAGAATATTGTTCTACGTTGTTCATCCCTGATTTTGGTTTTCTGTTTTATCACATATTGGAAAATGACTCACCAGGAATTTACTTTGGTTTTATTCTCTTTTTTATTACAAAGACTTTGGGGGATAGTCAGCAGATGTAGTGAACAGAGAACAGCTTAATTTACTGTGTCACTTGAAAGAATGTGAAAACAAAGGAGACATCAAAAGATGCAATGGGCCAAGTCATCAAAATTTGCTAGCATTCCGTACGCTGAAAGACTGGATATTATACAAAGCAGCCAGACCTTTTCTTGTTCCATACAGGGGAATCATATGCCTAGCAGTCTGATAAGATAAATATCACTGAACAGAGGAGTATGTAGTAGCTACTGCCCTATACACAAGTCTCCCTTAGAAAATACTGGTTTTAGCAAGAGTCAATGAGAAAGCTGCTATTTTCTGTCCTATTTTGTCTTTTTTTAATTCAAAAATGCATTTTCCTATTGTATTTTAAACCAAAAAAACAGCAAGCCTTAGAATTGAATTTCATAAATCCTCTCCTAGCACTAAAGAGATGTAGGATGATACTTCTATGGACATCACAACTTCACCCCAAAATACTGTTTGGCCCCTCTGAAGAGTTCAGATACACTGTATAAAGCTGGAATTTCAAAAAATACTCAGTTTCAACCTACACGTTACCGCTAAAAAGATTTCTAGTGTTTTTCCACCCACAAATACTGGAAAATATTTAAGCAAGACTCCCAAAAAATCAGATTAGAAATAAATGTAGCCATTCACTTACACTGACTTCCCAAACCATTATGAAGAAGGGACATGTTTTCAACTACCATTGCTCAGCCATGGAAGTCCAGGCCACAAGTTGTCTTCTGAAACTAAAGCGTCAAGAAAAACACTACTGATCATGAAACCTGAGACCAAAAAAAGTGGCAATTAGATTGCAATGGCAGCGATAGTAGATCAGCACCGAGCTCTGTTGAAAGTTCCATCAGAAATTTTAATATCTCCAATATCACATGAAGTACCCCAACTCAGAAGCTCCTGAACTGTATTAAATTAGACCACAAAAGAACCCAAAACCATCAAACAAACTTTATTATTATTAAGGTTTAATCTGTGTCCAAAGATCAGTTTTGTACAAGTCTAGAAAAGCTTTTTCCCATATATACCCAAGAGTAGGGTTTACTACATGCAGTGATGGTGCCTGATACTTTAATCAGTCAGCTTACTGCTACAGGCAAAACTTAATTTTTCTAGACAGTGGATTAAGGGTCAAGATGGTGTGCAGCTTGTACCATGGGGAATGGTAAATGAGGAGAAGAAGAAACATTCAGCAAGGTAAAAGCCTCAGAGCTAGGATGCAGAACAGGGAAAGGATCCCTTTAGAGCTAAGTTTGCTGCTTCTCTACAGCAGAAACAGAAACGTTGAAAATAGCAGCAGCATTGCTAGGAACAGCCAGCTGTGACACTGCGCAGTAAGAACTGTTTTCTGACCCCTGAACTCTTCTCCCTCAATGGCAGCAGCAAGCTTCACTCTCCAGGGCTCTGGCACTTGCAAAGTAGAAAAGGGCTAACAGCTATTTTGCTATCCAGAGCAATCTACTGCCCTGAGCAACTGCCTGCTGTGCCCGTGGCAAAAGACAATCATGATTTTAACAAAAACATTGGGGGGAGCAATGAGAATAAACCTGGAAGACCAAAAATTTGAATTACTAGTTTTCCTTTTATTTAACAACAGTAACACTATCACGTGCTTTTTCAAACAATTATATATCATCTACACATGCTGAATTCCTATGCTTTTTCAAAGGTAACCAGAATGTTTCTCAGATATATCGCAGTATAATGTGGTGTAAAACAACCACTTCAAATCAGTTCTCTCTCTCCAATATTTACTAATTACAAGTATTTTCCTTTTGATTAAGTTGCTGGTTTGTTTTCATTAACAGTCAGACTCTTCTATATGATCAAAACCAAAAAACGTTACATTGAACAGAAATCCTGTAACTAATCACCTGGTAGGGTGACCATGACTATTTCCAGACACTTCCTCTGCCTCTGTAAGCCCGTGACAGATTGCAGTTATTAACAGGTCAGTGAATAAATTAATTCCAGGGCACTGGAAATTATGTTCATGAAATGAAAAGTGGCCTTGCTGACATTGCATCACTATTTCTAGACAGTGTGCTTGAACACCAAATAAATCTCACAACTTGGATGAGTGCCAAAAACTAGTGACCTAGTTTCATTAGGGTGGGAAAAGACTAGCAATTGGTCCTAAGAGAGCAGATTACCAAAATAACTTCACACAAAAACATTCCACAGAGAATTTTCTTTAAATCAGACATTTTCCAATCTAACAGGTCACTGAAAATCCTCTCTCCCCCCAAAATGCCACAGTCTGAGATCCATTAAAGTTTAAAGTTAAAATGCACTTGTATTACTCACACTGACATTCCTATAGAACATTCTGATTAAACAGAATAAATATTATCTTCTTTCCGTCTCATTACCTCTTTCCATCTCATTCATAATAATTTAATACTGTTTTAAATCAAAACAGCTTTTGCATTTTCAGTGAAAAATATAACACTTCAGGCTTAAACAAAGAGTTTTTACTAATAAAAGTAAGTCTATTTTTAAATATTCAGCACACAGTAATCTGCTCAGTAATCTTCCTTGATTAAAAATTCCTTGGCTTCTCTTCAAAAAATACACTGAGTATGGATGAGCTTAACAGCTGTCGACATAATTTTTAGGAACTTACCAAGCATTGTTGCGTCTATACTAGCCCCCATTTATACACTCCAGCTGGTATTCCAGAGCCCCACTCCCAATTCTTCACCCCCAGTAACATCTATATTGAGATGGAGACATATTGAAGAGGGGAATCTTAATAACAATACACAGTAGAAGATATTTCATCTTCTTCTCTTCATCTTTCCAAAGCCTGTTGCTTCCTGTAAATTACTTTCCATTCACTAACCAAGTGAAGTGCAGAAGGTAAATTGAAACGCTATGAGAAAACTATTCTTGCACTGCTAAAAATCCCACAACATTCCAGACTTGAACATGACATAAGTAATGCAATGCATTAATTTCACCCAGCAATCCCTGCTTACACAAGTCCTTACTAACACATGCCAATGACTAAACTGCAACTCTTCTCTATGTGCTATGCGCAGTAAAGGTCACTTGTGCAATGACTTACACGAAAGGTCTAGAAGTTAAAAGACAGAATCATACTGCTTATTTAATCTCCTCAAAATTTTGGGTTTTCTTTTTTCCTCCAGATTCCCTCTGGATTCACTACTACTGAAATAAATCCTAAAGGATGATCATAGTTTTTGTAGTCTTTACTGTGGCAAACGCTGATGTCAATGCAAGTTTTGACCAAATAACAACATAAAGATTTGTAACTAAGTTTTGAAAGGACATACCCGTCATTTAAATTTTAAAAATGCTGTGGGAGTATCTGGGAAAAAACAGAACAAAAAACTAGACACATGGATATGCTTCTAAAACCCATACTGATTATTTTCTTCTTAATAAACCATTTCTTTAAGAGAATCAATAAGGAATTTTTAGCATGTTATTTCTTTCTCCTCATTTATTAAAAACTTCTTAAGTCCTCAGGTTTATACCTCCAACCTGTCTTGTTTCTCTGCCAGTAACCTCCTGATCAATGTGCACATCTTTTCTCCCCTTTCTCTCTTCCACCTTCTGTCTCTGCTTCTTTGCACAATCTCTTTGTACAGATCTAAGGTTTCTTGCAGACTCCACCCCAAATATACGTACAGACTGGCAGTATCATAGCCAGGTTCTGTCAAACTGTAGACTTAAAAAAAAAAAAATAAAGGGTGGGGGCAGGGAGGGGGGATATGCCACAGAAGCTGAGTCACTTAAAACGACTTAACGAGTGGCTTATGAGCTGTTTGATTCCTACATATGAATGTTGCTTTTCTCACTTGTGAGAATCATGCAGGTCTTCTACACATGCTTTTTATCTCAGCTTCTGCAACTGAAAAACACATTTGGTCATCACTTCTAAAGAACTGCTGAAAACTACCAAGTGATACATAACATGATCAGCTACATACATTAGCGTCCAATGTCTCATCTTCATCATCTTGTATTAAATTGTGTCTATCACTATGCAGATTAACAAGCTTCTTAACACTACAAGGAATATTTTCATCATCCTTTTACACATCTTATTTAGGGACAGACCAAGAACTAAAATAAGGAGTTTATGTTTCCTGGGCTGTCAATGCAGAGAGACAGGAGTGATGAACAGCAATTAAGACTTCTAAAATTGCCTATATGGTATGCATAATCTTCTTCACTCCTTTTATTTTGCTGTCTTCCACTGCCCTGGTATGTTTTTCATACACACATACTGATAGTTGGTAATGATACATTTCTGCTTGATTCTGTCACTAAAAGATAATATTTGATTTTTCCCTCACCACCTCAAGAAATTAGAAAATAAATTCCCAACCCAGATTGACTGGCTCATGCATTTTCATCTTAATTTATCACTGATTCTTTAAGGTTAATAATTTTCTGTACTAGAGTCTTACTTTCACCTGCCTATTTTCTCTGCCTTTCCTAACACTCCCTAAGGAGTTCGTTCTCCTTACCACTTGTGTTACCATAGAGATAGGAAGAGTAGAGGAAAAAGTTGTATTAGTTTGCCAAATAGAGAGAGTAAGTGAAGCTACAAGAAGAAAGGACACTGTCAAGACAATACTGAATCTCTGACAATGAATCAAAGTAGCAGTAAGTCTCCTCAATAGAGGAATGTGGAAAGGTAATCAGACAAGAAGGTAGAGAACCTTAAAATTCAGAGATGCTGACTATGGAAGAAGCTGAGCCTAGAACTCTGAAGCTCAGGATTTTTGTTTTAGCTCCTAGTCCACCAGAAGAGGTAAGACAAGTCAGTAGATACTGAGTTTAATTTGTCTAATACTTATTTCCAAATTGCAATTTTTTTAATTTAAAAAAAAAAACTTCAGTAAGCCGATTTTGAAAAGAAAATTTTATGCAATTTCCATATCCAGCAAATTTTTATTTTCTTCATGCCCCACCTTCCCCCAGAAACATTGGTTATTATTACTTAGTCTTCCTTTTGTTTTCACATAAGCTTAAAAATGAGAAGTTGAAAGAAAATAATACAAAAACTTTATACCAAAGCGTGCAATTGGAAGTTTTTATTATGATTTTGAGTAGACAAGAGAGCTTGAGACAGACACCAGGTGCTGGTTTCAGGATGGGATGAAAAGGGTGGTCTTTTACAAAGCAAAAAAGGGTGGTCTCATACAAAGTACATTAGGCTTTGTACAACTTTTAAAATTAATTCCAAACTTTCTGAAAGGGGAAAATCATTTCATCAAAGGCATTCATGAACTCTGATGGATCTTTATGAGTGAATACAAAACTCATTTACCTGATTAGTTGAAAGTGTGTATACAGATAATTTAAAATTTTAACTGGCTTTGGAAAAATAAAGGGTTCTTTACCTTGCAGCATTTTAGATCATTCTTTTCACCATTTACTTTATTCTCTCGACGTCCTTTTCACTTGAGTACCCCAAGTGAATATATCCTAGATTGCACCTATGCTAGGAAACCTACTGTGAATTCCATTCATATTACAGTCTGCCTAAACTGTAGTTTCTATTCAGTGTCATACTATCCTATATATGGTGAAAAAATCAAATTGCAAAACCAAAGTTTGGGTTTGCTTTCTTTTCAAAGCTTCACTCCTTAGTTACCAATGGCACAGAAATGGTCTGGAAAAAGATAGAAATGTGATAGTACAACCCACACTCACTGAAACAATACCTGAACAGGGCTTAAATCTACATGATTTAAGGAGGATGGAAGAAACCAAACCGTTTGTTACTTTTTTCATTTTTCTGGCTGTCATTCAAAAATAAGCAATCTGCCAATCTCACAAAACAATTTTCAAACTGATGAAAGCAAATGTACTTATATACTTATGAGAATGAGGAAAACAACTGATAACATTGCTCAGGTTATAAGAATGAATTTTAATAAAAACAGTACTCCAAAATTCAACCTTGATATAAAGAACAATGTTTTTATACCCCTAAGACATGACAAAGGTCTAAAGAACATTCAATCATTGTTTGTTGCTAAGGTTTGATTTCTCCATAGGTATAGTATGCTAATCTCAGATGTTCCATGCTTTGCTTTTCAAGACCCAAGAAAATTCCCTTTCTCTCCTCTTACACTTCCTCTAATGCTCAACTTGGCTTCTGGGGCTTTCTTTTGTCCTTGTTTTATTTCCTCCTTCCTCTGCAGCATCAAAGGACTAACTTTAACCAGACACAGTATGTTGGGGATGCAGTGCTGCTCCTTATGATACTGAAATTTCTCAAACGTCTGATTGTTAGTTCTGATTTGTAAACAAGACACGTCCAAATTTAGGTCAGGAAGAAATGTTCTGCAATCTCTGCTAGCAGAAACAACTAGAATGTCAGAAGTGGTCAATTTCTTACACAGAACTTGACATTTCAAATAACATTCTATACAATTGCAGTCAGTTGGGACACCAATGATAGCCTTGGATACCTCCTTTTTCTGTAGGAAGTGCTAGTTGTGTTTTTAGTATTGTTTTGGAAAGTGTTCTATGCCTAGCATGCAAAGGGAAAAGCACAGATTGTTCTGTGGATCACTCTGCAAAGGTAAATACTGTATGCTTCATGTAGATATAGGGGATAGTTCTGATGACATCTCCTATCATCTTCTCTTCTGCTGTAAGTTGCCACTACTTGTAAAGTATTCCATTTATATTCAGAGACTGTAAATAAAATTTGCAAAACATTAGTTTTATGTATGGAGCTTTTGCAGTGTTAGTATTGCATGACATTCTGAAGTTTTGCCACCATTACAACTGATCATAAAGCCAGAGAGAAAAATGAGTCTTTTGATGAAAATCAGCTTATTTTTATTTAAGGAAAACATATGAACCACAATTCTCGCTAACTTACAGAAGCAGAACCAATTTACCTCCCTCTAGTAACATTCTATATATTGTGTTTAATTACTTTGAGAAAAGAGTGGATGTTCAAACATCTGTTTTCTAAAATATTAGCAATTTTTTACTTCAGGCCATTTATTTAACACGACGCATAAAATAAACATTACAAAATATTAAAATGCAAATAAAGCTATCTAGACTTCAGATGACTGAAGAAAAAGTAGATAAATGTTCTTAAAGTAACTAATTTGGGGTTTTACTGTATCAAATCATAATAGGATTGTAAATGCTCAGCAGTCACTGTTAGACCTCAGTAAAAAAAAATAAATTTAGAAGTTTTTCTTAATTGTAAGGGAAGAAGAAGAAGAAGAAGAAGAAAGTGCATCTTCTTGGTTGTGCCACAATAAATAAATTTTTAAGAACAATATTTATGAAACACTGAAGATGTTGATTCAGGAGCTTATTTAAAACTGTGTTCTACCAGTATTTAATTTGGGAACTTTAAAATATTAAAAATCTGACACAAGACTGGGATAAGGAAACAGAAGAAGTAAGAGAAGTCACAAGAGAGTTTATGGACTAACTGGGGAAAAAAAAAAAAGAAACAAACTTAAAGCTAACTATTTCACTTTGAGTTTTTTTCCCAAAGTCAGTCAGTTGTCACAGGACTAAGAGTCAGTTGGTGCCCTTATGTAATGAGAAAAAACTGTATATGTAAGAACTAGGGAGACTTCATGGAAAAAGTAAAGGAGAAGACAAGAGTAGGCTAGTGAGGGCAGGAATAAAGATGGGATGGAGAGGTATAGGATTACTCAGGTAAGATGTATCAAGTTACACAAAATAAGTAGTTTTTTCTTTCTAAATATATCTGTAATGATGTACTATCATGTAGCACCTACACGCACAAAAACGAAACTAAATGTGCAGAAGCCTTTAAGTCCTACTTCAGACACTTCCAGAAATGGTGACACTTCAATTTTTTCAGTATTTGTCAAATGCAATTATTCCTATTATTGTTGAAACTGAAGTACAGAACTCTAAAGAATATGCTAACCATATATTGTAAGGTGCACCAGATTTTAACTGGAAATGTTTGACATTTTATTTAACCTTTACACTTGGCTGAATTGTACAACTACTGCTGTTAGCAAGATCACATTCTGTATGAGTTTTTCACATCTGGAAATTCCCTTGACATCCTTCTCATCCAAAATAGAATTTTTTTTCAGCTTTAAAATAAATCCTGTAACAGAGACCTTCATGTTGTTTTTAAAAGCGAATAATGAATACTTTAAGAGTAAGGAAAATACACAATGATTACCTAAATCCAGTTTTCATTCTTACGCTCATTTTCTTCCTACGCAAAGAAAACTAATTTTTCAGTATGTTCCTCTGTCATCTTTTATAATCGTATAATCTACAAGTACCATAACTTCCCCAAACACATTTTAAAGTTTAGAAAAACAGTCAAAACAACACTGTTACCGAAGTGGAAAGAGCAGAACACAGAAATGCTGCCATTAAATCTCTCCCTTGCTACATATTTTAAAGACAAAAACCAGTCCAGCCTGCTATGTAATGAAGCTTCAGTTTCACCTTTGGAAAAAAAGGTTCAAAGTAACTTTAAGATGCAGAAAGAAGATACAGCTTATTTACAAAGACTTTTTTAAAGATTTAACAGTTGTGTCTTTTTGTTTGTTTGTTTGTTTGTTTGTTTTAAAGCCTTCTTGGTAAAATATGCTTTTAAACTGAATGCTGTCAAGGAAAGCATGATCCCAGGGATCATCTGCTGGGTTTTTATTTTACCTTTAAACAGTGGAAGACAGTTCTGTAATGAAGTAGTGGGGGTTTGGGGAGGAGCAGGGAAGAACAAAGGCAAAATTCATTTTGATGAGTTGAATGAAGACTTGCTAATTAAAATGTCTTCATAAACAAAACAAAAAAAAGGAGTGACAGCTGTAAGTATGCAGGCCAGTAGCTACAGTTTTAATCTAGCCTGGTCAAATGATCTGCTGACACAAGAATATTAATTTCAATGAAGTTCCATTATTTTATTTTGTCTTTTTTGTGGAAACATAATTGTTGATGCATACCAGTACCTCAGCTTTACACATGAAACTTTCATGGAAAAAAACTGCATAAAGAAAACCCAAATTATTTTTTATATAGATATCTGTCTTTCCTACTTCTTATTATCACAGAATATTTTTCCCTTGTACAACGAATCATATCTTATTCTATTAACAAAGTAAGAAAGTTTATGTATGTTGTTTATAAGCATTTTTATCTTCTCATAACAGATCTATTACTCAGTGGTATACAAATAAGATACTAACAAATAAAAGCAGATCTGCCAGCAAGGCATCATCTATCAATTGCAGGCCCGATATGACATCCGTTGTGAAAGTCTAGAGATAAACAACAGAAATAAATCGTGGAGGGAGATAGCTTTAAAAAGTTACAAAGCAGAAAAACAAAGGACTTCAGATACAAATGCTCCAAAAGACAATTTTCAGCTAAGGAGAAACTTCTCACTGTGAAACACTTCCTTTGCAAGTTGAGAGAAACTACATTCAATTAATGAAAGAGGTTTGCTTTCTTTTTACTTCAGTTTGGGAAATAACAACAAAGAGAAGAAATGCGATTTTTGTGTAAAAAAGACTCTTCCTACATTATGCTGAGTTCTGTACAGACTACAGTGTTACACAGAAAATAAGTTGTTTAAACAGCTTTTTGACTAAGAGATCCAAAAAAATCAACTCCTTTCAGCAATGAACAGCTTTGAGAAAAGCCACTCTGGCTGATAACAAGCATGTCCTTAAACTGCAGAGCTAATAAAGTCTGGTTTCCCATGAAATCTTGCCTGATACGAACTCATTGCTGTCCAGTGAGAGGAGAATTCTGACTGAAACATTTTCCACAGCTAGGACATCCACAACGCTTCCCTCCTGTGCCCATTCTTTCATGCCCAAGAATAGGTTAGTTCATGCTGAAACTTTTTGTCTGAGGACAATAAAATTTTCCCCTTCATCTGGCCACCTATTTTTAATAAAATTCTGGGGACTGTCTTTTTTTGCAACCACTGCCATGTAGTCAAATTAGACTACAACTGGCCAACAGACCCCAAGTTCATAGGGAAGAAAAGTGAGGAAAAAAGGGGATGAACAGATAAATCGTCTGATATACATACCTGTTACGGTGGCATAAAACCACTTGTGCAATGAATAATGATTGGCAGACGTTCTTTAGAAAACAAAAGTCATCCATATTCATTCTCAAGTAACTTCCCCAGCACCAAGTTACTAAGCCATTTTCTCTCTGTTACACATTTCCTCTAGTTCTCCGAATCTTGACTTTCCTAGTAGGCAGTGGGATGTACTGAAGAGGAAAACTGGAAAGATCGTCTACTTTCCCTAGCTCACGCTCTGGCAGCTAAGGCTTTTTTCATAGTGGAGAGAACTGGATTTAAATTTCCAAGGGCAGAAGAATCGATCCTTCTCCCTCACAACCTGAGCAGCTGGTGTGTGCACAAAGCTATTGTGCAAAAGAAGGCACTGCTGTCACCCCTCTTGGTCTTGCTCTGCTATCTGCCATGGATGAATTTTCTGAGGAGACCCAACCTGCTACCACAGATAAGGCATGCCCTACAAATGCCTACTTGGTTGAGACCCTCAGCAGACTTAGAAGGAACAATTCATTTTGGTACATTAGCCAGGATTCAAGTAACTGCTGCTCAGCCTTAGCCTTTAGAAGGCTGCAGTACTTCTGTGCATATTCAAAAGTAAAATTTCTTGCACCTGGGAAATCTATGTTAAAACTGATTGGTCACTAGACAGCAGGTGACTGGGTCTTTTGATGACCACATTTCAAAATAGGATGGAATAAAATGTAACATACAACAAGGTCCAAAATGTCATAGCTAATCTGCCCTTAATCTATATTTTAATACTATCTAATGCTAGTAACATTCTTCTAACATAGGTTTTTGAGTGTAACTTCCCGGGGTTTTAAAAGAAGCAAACAGAAAATAAATTTTTCATACAGTCTCAAACACCCACGTTAATTATCACCCAAGTTAAAATCTTTACATCTATCACATACTCATGGCAGCTGATGGAGCAGAATAAAAACAGTAGTAGATTGCCATGCTGTAGGGACCTACTTCGAAGAAGCAACACATTATGTCAGCATGTTTCAGATGTACTAGATGGCAGCAGAAACCTATTGAGGCCTCTTAAGGGCTACAGCTCTCTTTTCAACTCCACTGCCCAGTCCTGCTTTGGCTCAGAGCAGCCTGAAGCAAGCACTATAAGAAAATATTCCATTAACCCGTGAAGCTTATGGTTCAAGTGGGCACATCTGGCTTCTCTACCTAAATGACATATGCAAAATTCCTTCACTCATTCTTCACTTTCTGATGACACAAAGCATGATCAGTTACTATTTGGATGACAGGAGCCAAAAAAAGCTGAAACGTTGTCACTGCTCAACAGGATTGGTGCAAGTACAGGCTGATCAGAAAAAAGTTGCGATAAGCTTGAATACACTCACAAAAATAGTCCTCAGAAAGGCTGACAGGAATAGGGGAAAAATTCATCACTGAACATACACCAAAATGTTTTAAGTTTAAAAGGCATTGTAACATGGTGAAATCAGCTCCTTGAAAATGTGACAGAAGACATATGCCAAATTCATTATTTTAGGATTAAAAAAAAAAGATTTTTCAAACTTCAGTCTTTGAACAGCAATAAAACATTCTGAATCAAATTCATAATGAGTCAGTCACCTAGCATTTTAAGGTGAAAGCGTTAGAAGTTTGAAACATCTATAATTAACTGAAGACAAGGAAATATGAGACCTAAGTAAGTTGAATACTGAGAACATATGGAGAACTTGACCTGAATTTCTTGAACTGGAGAGTATGTCTCCAATACTGTCCTGCAGAGTTCCTTAGGAGAGGGTGGAGTGGGAGGACAAAGGGGAAAACATTGCCAACAAAGATAAACATCATCATTTTCTGTCTTTTTCTTCACTAGGACTTATTATCAAGGCACATTATTTCATGACACCACCACTGGAAGAAAATATATCCTTAAAATCATCTACATTATTATTTTTATCTGCTGCTAAAAGGAGATTGGTCATCATAACTCAGTTTTCCTTATGTAAAATGTAGCTCCGACCACAGAGAAAAAGAGACGGGGAGAAAGTATTGACTGAAATCACAACTCAACAATAACCATAATAATAGAGCATTTGAAATTGTACAATAATTGTCTAGATTAGTGATAGGATGGAACAGTTTCTTACACGAAGTTCATACCAGTGCTCGCATTATGGTAGTTTTTATTGTCCTCTCTACATGAGCTGCAATGGTATCCATTAAAATTGGATACAGTGCTTTCAGAATAGGTTCCACCCATTAGAAAGAAAATAGGGACAAAGAAAGGGTATAAAGTTTCCCAGAACTTCCAGAAATGCAGGCCAAAGCTAGATGGGGGTCACAGGGATGCACTTGTTTTCAAGTTATTGCCCTTTCCGCAGAAAGGCAGATAATCTTAATTCAAGTGACAATGATTTATGCATAAAATAAAAAAAAAAAGGTTTCTTAACACAAAGACCTCCTCGAACTTTATTCATTATATAACTTTCATTCACCTTGAATCCAGGAAAAGCCAGTCAACTGGCCTTCCAAATAGAAAAGAGGTTTTTGACCCCCAAAATCTCAAAAAATATTGGTAAGAAAAAGATCTATTCACAGCTATACTTACAGTTTTTAAACTCTTTTCAACCAATTTACAAGCAGCATGAAAACAGAATTTGAATCCTAAAGTACCAGACGTTATGTAAAAGTGGATCATTATTTAAATTACCATTTTTGTACACTGATAGTTAACTCCCTCTCTTTTTTCCTAGTCTGATCCTTAGCAAAACTATTCAGCCTTCAGATAAAGACATCAAATGTCATTTACAAAAATCACTCAATACTGTCTTAGCTAATGAAGACTTTGATTAAAAACTTAATACACAAGTGCCACTCCCTAAAAATGAGTAATACGCTTTTTAATTAATTTTTGGTAAGTAATACATTCAATAAGCTTTAAAACATGCCAATACCTTTAATAGAAATATAAAAATAAGCAGAAATTAATAAACAACAATTCAAAATCAAGTATCAAGAGCATGTGTTATTCAGTTATCCATGGTAACATAAGCAAAACATTCATACCTGCACCTGGAATGATTGCCAACTTTGTTTCAACTAGGCCCATTTTAGCTGAAGAGGCTAAAAAACAGAATGCAAATAAGTTCTTACTATAATTTATAGGAAAAAAACCTTTGCGAAATATGTAATAATGATGTACAAGATTGTTAATTTATTACATTTCCATCCTAAAGAACAATAAATCGCTTAAAAAGCATTTGTTAATGAAAATCTTTAAATAGATTCAACTGATCTGCCGTTAGTAAAAGATCCAACTACTCCCATCAAGGCAAGTTCTGTACCTTATTAATTTTCACATAGCAAGTAAGCAATTACAGTGAGTAACAGAGACTTATTTACAAAATGTAAAATACTAAAAGAAAAAGACTTATTATTTAACATCTTAAAATGAGGTAGAATTCTGTATCTGATTATTATGAATTCTCTAAAGGTCAAACAGCTTTATATACCCAAAGTTACCGGCAACTGTTCAGGACCAAGTTTCCATTTACTTTCCAACAAATGGCTTTACAGTTCTGACAGCTGGATAGGTCAAGGTTCCTCTTTTCAAGTGCTGTTGTCACTTTTTTTTTTTTATAACAGCTTCATCGCTACTCTCACTAACAACTTTTGCTTTTTCCCTGCAACCTGTTTAGATAAAATTAAATCTTCATCTAGAACACTTCAAATACAGAAAAGGAGAATACTTTAATTACTAAATAAAATATCAAAAAAACCTACATAACCTTTCTGGCAATAATGATAAAATGAAGATCATAAGAATAAAATAAAACATGTAACAAAAGCAATCCAGCTATCAGTGGTAAATTGTTTGAAATTAAACATTAGCAAGTACTTAGGTTTCTGCTAAGTCCCTTTAAAATAATTGGCTACAAACAACATCAAATACAAAATAAGTTTTGTAAGATTGTTGCCAAAACAAGGCTTAGTCAAGCCACCTGCAACACTAATAATCCTATGTTCTATAAACAGGATTCAGACCTACCTGCCACTCTTATATCACAGGCTAATGCAAGCTCCAGCCCACCACCTAATGCAGTTCCATCTATTGCAGCAATAGTAGGTACAGGCAGATTAGCTGAAAAAGAAAGTACCAATTAACACTGGAATCACAAAGAAAATCTCTGAAACGCCATTTCATTATGTTTTGTTCAAAGTAGAGTCATACTATGGGAAAAAAGTTTCATAAAACAAAGTGGGTCTAAAAACTGATTGCTCAGCAACACTTCGGCAAAAAAATTGATCCTCCCTCTAATCAATCTGTGGTTGAATAGGTTTGCAAGCCTTTTTACCTAGCTTCTGCTCACTTTTGACAAAAATCTGAATAGTAAACTCCAAAAACATACATAGCAGAGCCAGGCAAACAAAAAACCAGGAATACTTAAAAAAGGCACATACACAGTCCCAGTTGAAATACAGATGTCTTATCATAATAATTTGTGATGCTAGCATAGCTGGACCTCTCTGTGTCTTAATATCCCCAGACGTGGTGTGGCCACCGCTATTGCCCCCTTTCTCCTGTAAAGCAGCAGCTAACAGCTTAATGGAATGTGGGAAAGTTTTCAGTCTGATAAACAGATGCACATGCTGCCAGTACACATGACAGGTAGCAGGGCTCCAGAGGCCTGTGTGACCATGGCATAGTTTGTATTTAATGCATCATCAGTGTTCTGACACAGGGAAGTCATTTAAACATTCAGCTTACAGTATTGCTCTTCACCTCCAACAAGTTTAAGTTCTCTTCTCCCCTCTTCACCACAAACTTGAAGAAGTTTGATGAGAAATGTATTTTTACTTGAGAAATTAACTTATATATTACAGCTTTAATTACATTTAACATACCATTTACCACAAGCTATCAATAATTCTAAACTATACTCGAACAATATTTGAGTAGTCATTTTTGCGACTAAAGTTTCAAAGATAGTCAAAAGCAATTCATTAGCTGAACACTTCGGTGTACGGTTTGTTGAAATGTTAAACCAACTCTTGACAGCAATAGTTTTTTCTGCAGATGTTAAAAAAATACTTTCTTTGTTTTAATGTTTCAGCTACTTGAATTCAATGACCAGTTCATTCAGTCTTAGTTGGAAATTGAAAAATAAAAAAGCCTGCTGCCAAAATATAAATGAAAATGAGGTGTGAGAGAATGTTCTCTCCTTTTAAAATCTAGAAGGGTAAATGTGACCAAAAATGATTAATTTAATGTATTAATTACAAATAATACTTCCTCTCTTTAGTGAACTAGTTAGTTTTAAATTTAGAAGTTGCGCTACCTAGCTTACCTTTTTCCTTTCTGACAGATACAATCCAGATAACTTTATTTAAAAAAAAAAAAAACCAATTAAATGTTAATGTATATCAGCATGAATAAATCTGTATACAAACAGGTAGTCTCTCACTGAGTAACAAAACAAAGTATCAAATTAAATGAAAGGCTATTTTTAGCTGCAAATTGACATCCTTTTATGATTAACAACTAATGAAAATCCAATTGTCTTTAAGAAAAGAACAAAAATTTACCAATGCTTTTCAAGATCATAACAGATGCTTTAAATCAAAGTCCCTTGGTTGCTGGTTTAGATCATGATTAAAAGTGATTATCTGAATCAATTCCAATGTCAAAAGAGACTACTGTTACTGTCTGCAACATAGAATCATAGAATCATAGAATCATTGAGGTTGGAAAAGACCTCTAAGATCATCGAGTCCAACCGTCAACCCAACACCACCATGCCCACTAAACCATGTCCCTAAGCGCCTCATCTACACGTCTTTTAAACACCTCCAGGGATGGGGACTCAACCACTTCCCTGGGCAGCCTGGTCCAATGTTT